>NW_005841843.1:328927-357103 GCF_000455745.1 Alligator sinensis | reverse complement strand
TCCCTACCATTCTTAAGCAATTATGCATGGGACTGTAGCCCACTGGACTATGCAGAAATAAAATATTAGTCATGTAAACATGAATTGTGAAGGTTTTACAAAGTTATTATAATAAACAACAATAACAGTTTTTTAAAAGATATTAAATCTTCTGCTTTCAAGGCTTAAACTAGTCCATAAGTATTGTAGATGAGGATGAGACCAATATCAATGACACATTATCCTGGAGCTGTCTACTACAAGGTTCTTAGAGCAGATTTAGACTGGACATTAGGAAGAACTTCTTTACAGTTAGAGTGGCCAAGGTCTGGAATGGGCTCCCAAGGGAGGTGGTGCTCTCCCCTACCCTGGGGGTATTCAAGAGGAGGTTGGATATGCATCTAGCTGGGGTCATCTAGACCCAGCCCTCTTCCCTGCCTATGCAGGGGGTCAGACTCGATGATCTATTGAGGTCCCTTCCGACCCTAACATCTATGACTCTATGAATCTATGAGTCACTGAACACAGGAGAGGCCACACCTGGAGTACTGTGTTCAGTTTTGGGGTCTTCACTTCAAGACAGATGTAAACAAATTGAAGAGTTCATTGAAAAACAATAAAAGTGAGGTTTAGAAAGCAAGTCTTATAAGAAAATGTTGAAATAATTGAGATGATTTAGCTGAATAAGATAAAATTAAAGGTATATATAATAACTGTTCAAGTACATGAAGGTTGGTAATAGAGAGAATGGTGATAGACCCTTCTCTGTGGCTGAGGAGGGAGGATGCAGGATTAGAAACAAAGGTCTTACATTTCAACAATGGCAGCTTAGTTTGGGTATCTGGAAGCATTTTTTCACTATGAGGATGATTAAGTATGGGAACAGACTACTTAGGCCTTGGAATCTCTATTCTTGGAAAGTTTTTAAGAGTATGTTAGAGAAACACTTGTATAGGGTGGTTTAGTCAAGGTAGATCCTGTCCTGAGTGGGTGGTTAGATTAGATGGATCTCCTGAGGTACCTTCCAGCCCTACCTTTCTATGATTCTACAATTCCAAGAAATGCTCTGCTGTATTTTAATATAAAAGAAATGCAAAACTCTAGAACTCTTGGTTCAGAGATTATACCTTTTATTAGACCAACTAAGAAATCACAACCCTCCTCCCCACCCCCAACTTTTTCTGAAAGCTTTTGGGCTCACACATCCTTCCTCAGGGAAAAGTAAAAATGGTAAAAGGTCCCCATAGGTAGGAAATAAACTTCATTTTTGTACAGAAGGAACTGAAGATAGAAGTCTGTTCCTCTAGGTCCATGAGAGTGTCTTTGTGAGTTGTTCTTTGTTGTGCAGATAAGGCAGGATTCCTTTCCTGGTGGTGTAGGGGGATGTAAAAATCTTTCCTGTCCTTCAGCAATTAAGTTTAAATCCAAAATCTGCTGATTTAACAGTACATACAACAAGGCAAATACTTTTGTACTCTATTTTTGCCCATTTCTTACATAGCTTTGGAGTTCACCTGTCATCTGTTTTAATTATAGTTATATTGCACAGGATTGATAAATGCTATGTCAGCACCAGACTGAAATGGCTTCTAAAATGTCATACAAACTTAAACTTCCACTTACTGCAGACAGAGCAGACAGGCAAAACAGTTATGACAGGTTAGCTTGAAATGTACTAAGTACCTTTTCAGTTGGTATAATTGTTTTATCTGTCCACAACTTCAAAATCACTCTACCTGGAATATTTTCTGCAAAGCTATTGTTGACCTGATAATTATTCATGTAAATGAAATGGTAAATGATATGATTATAAACGCTGACTACCACATCTAATAAGTGATCAGGATCTGTTCCTAAATCAGTATTGAACCAATATTGCATCATGTTAGGAAGCTATGCGTCTTTGGAAGAACTATTAGTAGCTATTTGGTAAATTTTCAAGTTGGAAGGAGACCATCTATGCACATTAGAACCCGATTCTTTGCTGCCTTCTAGGGCTGTTTACACGTGCCATTAATGCACCTGAATTTTCTATGCAGAAAATTCAGGCACATTAAACTGGGCCCCTGCACGCATCTGAACATGAGCCCATCAGGGACAAATGTACTCCTAATGGAAGCAGTTCAGTTTAGGCTTGCTGCTGCCCTGTTCTTCCCCCCTGCAGCCAGGAGAACGTCCAGGCTCTCGCACATGCATCCACAGGCTGGCACCAGGGATGGTCTCAGTCTCCATTGGGTGGGGGAGAGCTGTCCCTGCTGCTGGGCAGCAGCCTCCCAGCCACGTAGAGATTGGGGCCATTCCTCATCTTCATTTGGCTAGGGGAGCTGTCCTGGCTCAGCAGAATGTTGCCTCCAAGCCATGTAGAGATTGGGACCCATTCAATCTCCACATGGCTGGGAGGCAGCATCCCGTTGAGCCAGGACAGCTGTCCCCACCCCCTGTGGCTTCCTACTGCCGAGGCTGCCCATCAGCAATTTGGTTCCAGTCAGAATCTACACATGTGCTTTGGCACATTAGTTTAATGTGCAGATTTCTAGTACTTGTATCTACAGGTACTAGAAAACAGTGCATTAGACTAATCTACTGCACAGTAATTGCTGCACATATGTAGAGACTAATGCTTTACTGTGCATTAGATTAGTTTAATGATCAGGGAACTGTCTTGTTCATAGCTTGTCCTTGTTTTGCAGTGGTGGAAGTTACTATCCCTTATGTTAATACTCAAGTTTCACAGTGATGTGAGTCAACTGAGTCATTTGCTTGAACATATTGGCATAGCATATGCATTTCTTTTGCAAGAGTTAAAAGATTTTAGTGCAGTTGTCTTGGCCAAAATCCAAATGTAGCTAGCTATTACTTTCTGCCTCTCTCTAGTCTTTTGTACTATCTTTTACTTTGACAATGTATTCATCTTCATCTTCCAGCTTAAACCATTGAGTAGTAGCAGAAACATTTGCCCCAGAGGTGCCTGGGTTTCATTTGTGGTGGTTCCTACATCCAGCTTCTAAAGTGTGACTTAGATTATTACTCAACACACATATTCACCTTTCTTTAACTGCATTACACATTTAAAACCCCAGACCTAGCTTTGCAAGCAGGATACCATGCAGGGAGATGGGCAGTCCCAGGAGGCAGTTCCTGTACTGATGTTACATGTCTGAGGGGGAAAAAAAAAGGTGACAGAAGGATGTACTTGCAGAGATACATTTTTGTATTCCTGTAAATGGGCACTGAAGGGTTTCTGTAGAGGCCAGTTTTTTTTGAGTCAGGTCATCTGGAAGGAACAAGCTCAGGCATTCCTCAAACACATGTATTAGAAAGGCTACAAAATGGCTCAGAAGCACAGAACAAAAGAGATGGACTTTGCTTATGTCAGGCTATCACATCCGAGAAGAACTTTCCCCCAGTTCAGCTTATAGTGGACTGCTCTCAATAGAATAGATACTAACAAAAGTGAAGATACTGGGAAAGATTTTTCCTTTGTTATGGCCCTTTTATACTACTGCACAATATAAAAACTCTGTTGGAGCCCTGGATATGCGAAGAAGAGAATTCCTCTTGTCACTGGCTTTGCTCAAGGTAGTTTATGCTACCTTATGAGATAAGTCCCAATGTGAGGCATATGGGAGCTGTACAGCTGTGGACTATGGAAATATGCTGCAGGAAGGAAGAGTCAGAGGCTCACTACATAGAGATTATAACTACAACAAGGGTATGAGAAACTTCATTCTCCAGGCTGGAAGGTCACAGCTGCATTGCCAGGAGGATTGTGTTTGTTGCTCTAATCAGTGCATGGCTGAAAATACAGCCATGCAAATGTCATGAGGACTCCCTCAGATCATAGGGTTGAGGATAATTTATACTATTACATGTACTGCATGCTGTCTCCATTAGTAAGTCTCACTGTGATAGATGAAATTGTTCAGAGAGGGAGTTGCGTGAGAGAACTGAGTTCACCGATGTGTGTGCATGGGTGAGGTGCTGCCTGCTGGCTAGGCTTACATGCAGCGTTACCCTTCAGGCCATTATGGTACCGAACGTTCTAGCAGTGCATAGCCGTGTCGGGTTCATTCTAGGCTCTTGAGCCCTACTATATATAAACCACACCCGGGCAGTCAGATAAGGGAACTGTATGTCACAATGCTCCTCTTTTGCAACCCATGAAAGCCAGCAGGATTCCTTGAACATCACATTGATGCAATGGTTGATGACTTTGAGCTCTGTACAAAAGCATCTTTACTGTCTAGGGATGTTCTTCATGCTATGGTTGTTCTTGATATTGAGAAATGTTTAAACAGCCATGGCAAAGAGTTGAAGGATTATCACTTCCCATCAATAGGCCGTGATCTCAGACAGCAATCTTGCTCATTCTTGGAAGACAGCCCCACTCAACAACTGTCAAATGCATTATCATAGGAGCTGTACTATTACCAGCAGGAGCAACACCAAATTGCTCAAGATTCACTGCCATGTATGCTTCCAGATCAGTGACAAACGGTGGATGCAATATAGAAAACAGTGGAGAATCAAGAGCCACTTTATACATTTGTTGATGTGCCTGGTGGTACAGGAAAATCATTCTGCTTTGACATGATTCTTTCAGCAGTGCACAGGGAAGGGAACACTGGCTGTGGCATCCAGTGGAATTGCTGCTAGAATGGACACTGCAAAATTTACTGCAGAGTAATTTACCTTTTGGTGGCAAGGTGATATTGCTTGGGAGTGATGTTTGGCAAATCCTGCCTGTTGTGAAAAATGCCTCATGGCCAAAATAGTAGAGGCATGCTCAAACCGATCTGAGTTGTGAAACCACTTCCAGATTTTCCAACTTTGTGAGAACATGTGAATATGTAAGGGAGGTTTTGATGCACAAAATGCAAAATGCGCTCCATGGCTTTTGGATTTGGGAAATGTCATTGGCCAAGTTCCAAATATTGACGAAATCATTACCCTGCCTCCTGAGCTCTGTATGCCTCTGGATCTCTCAGCAATGATAGAATGGACATTTCCAATCTATTGGATTCTTATCAAAATCCAGGATGGACATCTGAAAGAGCTATTTTGGTGCCATATTACTCCATTGTACAGGAGATCAACAACGCTGTTGTGGCAAAATTTCCAGGCTAAGAATGGATTTGTACAAGTGCAGATGCTCTTTCAGAGGATGAAAGTGTTATGGTTGTACTAACTGAGTACCTGAATTTCATGGAGGTGTCAGGTGTGCCTCCACATCCACTTCACCTTAAGCCTGGGATGCTCATCATGCTTCTGCGAAACCTTGCCCCTAAGGTGCAATGGTCTGTGCAATGGATAGTCTGTTCAATGGAATGTGGCTATTAGTGCAATCCGTCATCAACACCAGACTACTTGAGGCAAAAAGTGTTGGATCAGAAAGAACAGTACTAATTCCTTGGATAGCACTGAAGCCATCTGATGACACATTTCCATTCACATGGACACGTCGACAGTTCCCTGTGCAGGTGGCATTCAGCATGACCATCAATAAAGCCTAGGGGCAAACATTAAAAAGAGTAGAAGTGTTCCTTTGGGATCCTGTCTTCACCCATAGACAACTATATGTGGCTGCTTCCAGAATCTCCCACCCAGAAAACATCCGATTTGCAGTGACTGCTGACTTGAGTAACAAAACCAGGAATGTTGTGTATATGGAACTGTTGTAAAGCTCTTACAGTAAGAAAGTGTAATATGTTTCAGGATTTTGTGTATGTGGAAGTGTTGTGAAGCTCTTCAAGTGCAACAAAATGTGATCTCAAGCAAAAATTGGCTCATTGGATTTTCATGCAAGCAGCGCTGCATGGGGTATATAGTGATACTATATGATTGGTATTGCTTCCAATTCTGTAGTGTTTACTGTTCCACCCTACCCCATCCCCTAGGAGTTTATATGGTGGTAAATTGGATACTTGCAAATAGGGATTAGAAAGTGTTTTTTTTTATTAGGAATCACAAAGAAATGGTAACTAAAATGGGATTTTTTTGCTAGAAGCTTTAAAATATATTAACCTATAACAGCTAATAGTCCCTTTTCATTTCCTCTTACCTTCGCAAACTAAGGGATATTATAGAATTTTAGCTTCTACTTTAAAGTGAGCAACTGTCTTCATGTGGATGAAATTTTTGACTGTTTTTATTTAGCACTTTTCCTTTATAAATATGTCTTAGGCTCTTGATTAAAATTAGAAGGTTGCTGAGCTAGCTTTTCATTCACTGCTGTCTGAACTGTTCTCTGACCTCAGGAATACAACTGAATTTAAAGTCTTCAGTTGCCTCCTTGTCTGATATTTAGATCAACAAAAAAAAAAAAAAAAGAGAAGCAGACTGGAGCTACTCATCAGGAAATTTGAATACATACTTCATTCACAACTGTTTGCTCTAGCCAAGTGAACACAAGCAGAACACAAAATATAATAGGGATGGAGGAAAGCCAGTTAGCCCTTTGTCTATCATCCTTATGCTGAATTTTCACTAAGATCTCAAAACCAGAATCATTTAGAATTTTCTTGCCTGATTGTAGCAAAACTTGCTCACTTTTACTCATAGGACTATCATCTAGCAAGGTGTAGCACTACTTGGGAAGGAAGATTACAATCATCTCTGAATTGCGGATATTTTATCGAAGAGGCAAGGATTTTTGTGGATGATAGCTTTTGTTGGATCAACTGCATGGCTGGGATAAAGATTTCAAAAATCATTTACTTATTTCTTTTTCTACCTCCTTCAAACAGTGTCTTGCCTCATCTAATTGCACTAATCAAACAAAAAATTGGCAATTGTATGTGCAACTGTGCAATTAGGTGTTGTTTGTCTTGCATATAAAGAGATGAAGTTCTTCAGTCAGAATAGTATTATTTTAGGGTGGAATTATTCAAGCCATCATCTGTTGATCATTGATTTTATACATGCTGCCTCCTATTTTTACAAGGAAGTGAAAGACTGGGTGCTGACCAACATCAAAGAACAATTTCAGTGCAGAGAATAGGTTACAATGCTGTAGGGAACCAATAAATCCATCAGATTTCATGGTAAAAACACCATAAAAAGGAGCAGTACCATAGTACTTACACGTTTTCAGATGTAGATTTCAACCTACTTGGTAAAGTTGGACAAGTATGTCTTTATTACAGATGAGGTAAGAGAGACGTATCTAAGTGTCTCTGAAGAGCTATCCTTTTCCTATAATGGGGGCACTTGTGTGCTCAGAGGGATAATAGACTTCTCTTTCACTTTACACAAGTAACTTGGTTGGTTCCAAGCTGCATTTTGGTTGTCTACTAGGTGAAACTGAATTTTGCTCAGTGAGGTTAAGATACTCTTAAATATGAGAATCAAAAGTTAGGCACCTAAATCTACAATCAGGCATCTAACAATACAGCCTAATTTTCAATGATGCTGAGCACTTTCAAGCTTCAAATAGAGCTTGATATTGCATGCCATATTCATTTATTTATAAATTGGCTAACTATGTCTAGACTTTACAGAGATGTAAATAATTACTTCTTATCATGCTGAAATGTCTTATCTGCAGAAAGATTTCAACCAAGAATGAAGCTTTCAAGCTATAGCCAGATGAAAAAATGCATAAGTAAACTTGAAATTAACGGGTTAAGGAAGAAGAACAGTAGAGAACGGAAAAGAGGATTTCAAATTGAGGAAGGAGGTTATTCATCTATGAATAGTGAAATCCTTAAGTCTATTTCAGAACATATAACTGAGCAATATGGAAATATCTTTAACAAAGAATTGAATAATGATCGTTTGCCATTTATAGCTCAGTGCTTGTTTTCAAGAGGAAGCATCTGGAAAGCAAACAGTTTTGCAAAGATAAGAAAGCTGCCCACTATGCAAGCTATAGTTAAATATATATATTTAAAACCAACTACTATGAAAAGAGAAAAATAATATAGGCATCTTGAAATCTGAAGCATTAAAGACATCTTGTTGTTTATATCTTCTTCAGCTTCTCCTTTCCAATAACTGTTCATAATGATGTAAAACAGGTGTCAGTAACATACGGTGCATGGAGTCTCTGGATCCTTCCCACAAAACTGAATGGCATTGTCTGGGCTTGTGCCCATGCCCGTACTGGAGCCAGGCACTGAGGAGCCGCATGAGGGCTAGGCAGCTTCCAGCTATGCCTGCACTGCTGCTCCCCCTGGCTGTGGCACAGGCACAGCTTTCAGTGAGTGGGGAGGTGCTCCAGGGCCAGGCAGCTGTGCTTGTGGTGGGGTGGAAACAAAGCCAGGAAAAGCGGCGTAAGCATGGTTGTAGCTTCCAGATACCCAGCCCCTGTGCAGTTCCTCACCAGCCCTGGGGGGCAGGGGCAGGGCTAGAAGAAATGGTGGTGATATAGGTGGTGGCCAGGAATGCCCCCCCGCTCTGCTGCTGTGCCACCAAAGCCACCTGGTCTGCATTGGACCAGACACAGGATGTTCTGGCCTGTGGCTTGTTAAAGATTGCCAGCCATTTATGTAAAATATGCAATGATTTTACTGCATTACCTGAGAGGGACAGGGCACATCTACACAAGACACTTTAGTGTACAGTAGAGTAGTTTGCTGTGCAGTAAGCATGGACATCTACATGTGCACACACTTACTGTGCAGTAAAAATCGCTACTCACAAGTAAATTTGCTACCTGCAAGTGCAAAAAGCAAATTTACTCATGAGTATTTACTGCTCAGTAATACACATGTAGATGCCAACGGGTGCAAATTTGCTTCTGGTCAGCCCCACCACTAAGGGGTGAACCTGAGGCTAGCTCCAGGGCTAGGAGCCTCTCCTGTCCTAGGGCTGGACTGGCTCTCTGGCAGCCCCAGTCTCAGGTCCTTAGAAGCCTGCAGGTACTCAGAGTCCTGGGGCACAAATAGCCTGTGGCCATTCCAGGGCCCTGTGCCCCCCTGTGTAGGTCACAGGCTAGCTGCACCAGACTGCCTACACCCTGGTGCTGCTGCCTGGCACCGCAGTGCTATGTGGCTGCCAGAGTTGCACTGTTCAGGCCTGCAGGCTGCTCTAGACTCCTTCCAGGCCTGCCAGCACCTAGTCCTAGCTGCAGGCAGCTCCTGGCCACCAGTGCAGCAGCAGTTCAAGTGGGGTGGGCGCTCCAATGCTCATATATGAGTGGCTGTCAAGTCGCATTCAGGAGTGCGGGCACAACCAGTTGGCACAGCAGTGCTGCATAAAGATCAAAGCCTTGCGGGCAGTGTGAGTTTCTATCAGCAACCACTATCGTTAGTCAAGGAGTCCATGCCCTTTATGTGGCAGCTGACAGACATCCTTAACCCCTAGGCCCCAGGCTGAAGCCATGCTGTGTATTGCAGCACAGGTGGCCTGCCCAAGCCCCCACCCCATCCTGGCACAATCAGTGACACATCACCAGGGAAGAGCCCCTCAGGGTAACAGCAGCCCATCCTGCTGAGCACCCCACATGCAGCTTCCACCAGCAGGTCAGGAAGCCTAGGCCAGAACCTGCCTTGACAGCTCTGCAGCCTCAGCCCCAGCCATGAGGTACAGTTGGCCATACCACCACCGGCCACCAGCAGCACCAGCTCCTCTCTGGGGGGGGGGCCCGGGCCGGGCACCCACATGCTGTGTCCCACCATCTGACCAGTCTATCTGGAGCTGCACACCATCACTGCCAGTCAGGACTGACTGGAGCTGCCAGCTACTCAAGCCTCACCCACTTAGTAAGCCCTGCACTGGGGGGAGGCCCCTGCCTGATCCAGCCCCTACCCCGTCCCTGGCCACTGCCCCAGCCCCTGCCCTTGCCCCCCCTCACTGCCTAAGCTGGCTGCAGTCCCCTGGCCTTCCCCCGCACAGATTGCAGGGAGGCGGGAGACAGTGCAAAACTTTTTTGAACAGTCATGTGCCCCTACTGCAAGGTGGGCACAGGCCTCTCACATACCAGGGAATATGTCAAAATTGATGGTGAGGTACTCCTCTGCTGTGTGGGCAGGGATGTATAGTGCAGCCACAGGTAGCACTGCAGGTGATGGCAGAGGTTATGGGGCAGCCTGGGCTTGCTCCCCTCACCATCATAGCTTAGGGCTTGTATACTGATCATCTGTGTCTAATTTGTCTATTGAAAATGAGTTATTTATTCTAGGTGGGATCTTCAAAGGTGTGGATCTTGCCAGGAGAAGTAGTCCACAGAAGACTGATGATACTGCATCATGAGGTCCTTGACATGGGGTCAGGAATTATTTATTTATATTACAGGAGAGAGGTGTTATATACCAGTATGGGGACAGGGTGTTTATGCTAAGGGAGGTCATGCTGTCTGATGTCAAGATCAATTGAAGAATGTTATCTTGTAGGTATTCATTTGTCTTAGGATTTATAAATGACTGTCCATTTAAATAGTTTGTGTTTTGGCAAATATAGTCACAGCTGCTTCTTACTGATAATGGTGTCATACTAACAAAAGTTAGCAGCTGGGAAGAATATGGTGGTAACCAGAAATAGTATAAAATGTTAACATGTATCCTGTCTTTAACACATACACAACCTACTGTGTAGCCTCCTTTGGCTGTTTTACATGCAATGGGTTAGTCCAGAAAGAAAGAAACAATATGCTGTGTTGCTTCAGGGGACAAATGGAGACCTTTTCTAACTATATACAAGGATCCTAAAACAATATTTACTACTATTTGAGCTAGTAATAAATCATGAAAGAGTGACTTCAGTGCAAAGAAGCCAGAAAATTTGGCACATATTAATAAATTGTGACTAAGATGTTAATTGGGTTATACTTTGTGCATGTTTAGTTATGGCAAACGTTTAAGAAATAAGCCTTGTCAGGGTCTAATTATCGCAAAATAATTATAACTGTAAAAGTAATAGTTCAGGAAATGTGAAGTGCCTTCAAGAATCGCCTAGAGGTGTGGTTATCTCATGATCACCACCCCGAAGTGGGCTTGTTGATCTTTTATAATCTTTATTTTACTTTTTCCATGTACTGAAAGATAATAATGATGGTAGATAAAATATTGGTTTCATCTGAGGTGCAGGATAATCACAGGATTGTCTGACCTAAGTAGGGAATTCACCAGTTAATCAAGCTCAGCATCTTGTCATGGGAGAAAATCACAGAACAGCCTCAGGTACATATCTCTAAAATATTTATATACTATGCAACAGAATTTTCACCAATATTCTGTAATGATTGTCATTGTATAGTCTTTGGAGTATAAAATATGACAATCACACTTTAAAAAGTACATATGTTCTTTTATTCCACCCTCATTTTCTGGGCACATAAATTAATGCTTTATATACCCTTCAGTGTATGTCTAAATATGATACATGTGCTTATGCAACTGAACTTGCATGTGTTCCATGGATATGTGCTTATGAAACACTGGCATATTACAATTTAATTTGAAATATTCTTCAAAATATATTGAAAAAATATTTACAGGCAACCCCTGCTTAACGCTGTTTCGCTTAGCGCTGTTTTGCTATAACGCTCATTTTAAATTGATATCTGATTTCACTTAGTGGTCACTGAGTTTCATTATAATGCTCACAGTTGCCATCTTGGGTAATTAAAAACACTTGCAGTCACCATCTTGAATCATCAAATACTTTTGGTTTCACTTAATGCTTGTTTTGCTTAATGCTCTGTTTTTCAGGAACCAATTAAGAGCACTAAGAGGGGGTTGCCTGTATTATAAGAGTAAAAAAAAGTCTTGGATAAAACCAAAGAAATGTACATTATGTGACACACATCCCTATTATACTGTTATAGCACTGGATAACTCAAAAGTCCCATTCATATAAGAGATCTGGGATGCAGGCAGGATGGAGGAGGGAAAAAACCCATGTTAGAGATATTGGTTGTGTTGTTGGAAGCAGTCCTGGAAGGCATTCAGATAGGCTGATAGGATGGTATAAGGACCTATATAGGATAATAAAGACACCCTCTATTATGCTTTCCTTTATGGTGCTTTCTCCTTGTTTTCCATAGATTGAACTAGACTCAGTCTGCCATACTCCAAGTCATACCGCAAACCCACTTGGTTTTTACTAGCTGATAGAGATGGTGGGACCCCGGTTAGAGACAATGGGTGCATCTACACAAGACACTGACTGTGCAATAGCCTGATACTACTGTGCAGTAGCATCACAAAAACGGTGTTTGCTGGCACTATTGTACAGTAACTCAGGTTACTGTGCATTTATTTAGTACTTTTTTATACAAATACTACATAAATGTGCAGTAACCACTCTGCAGTAGTGTCTCATGTAGATGCAGCCTGTAACAATCTAAAATATGGTTTTGGCTGCCTAGTTATTATGTATGTTAATTTTTAATTGGAGTGGAGGTTACTAGAGTAGCGTGTACTTTCTAAAGTTTGTGTAGGGTTGCCTTTAGCAGAGTATTAGCTATTCAAAGTAGAGAGCTTAAAAAATATAAGAAAAAAACAAATATCATTAGGATTAACACCTATCACAATGTTTCTAGGAATGGAGATGATTGTCAACTACATGCTGGGCAAACATTAGCCCACAAAATGACACGGTGTTCAGAGAATGGGAGTTAAGCTGCATGCAACAACATGTAAGTATTCTACACAAATTATTTCATTAACTAATTTTCATCTCTGCAGATTGGAAATAAATAAAAAGTTCAGCATTTAAAAAAATAATGATTTAGCACTGATGAAACGTATTTATTTCAACGTTAGTGATGTAAATCCTCTCTTTAAATACAGGCCAAAAGCAAGGCTAATGCTTCAGTCTTGATCTGGGGAGAAACAAGCATAATTCATTTTCCAAGCCCCATGAAGTGGCTTGCCTCTGGTGAGTCTGCTTGGTACAGAGCAGTCAGTTGGTTCTGGAACTGAGATTTCCCCTCCCCCACTCCCAATTTATCCCATATAAGGCCACCAAATGTCCATTAAAGGGAAGTCCCTTTTTACCCAACTTTTTATCTGAGATAAATCAGACAGATGATTCAAATGTAAAACCAAATTGTTCTATAGCTCATCAGCAATGCATGGGACTACCAATAAATACTAATAAACCTCTTTCAAAAATGAGGCAAAGATTACTTGATTCAATCAAGTTCTGACTTGCACAGGCAAACCTTTCCATTCTGTGGACCCCCCATTAAAATTTATATCAGTTTCCTGAAAACTCATCCTACAGTCCTGTTCTTCTTCACTGATAAAAGAACAGTTCCATCAACTGACCTCAAATAATAAGAATAAAATAAGGCAAATATTAAAGAAAATCAAAACTTTCTTCTGAATACAGTGGAATTCTGGGTCTCCTGATTGCAATAGTGTCCAATTTTCACCTAAAACTTTGAGGTATAACAAGTTATAAATACTTCAGGATCTTCAAAATAACTTAAGAATGGATATAGAAATGCACCCCCCTCCACATTATTTTAAGAGTATTAAAGATGCAACAAGCACTAAAAGGACAAGAAATTTTGTCATTAAGATTACTGTCAACTTTAAATGTGTCCCTTTGTTCATATATGTTCTGTCAATCTTGATTTACACAATGATATCTATTTTCTTCTATATGAGTGGTGACTAGAGTTTGGACCCAGAATTTTCAGAGACAGACTTTTCTACCTGACCAAAAGACATAATTTTTAACATAAATAGGTTATATCTGATAAGTAGTTTAACACAACTTTTGACATAACAGCATAATGTTGGCTATAAGGAGTCTTAGGTTTTCTTAAAGACACCAGGGAAAGACTTTAAAATGTAGGTCTGGAAAGCAGTTTTGGGATCTTCAGGTCATGGACATTTACTGTGTCTAGCAGTCATGTCACACCATCTTTTTCATAAACTGGTCATGGTCTATCTTAAAACTATCTAGGTTCTTTGTGCCTTACTATTCTTTTCTGAAAGCTGTTTCTCACTTGTTTTTTACCCTCTTGCATTGTCTTTGAAAATGATTGTCAGTTTATAGCCATTTGTCTTTGTTCTGATATTGTCCTCTAGTATAAATAGATCTTTTCTCTCTTTGGCATATTTAAAGATAGCAACAGTATCCCCTTTGTTTTGTTAGGCTAAACAAGCTATGTTCTTTCAGTCTTTTCTCATAAGAGAGAACCTCCACACCTGTGATTATGATAGCACCTCTGTTTCTGCTCCTGGAAGGCATTCAGATAGGCTGAATCTTCAATCTGATTTCATCTTCTTGAACATGGCTAACCAGAATTGTACATAGATGAATTGTTTTCCAGATGAGGCCTTGCCAAGGCCTTTTACAAAAGCATTGATACTAACCTATCTCCACCAGAAATACCTTCCTTGATACGCGTTAGGATCACAGAGTTTTGATCTTCAGGTCAGCCAATTCTTCCAATATGATATTCAGATCACTCACATGTTAAAAATGCCTCCTAAATTTGGGCCTTCATCATATTTCAATAGTAGATTCCAATTGTGTTGTGTCGTGAAAGAGAAATCACAATATTGTGCGGGCCGCCTCCCGGTCCCACCCATGTCGCCATGTGCGAGCCAGGAGCGATATGTGGACCCGTCTTTGCACACGTGGGCTGTGGCCAGCAGCCCGGGCACACGGGGTCAGAAGAGACCGTGGGGCAGTAAGGAACGCACAGGCTAGAATTAGTCACAGAGGCTTAGTGGTTGATTCAAAGATTATTTACTTACACCCAAGATGGTCGCGGTATAGGCTGGACAGTTTCCAGGTTCAGCTCCGCTTGAATCCTCATTGGAGGACTACAACAAATTCAGTCCTTGGGCCCCGGAGTTGTTAAGGCTCCGCGGGTTCGGCAATTCTTTCCCACGGAGTTGTCGAAGCTCCGCGGGCTCTATTCGGTTCTCAGGCCCCGGAGTTGTTAAAGCTCCGTGGGTTCGAAAATTGAGTATATAGGATAGGGATACGTCTAGGATTGCGCTCGGCGACGGGGAGAGGCCACAGGCTGTTTAGACCTCTGTTGCCTTCTTAAGAAATGCGTTGGGTCCGTAAGGATCCGCAGAGCTTAGAGATCTTCACACAGCGTGAAGTCTCCTCCTGGTGTTCGTGGATACAAATGGCGGGAACTCCTTTGCACCGTGCATCACTATGATGCAAAAGAAATGCACCATGCAAAGAAGGTATAAACGGCGGGAAATACTCTTTTGCACGCAGGTTCTCCTATTGCAACAGAAACCTCTACCGTGCAAAGGAGCTGCAATTTGGCAGGAAAATAATTTAGCGGTGCCAAAGCACACAAAAACAAAAAACCACAACTTTGGGTTGTGACAAATATATGGCACATAAATTTGGCATATATACTCTGGAAGATAAGGGGGACTTAGTGGATGAGACGTGGCTTTTTCATATTAGTCACCTGGATCCTTTTCCTAACTTTGCTTGAAGTAGCCTAGTAGTGATAATAAGACTCATTTCATAAGAAGAGCTGTAGGAGATTGTAGCAGGGCACTAAGGTGCCTGCTACTTGGAGAGCCGGGATAACTCCTCAGGTGCTGGTTGCTGAGGCAACTAGAGAGAACTAATGACCCACACCTGCCTAGCCAGCTGACAAGGGGCAGGGCCTGGCTCCTATATAAATCACAGGCAGGAGGCCAGGAGGCAGTTCCCAGCTGGCAGACAAGGGGGAAGGAGCTCTGCTTGAGCGAGCAGAGGGAAGAGCCCTGAATGCATCAGCCGTTGAGACTGGTAAAGGATGGAGCACCCTAGGGGTGGCTGGATTAATGTTATAGCCGGATGGCTGGAGTTTGTGTTGTAGCCCAGAGGCTTGTTTTTTGTTTGCTGTTTGTAACCGGTGGTCTGGGTGAGGCTAAGAGGGGATGGAGGAGGCCTCATAGGGGACTCATAGCAGTGTGGGGACCCCAGCACCAGTGAGGGTGCAGCATTTGGGGTACACTGACCCCAGCCCCAGAAAGGGGGCAGCGAGAAGCCCCCGTGAGAGAGGGGGCAGCAAGAGACAGAACAACATCAGTCGCATCTGCGAGGTACAGGGGTGGTTGGAGTCATGCGTAGCCCATAAGGCTGGGGTGCACAGAACCCCAATACAGGAAAGGAACTATTGATAACAGAACCGTGGCAAGGAGGATGAAAGGCAGCTTCCCTATAATTAATAAATATATATATAGATTATATAGATCAAAGTCATGGCGGGTGAGAATTGGAGGGTGCTAGTCAGCAGCTTGGCATGGTAAAGGAGGCGGCAGGGGAGATCACGGCAACCCTGACTGCCCTCCCATTACAGAGAGATAAAACCAGAACTCATGGCCTGCTGAATTTCAGGCCAATGAATTTCTTCTAGGCTAACTTGGGGGAGGCGGGTGGCAGAATGTTCTCCCTCCAAATTCTTCTCCCACACTGTCTCCCTTAAGTGTGCAATTTTATTTATCATCTATAGCACTCATCAGATCCAAGGATACACAAAGCTAACAACAACCACAAGACACATGAGGTTTCCAACATAGGTGGGCTCTTGAATGTCTTTTAAAAATTAATTACTTATACTTGTTTGACATCAAAGAAATCTTAGAGGATTAATGAAGGCAGCTCCTGAGGATTAGTTTCTTAAGAACAAAATAGCTTTCATTTCATGCCTGTAACCAAATTTTGATAATAACACTTATGAAGATAAATGAGAATATTGGCCTCTGGGTACAGCCCTATGTTGTTGGTTATGGTAACCTTTGAACTGGTGGAAAATGCTGGAAAAGCTGAAATGATTAATATTAACGACCCTATAATTATCTAATATAGTGGGGAGTAAAATAGTTGGAGTGGAGAGAGAGCCACCTGCTTTGACAAAAGTCAAAGAGGATAAAATGAGACAATCTGCCAAAGAACTGGATCCTGCCATGTTTAGATTTAGGTTAGGTTCTCAAGTAGGCACCAGTTGAACATATATCACCTTGAACTGGTATATCAATGTAAATTAAGTCAAGCATTCTAAAACGTCATCCAAGGCCTTTATGAACTTTTTATCTACCGAGACTTCCCTGTACAAGCTGCACTAATGACTGTGTCTGCCCTATAACTTACAAACACCTGGGAGAATAATGATTGAACAATGTTCATTTAATTTATTAAGGGCAGCAGTCTTTATTCTCTTGAACATTATATCACAGTACTTACCATGAGGTTGTACAGTGCTGTATATTTAAAAGTCCTCTGGGTCATAATTTCAACAATAAAGTGCAGTGACTGCAAAAAAATAGATTGACAGCTGGAAAATTATTAAAATGGGCTTTTTAATTATTTAAATATTCAAGGTCAGAACTATTCCCATTCAGAGAAGAATACTGTAGCTGAAGGCAGTAAAGTTTTGGGGGGAAAAAAAGTGGGGGGGATTAGGACATCCATGTTCAAATGCTTGAAATAAATTCCTCCCCTGCCTCTCCCTCCCCTCAGCTTGCAGGTCTCTTGCTACTGATATTGGAGCTATTGTAAAGCAGAGAAATGGGACACATTTTTGAAGTGTTATTGATTTTATTTCTCAACCTCATCCAGACTCTTAAAAAAAAAAAAAAAAAAAAAAAAAAAAAAAAATGACACAAAGGACTGTTCCTGAAATGAAAAGAATGTATCTACTTCCCTTGAATGTATGAAATGCTATATATAGATTTCAAATGGGGTGAGCGTGCTTTTATTGACAAGTCATATCTCTACAGGAAAAAATACAAAACAAACAGACAAGCTTTCTATTTAAATTATGTGCAGTTATAAACCAAAGGAAGGAATAGGCAACAAATCTAGGAGCATAGTGTGATACCAATATAATATTAAAAAAGCTGGAGTATATTAAAAGTTGACAAACAAAATGGCCTAAAAAGCTTTATCTATCATAAAGATTAAGTGTGTGTGAAACAGGCAGTATTTGATTTGGATTCAGATTCAGCTCCATTTAGGGGACAGTGATTTGATTTGCTGATTAGGATCAGTGTCCCGATTTGATTTGGCCAAATCTGAAGATTTGATTCCGATTCAGAGAATCAGCAATTCAGCCATAGACACAACTTTATATGTTTTGTTTTTTTTTCTAAGTACCTTGAGTTACCAGACATGGCTTGTGAACGCTGAGATGGTGGGGCAGATGGAGCCGCCCATCGGCTCGGCAGTGGACCGCCCCTCTGGCTCAGTCATCAGCTGCGGGGGGACCCTGGGTGTCCTCCCCGCAGAATCAGGAGGCACCAGTACTTTTGCTTCATTTCTGGATCTGCCACCAAGTGCTCAGGGGATCTCCCCCTTCCCTGCATTCCCATGGGACACTTTGTCTGCCCCACCATCTCAGCATTCATGAGCCATGCCTGGTACCTTGAAGTATGTAAAAAACAAAAACAAAAAACAAACCACACAAAACTGTGGCCGAATCATCGAATCTCTCAGAGGCTTCTGATTTGATTCAGAAAGATTAATGGGTCTCCTGATTCAATTTGGATTTGGAGATTTGGCTGCCAAATCTCCTCTGAATCAAATTAGTGACCAAAGCTTCACATAGCCCTAATAAAGATGTGACTGTTTTTTGTTTTTTTCCCCCATGGATTACTGTCACTCCTTGTTCAACTTGTCATGTATTACCTTTCTAATTATTCCCTCCCTTGTTTTGAGATGCAGTTTAAAATCTTGAATCATAAATTTGTGAGGCAGATCATTTTGGTCAAAGTTTGGTTCTATATCTCAGGGATTTCTCAAATGAATCGGTAGAGGCATAACACACACATTATACAGGATAGGAATATGAAAAATTAAATGTTTTGGGAAAGCCATTCTGCCCCACCTCACTCTTTCTTTTTTCTTTTTTCTTTTCTTTTTTTTCTTTTTTCTTTTTCATTACTATCTATCAAACTGCCTGGTGCCTGAGAAAAAGAAGGAAACTATTGTTTATATGGTTTACATTTATAACAACTAGAGCTATGTGAACACACACACAACATTGAGGAATTATTTTATAGATTAATAATCCAAATATACAAAAACTGTAAATTGGGATTATAAATACATTTATAGATTGTTTGCTTTTACTTTTGCACTTCTGCAGTTGCCAGGTTTACTCTTTGCAGCAGAATTATGCTGCAGAATCTGAGCTTTCATTTATAAGAATGTTAGCACACACAATTGTTTGGGAAGCTCACTTATGGTGGGTCGGGGTGACAGGGAGCAGAACACTGGGACTAGGCCTGCATGGAGGCAACCCTGTGACCTCTATGGCTTGGCCACTGTTGGCAGGTACCCTAGGCCATGGGCACTTGGGGAGCTTTTTTGGCCTCCAGGTAAAGGGACCCAGAGTACTAGGGTAGGAGGGGGGCACTGAACATTGAAGCCAGGCAAGCAGATGTATGCTCCTGGAAACTTTAGGAGCAGGTAAGATGTGGCCAGTCTCCTCCATGTTGAAGGTAGAAGACACTGGAAATTTCCCGGCTGGTGCATAGGGCATTGCCAGCATCAAAGGGTGCCTTCTGGAAGCCCCTGGAAACTTCAAGGTTATGAAGGTGGCCTGACCAATGGAGCCTTGGTAATTCTGGAACAGGGGTCATACCCAGCTGAAATGAACAGGAAGCCATGCATCAGGACCTGCACCTTCATCTTCACCCATCCTCTGCTCTTTCAGTCCATCCACCCTTCCAGCCTTCCATCCACCTTCCAGCCTTCCTTCCATCCACCCCATCACAGCCAGACTCTCACCCACCCATGGAGGTGAAGACTACACACTGTATGCCATCCTCCTCAACTAACAATCCCTGGTCATACAGTTGGGATTATGGGCAGCTAAGGTATCTCATTGCCATCTGGGGTGAGGTGGAGACCTAGCACCAGATCCAGAAAGAGCACTGCAACAGGGATGTCTTCAAGTACATGACCCAGCAGATTATGCATGAGGTCACAAAGGGATTGGGAGCAATGCCACACAAAGATTAAATGAATGAAGTTACAGTATAGGTACATGCATGACATCAAGAAAAAGTCTGTAGCCAAGAGGCAGACTATGCCCTTCTACAAGATACTCTCTGGCTTCTGTACCAAGGACAAGGTCACGGAGACCCCACACACCTATGGCACCACTGATGGGTGGGAAGAGTCATTGGCAGGGACACCACTGGAGGAGGAGGAGGTGCAGAAAGGCCACAGGACAATGGGACAACTGGGTGTCCAGGAGCAGGTCCCCAGGGGCTGTAAGACAAGAGGGCAGCTGCTGGAGCTGGCTCACGAGGACTCCTCCATTGGTGATGTTCCCTGCATCATCATAAGATGTAGAAGCCAAGTTTCACCTACTGCTGGACCTGAGTGCCCTTGATATCTTCTTGGGTGTGGCCAAGAGTAGAGAGCACAGCACGCAGAAATGAGAAGAGAGCTCCATTACCATGGAAATGGGACCCAGGACTTGGAGTTTAAGCCACTACCTTCCACTTTGCAGAAGCCCTAGCCCCAGTCCTCAACCTCATGGACTGCGGCCAAGCACATAGGCCCCAGGACACCATTCCCCACACTATTGCCATGAGTATTCCAGACCCAATCTTCTGACACTTCACTGCCCGCTTCCCAGATGCACAGAATTCCCACCTGCCCCCCACTACCAGATCAGCAGATGCTGCTGCAGCAACACAACCTTCAGAACCCAGGGCCAGCCCTCCTCCTACTTCTGATGAGGAGTCATGCCCTAAGCAAGGATGCTGTGTAGCCAGGAGGGCATGCTTTGCCCCCTCCATGTGGCCAGGATGAGGACCTAGGCCCTGGGGATAACACAAGGCCCCTAGGGAGAAGAGGGGAAGAAGGAGAGTTTAGCAGGGTGCAGCTGCCACAAGCCACCCCCATGGTCATAGCCCTCTCTCAGGATATTATAGCCAAGAAGCCCAAAGGTATTGTGGGGGGAAGTGCAGGGATGGAGGGGCATGAGGGGAGGCTGAATTTCCCCACAGTGACTACTCACAGCATAGGGCCCCAAGGGGTGTCTGCCTTTTGGCACTGGGCAGACAAGTCCCCCCAGCACTCCTCCCTCCATCCCTTGTGTCCTGGACCCCAGCCAAGGCATCAGGCTCCCTGCCCCCAGGGCTTGAGTGGTTAGCAGCCCATCTGCCATTCTATGGGAATGTAAATCTGCCTTATTCACACCTCCCTTGCCTATCTCTCACGACCATGCTTAGCTTCTGGGAGAAGTAGAGCCCATCTGAGCTGGCCAGAGCAGTGGTGTTGAAACAGCCTCCCCTCCTCCTTGCACTCATGGAAAGCTACTAAACAGTTTATTTTACTCTGAAAACGCAGTGTGAAAACAAGGTACATATGTGGGCACTTGGCACCCTGCCCTGGTTGACAGCACCACAGGCCCAGGTGGCCTAGAGAACACTGAGGTCAGGGACAGGAGATAACATGCATCTATGAGAACCACTAGATTTCTTAGATGGGTGCTAGGTCTGGGATTACCCAATTCTCCAGCTCTTATGTGGAGAAGTCCCTGGTCTTCACACCTGAGTCCAGGAATTAGTGTGCTAGGTCTAAAGCCCTTGTATCCCATGCCTCCTTATGAGTAGACCAGGGGCTGGTGCAAGTTCCTTATTTCCCCTGACCATCTTTGGCCAGTAGGTGATCCCCACCTCACTTTCTCACCTGCCATGACTTGCTGCTCAATAGTATTATTACAGAGAGAGGCAATTCACCTTTATATACTTTGTCGTTAATAAGATTGCTTATTCACTAGTCCCTCAGTGATTCCTCATACTGGCCCCTTTAAGGGAACAGTCAAAGTTGTATTGCCAGTTTGCCTTACTTCTCCCTCACAGAGCATCACCTTCCCCCACACTCCCACTACATCCACCTTAATGTTGATATGAGTTCAGCAATAAAAGTAACTTATAACAGAAAATCTAGGAATCACATCCTTCTCTCAACCTTTGTCTAGGTCTGCCACTGCTAGGATCCTCCGTCTCTGCTCCTCATTCCAGTAAGTAAGAGTGGGTCTTTTATTATCCTGCAGGTCCTGCTGGTGACCAGTCAGTGTGCTTGTCTGCCAGCTGTCAGTCATCAGTCATCACAAGTAAGTCTGTGTCCTGCTGGGCTGCTCCCCAGGATTTGCCTAGGTTTGCTGCACCTGGGGATTTTCCCCCATGCCTTTAAACTACTGACAGAACATCCCAGGTTGTGCTGATTATTCCTCACTGGTTACCATTCCTTGAGCCATGGGGAATGAGAAGAATCAGGAAAGGGTAAACAGAGCTTTCCCTCTGCCCTGATACACTCCCCTTTAAGGTTTTGTGCTCATTGAGTTTGGCCTCTGGGGCATTCTCCCTGACCCCAGCCCCCTTTCCCTTTCCCATCCTAACCACCCAGATTATTTTTCCCATTTCAGATACCTCCACTGCCCTCTCCAGAGTTTGCTGGTTTGGATCAATGGGAAGAGGAGCCAAGCTGAGACAAGAGCAATGTTTAACAGGTTTTCTTTATTAAAAACAAGAAAAGTTTAGCAGCTTCAACATTTCAAAGTGAGCCACGTCTCTTCCTCACAAAGCATTCCCCTACATCCCAGTGTGAGGACATGGAGGGGTGGGGGAGAAGTGGAGAAGGAGAATGGTGTCCAGACAGCCTGGGTTGTGGGCAGCACTGTCCAGAATGCAGGGCCAGAGGAGCCCAGGGCAGATCTATGGCCTGGTTCCAGGGCATGGGCAATTGAAGGACCTTAAGGATGAGGAGGTAGTTGACCAGGGCATTATAGATCCAGACTGCCTTACACTGTGTGGAGCTGGCACCCCTAACATCAGTGCGGGGCTGGCCCACTCCCCCACCTCTGTGTCATGTATGCCATGCATGCCTAACCTGCTACGCCAGGTCAGCGTGCCATGCCTCTTCTGCCTAGGCTTCATGGAAGACCTCCCACTCTGCTGTCGGGCAAATGCAAAAAGAAGCAAATCTGCTTCCTAATCCTCACGTGTAGATGTCTGCCCAAAAGTGTTTAGTCCAGAGTAGTTTACATAAGAGTAAACTTAGGCCAGATCAAATGCATGTATAGACACACACACTGTGAACTTTAATAAGGAATTCAAAATAAAGGCTAATTTTGGGGCAATTTCCTTAAAGAAAAAGAATATAGGTGAAATAAAGCTGAGGATGACAGCCCTGACCTGGCAAATAGAAGAGACATATTCTGGTTGTCACAGCTGAAATGGATTTGAGAAAAGTTAATGAAATAAAGGTGATCAATTGTTTCTTGGAATATACAATAATCTCAGAGGCAGTTAAAAAAAGAAGAGATCAGAATGTGTTTATGTAACTCAGAGGGAGAAAAAAGAGAAGAGTAGCTTGAAGGAAGTACAGAACTTAGATCCCAGTGGAGTTTAATTCCTTTGATATTGATTAGATTATCTTTTGTGCAAACATTTTGGAAGATTTATGTTTCTAGAGGTAAAATGTGGAGGTTTAATGAAGCTGGTTGATCAGCCCCAATGGTCAAATACAGTGGTTTTCTATACTCAAACATTGGGATTTAAAAATTGTGTTTAAATAAAGTGGAATAAGGGTAGCCTATGTAATGCCCCAATAATCAATGTAAAGTAGGAAAGGAATTTTATAGCCTACGTTTCAAAGGTGCTCAGCATCTATAATGCTCCATGAAATATGGGAGAACTCCAAGTACTGAGCACCTCTGAAACCCAGGTAGATAGTTTATATATTACCACTAAGAAATAGCAGCAGCGAAGTGCTGGCTGGGGGGGTTTTAGAAAAAAAACAAAAAAAAAAAAAAAAAAAAAAAGGGCCCATGTAGATCAAAAGAAAAGGCCAGGGATAAGAAAAATCACTGTAGGCCATGTATGATTCAGCTCTGATTTGGGTGAAAATTTTCTGGGGGAGAACAGCTGTGTCTGAATTATTAGATTATCTATATATTTGTATGTTACAATAATATCTGGATGCGTATCTAGTATTTGGACTTCAACCTATCTAATTCATCTCCTGTACATCTGGAGTGCTCTAAATGTCAGCCCTTGATATACATTCACTTCTTGGTTCCCTCTAGAGACTTCCATCAAGAATACAATTAATGCCCATTCCATTCTATTACACCAGTGAACTTCAGCAGATGTTAATGTCAGACAGCTTCACTTACTCCCAACTGGCGCCTAATTCAAACCAATGACATAGAGGTGAAAGCCATCTCTTAAATCCTTGTAGTACAAATCTCCTAAAGGAGCCATTCCCTTAGGAAAAATTGCCTTTAAAGGACTCTGATATAACAGGAATTTTTACTTCAATTCACTAATTCTTTAGAGATTTATTGAAAATAAGAGTGACATTACTAATAAACAGATGGAAAACTTGCCTTTGTAACTCCTTTGGCTAAGACTAAATGTGAAAGGAGACAATGAAGTTAAGAAAGTAGACAAAATAAAAAATAAACAGCTTTTAAAAATGACAATATGATGTGGAGGTGGAGGAGGATTAGGTGCTGTAAGAATGAAAGCAATAAACTAAGTAAAAAGATAATTATAGTACAACAAAATATTGAATCTCAACAACAGAAAATGGTTCCATATATTAAACAAATGAGAATACTCAACTGGATGACTGCAAAAGGGTAACTTTACTCCCCCTAAAACTGTAAAAGGGAACTTTAATAGAGACAAAAATAATGAGGTGATTTATTAACAGGATTTCCTTTAATTTTGCACTTCTTATACTTTTTGGACAGTAGAAACAGGATAAAAGTCTGCTTTAAATAATGATGACATTTTTTTGTTTCATGTGCAGTGATGAGACATACAGTAGAAAACAGAGGAGAAAAATTATTTATGAAACATTTGGATGTTCTTTGTGCTAACTTTTTTAAATTTAACCATGTAGAAAAAATGAACATCTCAAAAGCAAACACAAATGGGTCACTAGGAATAGAGCTAGCAAAAAGTAACTATTTTCAGTTTGCAAAAAAGGGTATTTTCATTTTTTCACTTTCACTCTATAGGGAATTTTTACATTAAGGTTGTAAGCTAAAGACCACTGGAACAATGGAAGGTTTCTTTTTTTTTAAATTTTAGTCAGGCCCTAAACCTTATCTGTGGTCCCAGTTATCTTAATTCAGAATTTTCCAAATGAATGGCTTATTCCCCCATCTCTCAGCAGGGGAGTGCAGCTGGGGTCTGCTAGCCCCAGCCGCCACCTCTGCTGCTTGCCTTCAGCCAGGCAGATCCCAGCTGGTATCCCCTGCAGGGAGAGGGGACAGAGGGGGGAATAAATCTCCTCCCTATCACCTTTGCTTCAGGGGGCCATGCCGACCAGCTTCTGGTCATGCCCCTGCACCTGCTGCCTGAGCAGCGAGGGAGAGGGACCCTGATGGGGGCAGCAGTCCCTGTTTTGGTGTCCCAGGGAGCGCAAGACTTTCCGGGGGGGATGCGCTGTGGGCAGGAGCAGGGCAGGCAGAGCTGCTGCAGCCTGCCTGGGGCAAGTGGTGGTAGTGGGGCTCGGAGGTGCAGCTACAGGGGCTGATCTGAATTTTGGAGTGGTCATAGGCCACCTAGCACTGATGCCACCGCTCACCGCATGCAGGCTGTGGCAGCTCTGCCCATCTTGCTCTCACCCGCAGTGCAGCCCACCCACCAGGGAGAGACTTGTGCTCCCCACAACACCATGACAGGGGCTGCTGCCCCTGGCAGGGTCCCTCCCCCCTTGCTTCACCAGTGGCAGAGGCAGGGGCATGGCTGGCATGGCCCAGGAGGCACAGGGGGCAAGGAGGGGGTTTATGTGTAACTTCTGTCCCTAGCCCTAGTGGTAGACACAGGTTCAGATCCCTGCTCAGACTCATTCAAACCATTTCAGATCACACAGTATCAGACACAATATTGACTTGAATTATATCTCAGACGAGTGCCCTAACCTAGAGGTTATAGACATTGTTGCTTTCTCGACCAAAAATCCTTCCCAAAGAAAATTTGTCCAAAAATACATCTTTCTGAAATGCTTCATCTTCAGTAAAATAAACAATTTATTGTCTTGGAGTATCCTTAGCTAAGACCAGAAGAAGCAGCATAAGAACATAAAAAATGTTATAGTGGGTCATATCTGAGTCCATCTAGGTCACATATCTCATCTCTCTCAGTGGCAGAGAACAGATGTTAAGGAAGAGTATTTATGTGGGGCCTGTCTAGACTAACGTGTCTCCTATCCTCTTTTCTTACAGTTTCTAGCATTCAGAGGCCTGAGAAGTCCTAATTTGAAGACTGCATCCCTAACTGTTGTTAAATGCACCTGCAAATTGGTAAACATATTTATATAGTGCTCTGTATCCTAAAGGACCCTGTGTTTTCGTTACCAATTTAACGTGTATGCTGGAATCACTTCCCTCACTACTGCAGGTGCCCATTTAACTACAGACTTTGAAAACAGTTTTTCAAGCATGGAGTTTTCTTGGCTCAAGGCTGATGCAATTAAAATGCCCAACTGCAGCAACACATGTCAACAATAGCTTTCTCTAACTGGTTTTTGGTAGCTTTTAGCACTATACATTTAAAACAGCAACTCAGAGTGGTATCAATTGAACCACTGAGCTCTTTCTATTTTATATGATAATTTTTAAATTGAACAACAGGGATGGGAGTGTGGTTTTGGAAACACTGAAACAACTCATTTGTTTCTTCCTTTGCCCAGCTGTACTCTGAATACACCTTAGAGTAGTTTGTTAACATGATATTTCAAAGCCTTTTATTGCATGTGAGATACAATGAGCTGTCTGGCAATATCACTATACATGATGATACAGTTTTCAGCGCAAATGTAGATGATACAGGGCTACTTATGGGAAGTCCATGGCAAAGGGAATCTTCCCACCTGCACTCATAAGTTCAGATGCATATTTGTGTGTATATATGAAGGCTCACCATGGTAAACCAATGCAATTCTTGTATCAGTGTTTTTGTGTTTTGATTTGTAATTTTGCATGGCATCCTTCTCCACACTTTCACAGCTCTCTACTGATTGGCCTGGCTAATATTCAAGCAATTCTTAATTTAGTAGGTGGTCAGCCACACATGTCAATTAATGTTTGATATTTTTAATGTGAAGAGCACTCATAAAGTTTTCTATATCAGTTAATACCGGACAGTATAGGTTGTCTTTGTTGACTTCACTGGAGATAAAGTTATGTGCTACTTGGGAATAATGCTTAATATTTTCTCATATTTTATTTTGTTTCTGGAAACAGTTTTGCAGAGGATTATAAGGGGAAAAAAAACCAAACAACTATTCACCTAGGAAATCCTGTATATTCATTTTCTCAGTTTTTAGTATATAGGAACAGAGAATGTTGGGGCCTAATGTTCAGCTGGCACAAATCCACATGGTGCTAGTGAACAGTGGAATGAGGCTGAATGATTTGAACCTGGGTTCCAGCCCTGGATGCTGGCTTAGAAGTGAGGGGTGCAAGAACAGCAGCTATCATTCTTTCCAGTCCAATGCCCACAGCATATAACTGCCACCACCACCCTAGCCACTGCCTCCCTCACCCCCTCTTCCACCCTGGACACAGATTCTGCTTGCTCTGCCTCTGATATCAACTACAAATCTGTGAAATGGAGCTTTTGTTCTCCATACAGCTTTGTATGATTAGTCTCCTCACTCATGTCACACCAGTTTAGGCGCTGGTGTAATTCAGTTGTCTTGAATAGGTTATTCTGTTATTCTTGCTTGGATTAGATAAGAACCAAGCACAAGAGGGTTCTTTGTAAGGTGCAGATAGTTAAACACATGCACACACACACCAATTTTACATGGTGTGCGGGCCGGGAGCAATCCGGGCCCTTTTTCGTGCCGCGCGGGCCATGGCCAGCAGCCCGGGCACGCTGGGTTGGAGAAAACAGGCTACATGCTAGAATTAGGCACGGACGCTTAATGGTTGATTCAAGATTGTTTACTTACACCGAAGATGGTCGCGGTGTAGGCTGGACAGTTTCCCAGGCACAGCGCCACTTAAATCCTCGTTTGAGGACTCAGACAATATTCGGATCACTCCCACGGAGTTGTCGAGGCTCCGTGGATCCTTTTGCACGCAGGGAGAGGGATACGTCGAGGATTGCGAATGACGGGGAGAGGCTACAGGCTGATCAGACCCCTGTTGCCTGCTTGAAATGCACTGGGTCTGATAGGCTCCGCGGCGCTTAGAGATCTTCACACAGCGTGAAGTCTCCTCCTCCTGGTGTTTGTGGAGTCCTCCAACTTGGGCGGAAACCACTCAAGCCTTTTATACGGCTAGCA
>NW_005841843.1:318901-326694 GCF_000455745.1 Alligator sinensis | reverse complement strand
TTCACGCAAGCCAATAATGGGGCTCGAATTATAATACAAATGGCGGGAACTCTTTGCAAAGTGTATTTCTGTGCTGCAAAGAAGAAATGCACACTGCAAAGAAAGCTACAAATTGGTGGGAAAATAATTCAGCGGTGCCAAAGTACACACAAAACAAAATCACACCTTTGGGTTGTGACACATGGCAGATAATGTTGGGCTCCAGATGATACAAATGAAGGAAAATTCCATCAGTTGTAATATTAGTTTGCTTATACATCTGTATTCTTAAGTAGAAAACATTACGGAAATAAGATATCTCTGTTTATTACATTTGCATGTGTGTATGGACTTTTATTTTCAGACGTGTTATTTTCCTCTTTGGAAAATCTAATTACAAGTTACCGTTCATCTTCCAGGCACTTTCTGAGAATGTAAAATTACTCAAACTGTTCTGAATGTAAAGTATACTAAAATAAATAAGACAAGTTGGGGTTCTTTTTAATTCGCTTTCTCATTTGAAATTATTATTTAGTTCTATTTTCTAGAAAAATGAGAACTGAGCAATAGAGAGTGACTGTAGGAAATTATGATTTTAGAAAACAATAAATATTAAACTGTAGCAGAAGGGAAGAAAGTTAAATTATGTTATCTAATTCTAGTTTTATTTCCTTTGTTGTGATTCATGCATATGAACTGATAAATGAGAAAATTGACTTAAATAATTGTATTCTGCAAAAAATTCCCAATGTTTTTCAGACCAAAAGAGATCATTGTGATGATATAGTCTGATCTCTATAATTTATAATGCAGATTATGGAATTTTACTCATTAATTTCTGTATCAAGACCATAACTTCTCACTAGAAAAGAACTCCACATACTGAAATGAATCATTTTTTTTCTCCCTCCTTAGTTCAGTCTGACATAAGAAAACTGAAATTCACTCTGATAGAATAAATGTATTCATCTAAAAAATAATTTGGGTTGGATGTTGTTTTGGATACCATATACTTAATCTGGTATCACATGATTCTCAGGAGTTACTGCACTGAAGCCACAGGAATGATAAGTAAAGTTGGTGTGGAAGAGAATAAAATTCTTTTCCTGCACTGATAATGTCTTTGAAGAATTTATATCCTTGTGAATTCAGAAATTATAGGCCCCTACTTCACTATAGCCACGAAACATCAGTTGCTTTCTGATGTCTGCCTTGGGAATTATAACAGCTTTTTATTCGTCTATGTTCAATTGCAATTCAATGTCATGATAGCACAGACTGGGCACATCCACTCAAGATGCTTTACCACACAGTTGACTAATTGACTGCATGGCAAAGCATCCCTGTCTACACATGCAGGTGCTTACTGCACAGTAAATTAATCTACTGAATGGAATGGTTAATTTGCTACCTGTGAATGCAGGTAGCAAATTAACAGTGTTATAGTTACTGCGCAGTAGAACATATGTAGATGCCAACCAGAAGCAAATTTGCTCTGAATCAGCCCTACCACTGAGGGGGGGGGGGCAGTTTTGGGCTAGCTCCAGGGCCAAGGGGCTTGGAGCTTCTCCAGCCTTCCCCAACCTGCCCTTTAAAACTCTGCAGTGACCCCAGGGGTCTATGCCACCTCTGGCCACCTGGTCCCATAGCAGTGGCCCCAGGCCAGCCGTAGCAGCTTGCCTGGACCCTGGAGCCGCACTGGTGTCATCCCCAACACCATGCACCACCTCCTGGGGGTGTAACTAGTCCTAGGAAGACACTGCAGACCTCATAGCACTGTGGGGTGAGGCTGTGGTCCAGAAGCAGTTTGCCCGGAGCATGCACATCTATGAGGGCCTGGCAGGCCTCATGCAGGAGTGCGTGCATGAATGGTGGGTGCACCAGTGCCGCATAAAGTTCAAAGACCTGTGGGTGTAGTGTTTCAGTATCACTGACCACAACTGACAGTTGGAGGGCCCATTTGAGGCAACTGGACCACATTCTCATGCCCTGGAACCCTGGGCAGAGCCATGCCGTGTTCTCCAGAACAGGTGGCCTGCTGGAGCCTCTGCTGTGGTCTGGCAGCAGCAATAAGACAACAGTGGTTGGTCCTTTGGGGCACCAGGAATCCATCCCACCATGGTTCCTGCCCCCAGCATCCAGCAGCTCCAGCAGCATGGGCCAGTGCTTGCCCTGCCAGCTCCAGGTGTGCAGCCCTAGCCAGGAGGCCAACCTAGCCATGGCAATGACTGCCCTCATGAGCTCCAGCTCCTCTCTAGAGAAGTCCACTGCCCAGTCAGCCAAGCGCTGCACCCCTGCACCCCAGGATGCTGCAGGAAGCCACATGTCATTGCTGCCAGAGGAGAACAGACTCGAGACACCAGGCACATCTGCCATGCCCACTTGGTAAAACCTGCACTGGGAGGAGGGCCCTCCCCTCCCCTCTCTTCCCCACCCCTGACCTTGTTTCCTTTTCCCCACTCAGCCTGGTTGACCTTTCCCTGCCCCCCAGAGTTCCCCTCACACAGCAAGCAGGAGGCAGTGAAAAACTTTATTAAGCAGCCAGTGCCCCCTCAGCTAGGCAAGCACAAGCCTCTCACATGCAGAGAAATGTGACAATGCCAGTGGGAATACTCAGATGTGGGGGACAGGGATGCATAGCATAGGCACAGGTAGTCCTCCAGGTAGTAGTGAACATTGCACAGAAGCACAGGCTTGCCCAGTGCATGGTCAAAGCTCAATGTCCAATGTATGTTCTCAGGTATGGGTGGGGCACCATGATGATGATCATCAGCAGGGCATAGTGGGTCCACATAAACAACCCACCCAGGACACTCTAACCAGAGGCATGCTCAGGGCACAGGTGCACATGGGAGGGGGCAGGGGAAGTCCCAGGGTGCCTATCCAGAGAGGCCCCCTCAGGGGAGGGCAGGGGTACCACCAGCTCCATGTCCCAGTTGTCCAGGAGCCCCTCGATTCCCCTCACCCAGGTGCTGTAGGACTGGTGCCAATGGAGAAGATGGCCTGGCCTGAATGAAAAGAGGTGTGGGTCTGGAGCAGCAGGTGCTAGCAGCAGGCTGGCCTGTCCCAGCCTGGGAACAGGGCAAGGAAGGCAGGCTGCCTGTGGCAAGTTCCCAGCAGCCCACTTGCCCGTACAGAAGTGGGGGGGGGGGGGGGGGAGGGAGGAGGGGGCAGCTAGCTGCCATCTGTGCCAAGGCCTGCTCAGCCAAATTACCATGGTCCCTGGACAGCCGTGTAGGTATGACCTCCAATCTGAAGCCAGGCAAGGCACAGCCCCATGGTATTGTGCATGTTAACTCAGAAATATTGCAAACTTACAACAGCCTCTTTCTCCTGGCTCTGCAGACCCAGCAGCTGCACATGGGGGAAAGGCACCAGCTGTGTACAGGGATGCACCATCAGGGTCACCACCAGTCATGGCCAGGGCCCTCCGTATGTGCTAGATCTGGCGGTGGTGGATCCAGGATAGGCCCTGCTGCTAGACTTGCTGATCACCTTGGGGAGGAGCAGATGGCTGACTCATGGCCCTGGCATGCAGAGGACCTTGTACATGAGTGGGAGAGGGTCACACATGAGCTGGAGAGGGTCTGGATGGACCGCATTCAGGACCACAGCTTCACCCCATAGTTCTATGAGGTCTGGGCCTCCACCATCCTCTCTTCATTCTTGCACTGTTGTAATTTACTCACTTTAATAGCTCTTTTTAATGTCTTTGTTCAAGACTGAGAGGTACTACTTGTAGCAAAATCTAAGAGAAAGGAGTTGCTGCCCAGAGGGTTTTTACATCTTTTGACTCCTCAGTGAAATCCTATGAAATATGAACTTTCATTTCTACCAAAGAGAACTTTTACAATCTTTTCTCTGATGCCTGAAGAAGGGTGTTTGTGCCTGAAAGTTTGCAATTAAATACTTTTTTTTGCAAAGATCTTGTTGGTCTAATAAAAGATATTATCTCTGCCCATGAGCCCTGGTTGCTTTTTCCTCTAGACCAATACAGCTACAACCTGGATACCTGATGTAAGGATGTACTTGATTCAGCAAGTCTAAACTGAAATTACATGTGAGCTAAATGTCTATTTCTCCCCCTCCCCCCTTGTCTTTTGTATTCTAATTTTTCTCTTCTTTTTATACTCTGCATTCGGTAAGTCCTTTTACAGAGTCAGATGAAGTCAACTTGGGTTCACAAAACCTTGTGCTCTTTCTATACATCTTATTTAGTTAGTTTATAAAGGTGCATATCTACCCTGCCTTCTGGCTGACTTCAGACTAACACATCTATCTACCTCTCTCTAAATATCATTATCTTCACAATAAAGAGGAGCCCCCCTCTGTTCATGTGAATTCATTGGAAACATACTAAGAAGTCTATTTCTTATTTACATTAGGGCAATTTCATACCACTCTGCCAACAATTGCATCTACTACAAGGATGGCTTCATCTTACTAAGTAGTGTAATGTGGTCTTACTGTGAATAAGAATCGAACTCTGTGGAATTGACCCTGCCCTCTTGAAACAAAATGGTGTTCTTCCAGAGAAAGGCAATCACTCACTGCATACAGGAAACATACTTATAATATCAGTAAAGCAGGAGAATGTCTGGGTAGGTCAGTGAAAACAGTTCCCAGAGTAATTATCCCAAAGATAGAAATGTTCCATTATGAAATCCTCTTCAGTGTGTTCTGCTTCTCTTTCAGGTAGCAAAGCATTTTACAAAAGGCAACAATAATGTTCCATTTATATGGACAACTAGCTTTTTGGAGTATGCCCACTTTATTTGGAACTGTAGCTGCCTGAATGATTGAAATTGCTTGTGTCTCCTTGTTGAAACTAATTGTGAGGCTATATTCTGTCCCAAAGAGTAGAAAAAATAATTCTCTTGAAAATCAGGAAAACAACTGTCAGTAATCACTTTGTGCCTCATTTTTCTGCATATAGGATTTGATAGGATGCAACTGGGAAGGATGAAAGGCATTGTGTTCAATAGGTTCTGGTAAACAAAATTGATGCCTTAACCCCAGATAGATAATTAAACTTCACACACACTTTTAATGATAAATACATTTTTTTCAGGGCGGTTATTTGTTCCTTTGTATTTTCTTTCAGAAGGCATAATCTGGAAGGGAAACTTAAAGCATCTTTTGTTTCCTCCCACAATGAACAGGACTGGTGTTATTCATAGGTCGGATGCAGACACATCAGAAATGTAATGAATTTATATTAATAGAAGAGAAAAAAATATCTGTCATTTATACATTACTTTCCATTTCCACCTGAAAACTCAATTTTCAGTATTTTTTGTTTTCCTTTTGGTGATTAAAGAAAGATATAGAAAATTGGAAAATATTTTTCTGCCTAGTTAAAGGAGTTAAACTAAGATGCTCCAGTGCAGAATCATGATATATTGGACTACATTACATTTTAGAGAACTTTCTGCTGGAACTAAACGGAACCAATTTACCAAGAAAAGTGAACTGATTCCTAAATAACTAATATAAGAGGGTTTTACCCCATTACTTGAATGGGAAGGGGATCATGGGAATCTGACCCTTTTACCTTCTTTCACCCCCTTCCCTCACCCTTTTCTTCTCTTACCGTTGTGTCTGCAGGTGTATCCTTTCCCTGGATTAAATTCCCCTCCCCTGGTTTTCTGATTCCATGATTCTGATTCCCTCCCCTCACCCCTTCCTTCCTCTCAGTCTCTTTGTGCCTTCTATCTATGCCCCTTTGGGGATGCCAGAGGCAAACTCACAGGAAGAGGAGCCTGAAACAAGGTGGCCACCATGCTCAGGTACAGGCAGAACCTGATGACCCAGGGAGTGGAGTTAGAGGGGTCAAGTGACCCAGAACACCCTGCATAAGCTCAAGCCTCAGGCCAAGAACAGGCAATCTGGTTGTGGATGTCAATGGAGACAGAACCTGCCCTGAGAGGTGCAAGTTGCAACAAGGGAAGTTTAAGTTGGATATTAGGAAAAACTTTCTTACTAAGAGGGTGGTGAAGCAATGGAACAGGCTACTTGAAGAGGTGTTGGTATCTCCATCCTTGGAGATGTTTTTTAGGCTCACCTTGACAAAGCCCTGGATGGAATGATCAAGTTGGGGTGGTTGGATGGTCTTGCTTTGAGCAGGGGGCTGACTTGATCACTTCCTGAGGTCCCTTCCAACCCTAATTATATATGATTCTTGGGAACAGAGCATAGACTATGGTGGGAGGACTCAGGATGGAGCCCCAAATGAGGAGAAGCTGAGGATCTGTACAGGAAGAAAGCTAAGTACCCCAGGCATTTTCCGTTTTGGTTGTGGGGGCAGGGGGGGTGCTACCTGGAGCTGACCACAGGGTTTTGCAAACCCTGTGCTGTTACCAGATTTGTGCATTACTTTGGGGTGTGCTCATTTATTAGGGATACTTTCTAGGGTCTTGGTAATTCTATCAATGTGCTGCTTGTGTTACTTGTGTTTCTATATGGAGCTGTATATCTCCCTTCTGCAAGTCCTCACCCCCAATGGAGCTATCTTGCAGGACTCAGTTTCAATGGGGCTGGGTTCCTCCAGTCACCAAATCAGTCATACACACAAATACACACAGATTAACGTGACACGCCTGATCCAGCTGGGTTGATCAGCATGGACAGGCTGACACCCTCATATGCCAAGAATCAGTTCATCAGAGCAACAATAAACTGCAGTCAGACACAAGCACATAGGTGAACAGAATACCTCTGAATCTGGCTGGGTGTCCAGCTGACACCCTCATGGGCCAGCATTCAGTTCATAAGGGCACGTTTGAGTCAAACTGTGTGAATCAGACTGTACAAGCTGATTCCCTTATGTGTTTCAAACTCAGCACGTCCCAATCTTTGGCCTCTTGATGAGCAGACCCCACAGTATTTTTGGGCTTCACAGGGATCTTTAGCTTAGGTAAAAGAAGCGTTGCTACAGAGCATGTGGGGAAGGAGAAGTAGAGAAGGAAAAATATACCCAGTTACTACCAGTTGGACTATAAAAGTTATTTATTGCTAAGTATATGAAATATATAATGGTACTAGTAGTAATAGACATGCAAAAAACAAAACAAAACACCCAAAACAGTACTACCCTGGTTCCACTAAATATTTGGGGAAACTTAGCTCAAGCTTAACTAATACAGTTTAGGTTCAGATATTTATGCCTAGTTGACTATAAAAGTTATTTATTGCTAAGCATATGAAATATATAATGGTACTAGTAGTAATAGACATGCAAAAGAAAAAAACAAACACAAACAATTACAACACTACCCTGGTTTCACTAAGTATTTGGGGAAACTTAGCTCAAGCTTAACTGATACAGTTCAGGTTCAGAAATGTATGCCTAGAGAGAAAAGAGAGAGAGAGAGTGCTGGGATCTCACCAGTCCAAGGTACTCAGGTTGCAAAGCTGACAGGTAAAGTTTGTAGCACAATCCTTGAAGGGAGATGATATTTTTCCTCCAGCCTCTCTAGAAGAACAGTGCATGGTATCAGAGAGATTTTTTCTTCTTGAAGCACACACACTACTGCTTTTTTACATACTTTTATACCCTTAGTTCAGCTTTTTCAAAGCATTCTGAACAGTGTAAATCATTGTCTTTTCTATTGACAAGGGGTTATCTGGTTTGGAACATCTCAAGAAACTGATTGATAATCAGGAAACACTTAAGATTAGGGAGTAACCAAATACTTGGGAGCCAGCTTGAAATTCCTATGGATGGCAGATATACTGATGGGATATCTCATGGTTTCTTCAGAAACAATAGATAGCTTGCAGCATCAGGATTTTGGATTTTTACTTGTTGTGCA
>NW_005841843.1:295145-318709 GCF_000455745.1 Alligator sinensis | reverse complement strand
TGCCCATACCCCCTCTGACTCAGTCTCTTGCCTCAGCATTCCCTAACCCAGCAACCGAGTTTTAGTCAATCAAGTTTAAATAGGCCTCCCATAGTAGGATCGTGGAATGTACGGCCCGAGATGCCTATTAAACTTTACTTCTGCTTAGAGGTGGGGGAGGGAGGGAGTCCTTTGTAAATCCAGATTAGAACTGGTCTGATAAATGCTGAGCTGGGTGTGTGTAAATGTGGGTTGATTAGCATTTGGAGCACAGATTCCCCATCATGCAGTGCTCCCCTGCTTCTCTGATCCCAGAATTCACTGCAGTCTCTGCTTCAGGCTTTCTGTTCTCCATCTCTCATGTAAATGAATGGTCATCTGGTTCCATCTCGGATGCAAATAAGACCTAGTACAGTTGTTTCACTCTGGTCACCCTTATCTGGAGGGTCTTAGGTGTGTCTCTCACTGCATCTTAATCAGTTTCATTTAGGTGGGCGGGGGGTGGGGAATTCTTTGTGAGTCAGACAGCCTGTATCCTTTGCCATGGTTCCCCAGGAACAGAGAGCTGAGACGTAACAGTGCAGGACTTTTCTTTGAGCCAGAATCAGCGCTGGTATTTTGTGATTGACACTTGATTGCCTGGAAGACTGGTTTGTGGCTGAAGGGTAGGCAGAGGCCATTGAAATGGGGTGACTGGGGACATCCCAAACTTGAAATTCAATTGGATGGACAGAGGATAAGGACTAGAGTATGTTCTTTGGCCAAAGGGAAAACAAGACTCAAGGCCCCTAGCTGCCATATATTGTGGGATCTGGAACCTGAGATCTTGGGGCATGGCCAAAGCTGAACCAGGAGCTTGCGCACTGCACAGTGGACCCTGATCTAGTGTGCTCAGCTAGAGCAAAATTGGGATAAGGTGAGAGAAGCCTCCGACCAGACAAGGGCTTGCCTCTTCAAAGTGTATCTTGCCCTCTGCGCAGCCTCCCCTACTAAATTTGATGTAAAGACACAGCAGGTGAGTATACTGAATGGGGAGAGAAGAGAGTGGAGGGTGCAAGCACTAGGCGGTCTATAAATGCCGGTACCCTATAGCATATATATATAGCATATAATCTGCCTGGCAACTGACTCCCCAGCCCAGCCCAGCCCCTGGCTTGTTTACTTTTCATTCCATCCAGGAAGAGCACACACCAACTGCTGCAGCTTCCTGAGCCTGATGAAGGGTTTTTGAACCCGAAGGCTTGCTTAATAACTATTCTCCAACCATTTGGGTTGGTCTAATAAAAGATATCAAATTCACCCAAGGAACCTTGTCTGCCTATGTCCTTAGACCAACACGGCTACAACCCAAACCCCTGGTACCCTATAGCGACACTCATGGGCAGCCTAAGAGATTGCTTTAGCCATTTAGTTAAACAATTATGTTTTTATGAAACATAAACAGCTACATTAGAAGTTTGCTACATTCCTAGCCAAGAAATGTAGATATTTGGTCCATATTTTTGGTGGATTTTTGGTTTTTACATCCCTAGATGAAGAATAAAACATTTGAGTTGAAAATATATTGTTTGGTCTTTACATTGAAGATTTTTACTTTAACTGTGCAATTTTCACCTTGGCATAAGGTGTTGCTGATAACTGGTTATTTTTGTTGGCATTCCATAACACTTCAAGAGTGAATCACACTGGAGGCTGACAAATGTCTTTTTAAAATCCATGAAGTATATAAGGAATGCTTTTTGCCATTCAGTGCTAGGGGAAAATCAGCACATTAAGACATGATGAACACATGATGTTCTGGACTGAAATCCTTAACAAAGATTAAGTTTGCTTAAGATGTTACTGAAGATGCTGCGTATAACTAAGAAAGAGTTTGAAGCCTCAGAACTTATTGCAGTTATTAAGTCACTCTTTGGAATTTGTTTATCACATCATTTCTGGAGGCCTTTTCAAGGCTTTTTGTGCATTATAGATGATCTTTGTGATCTTATCAATTGTCTCATAATGATATTATTTTCACCTGCAGCTTTTCTAGATTTTAACTTTTTCATTACATCTTTCAATTTGCGATGTTAAATGTTATGTTATCTAATTCTGGGTTTTAATATTATTTACTAAAGCCAACAGGTTGTTGTAGCATTGGTCTGTGTAGAACAGAGGTGGGAAATTATTTGGGCCCATGAGCCACATATGGAGTTTTGGGGAGCTTCTGTGGGCCGGTGCAGCATTCCCCTCCCCCTAACAGTTTTCAAAGCTCATGCTAGCTCCCACTCAGTGCTACTTCTGGCGTGCAGGCCAGGAGCTGGTGTAAACTGTGGTGATGTGCAGGATGGTTGGGGTGGAGGGGCATGGAGGGAAGGGGAAGACAGAGAGAGGTGGCCCTGCCCAAGATGAGCAGCAGTGTCTGGTTCTGGGAAAAAGCAGGACCTGTCAGTGGGCATACTTGCCACTTCCAGGGCCCTTTTGGTGACAGCCACCCAGAGCCCACACTAGGGCTTTCCTGTGGCATCTCCACACCACCACTACCCTACACCACCTTTGAGCCCCTCCCCAGCCTGTGGGGCAGTGGCAGTGGCAGGGGGAGGGACCTCAGGGATGCACTGGTATGGGCTCTTGGTGGCTGTAGCCACAAGGGCCCTGGCAGTTGCAAGCATACCTGCCACCAGGTCCTGCTTTTGCCCGGTGCCCAGCACTGGCTGCTGCTGCTCATCATGGGCAGGGCTGCCTCTTTCTGTTTCTTCATCTTCTCCTACCCCTCTCCCTACCCCCCACCCCACCAACTGTCTCACACCTACAGCATTTCCCTGCAGCTTACATCAGTTCCCAGCCTGCACACAAGAAGCAATACCAGGCAGGCACTGGCATCAACTGTGGATGCTGTCTTCAGGTTCCCTTTAGGGATTCATAGATTCATAGATGCTTGGGTCGGAAGGGACCTTAGCAGATCATTTAGTCCAACTCCCTTCCCTGAGCAGGTAAGAGCACTGGGGTCAGATGACCCTAGCCAAGTGCATGCCTAGCCTCCTCTTAAAGACCAGCAAAGTAGAGGAGAGCACCATCTCCCTTGGAAGCCTATTCCAGATACTGGCAACCCTTACTGTAAAGAAGTTCTTCCTGATGTCTAACCTAAATCTGCTCTCTGTCAGTTTGTGGCCATTGTTTCTAATTACTCTAAGGCAGGCTTGTCCAACATACAGCCCGCGGGCCGCCATGTGGCTCACCAAGGCATTTTCTGAGGCCTGAGGTGCTGCGATGGGAAACGAAAGTAAACAATGTTTACTTTCGTTCCCACCCCTTGATCCCTCCCCCAGCCCCTCAGCAGCTTCTTAATGGCTGCTGAAGGGCTGGGGAAGGGACAAGGTTCCCACATGCACCGTGTTAGCTTGATGTTGCTGACGCAGTGCATGTGGGAAGAGGAGTAGCCATGTGCCTCTCGGGAAAGGATGAGCCCAGCCAGAGCAGCAAGGGCTCAGCTGCACTTTCCCCCTACCTACGCCGGTCAGTCCCAAGTGGGACACGGCTCCACCGCTGCCTCTGCTGGCTGGTGCTGACCTGTGTGGGTCTGTCCCATCTGGAGCACCATGCAGCTGAAGCTGGCTTCCCACGTGCTGCTGGGGATGCGAGGAGGCCAGCCAGTTCAGCACCAGCCAGCAGAAGTGGTGGCAAACCATGTGCCGCTCAGGACTGACCGGTGCAGCACACGGCTCTGCCGCCGCTTCTGCTGGCCAGTGCAGACCTGGCTGGCCTCCTGCCATCCCCAGCAGCACATGGGAAGCCGGCTTCAGCTGCATGCCACTTTTCCTGGCCAGTGCTGACCCGTCTGGGTCCATCCCATCTGAAGTAGCATGCAGCTGAAGCCAGCTTCCCACAAGCTGCTGGGGATGGGAGGAGGCCGGCCAGGTCTACTCCAGTCAGCAGAAGTGGCAGCGGAGCTGTATGCTGCTCAGGACGGGACGAGCCCAGCCAGAGTGGCAGGGGCTCAGCTACATTTTCCCCCTGCCTTCACCGGTCAGTGCCGAGTGGCACATGGCTCCGCTGCCACTTCTGCAGGCTGGTGCAGACCTGGCTGGCCTCCTGCCATCCCCAGCAGCACATGGGAAGCCAGCACAGGGGGGCCTCAGCAGGCGGGGTCCTGGCATGACCTCTGCAGGGTGAGGTGGCGGGATCCAGTGTCTGCTGGACCCCGTGCTCTGGGCTCGCAGCGCTGAGGCCACTGGAGCTGTGTGCAAGGGTGGCCGTGCACCATGGTGAGCGGGGCTGTGTGGGCAGGTGGGTGAGGGGCTGCAGTGCAGCAGCCGCCTTGCTCCAGTCCCCCTCAGGCAGTGCTGGCTTGTGGGTGTTTTAATATGGCTTGCCAGCCCACTGGGTGTTAAAAAGGTCATGATCTGTCCCCAAATTCAAAAGGTTGGACACCCCTGCTCTAAGGGATGCCCTGGTAAACAGAACATCTCCTATTCCTTGCTCCTCATCCCCTCTTGCATCCCCCTTCCATGTGATGAATATGTAGGAAGCCACAAGATCACCTCTCAGCCTTCTCCTGAGGAGGCTGAAGAGATCCTCAATCTCTCTTCATAGGGCTTTGACTGCAGGCCCCTAGCTATATGAGTGGCCCTCCTCTGAACTCTCTAAAGGTTTCCACATCCCTCTTGAAGTACGGCACCCAAAATTGGACACAGTACTCCAACTGTGGCCTGTCCAATGCCGCAAAGAGGGGAAGTATCACCTCCCTGGACCTGTTTGTCATGCACCTGCTAATGCATGATAAAGTGAGGTTAGCTTTACTGTTTGCTTCATCACATTGATAACTCATGTTCATCTTGGTGTCAGTAATGACTCTGAGATCCCTTTAGGCTGCTGTACTGCTGAGAAGGTCCTCCCCCAGCCTGTTAGCTTGCTGGTGATTCCTTCTCCCTAGGTGCAGCACCTTGCACTTGTCCTTATTGACCTGCATCCTATTCTGTTCCATCCACTTTTCCAACTTGTTCAGATCTGCCTGGATTCATTCCTACCCTCTAGTGTGTTAACTTTATCCCATAATTTGGTATCATCTATGAATTTCAAGAGTGCTTTCCATGTCCTCATCCAAGTCTCTGATGTAGACATTGAACAGCACAGGTTGATGGACCAAGCCCTGTGGGACTCCACTGCCATTCTCTTTCCAGGTTGATACTGATCCATCCACCACCACCCTGGGTATGACCCCTAAGCCAATTTGCCACCCACCTGACTGTAATCATGACTACGTCCCAGCCACTCAGTTTATCTGTGAGAATAGGATGAGATACCATAACAAAGGCTTTCTTAAATTCCAAGTAGATGACATCTACCTTGATTCCTGCTTCTAAACATTTTGTGACCTGGTCATAAAAAGAAACAAGGTTAGTCAGGAAGGATATACCTGCTATGAATCCATGCTGGTTGCCCTTCAGCATTGTTTTCCCTACTGGACTCACACAAATGTGATTCTTAATTTTCTCAAAGTTTTTCCCAAAGATAGAGGTGAGACTAATTGATCTATAGTTATTCAGATCCTCCTTCCTCCTCTTCTTGAAAATAGGGACCACATTGGCCCTCTTCCAGTCCTCCAGGACCTTACCTGAGCACCAAGAGTGCTCAAACAACCATGCAAGTGGCTCTGTGTAACACTGGCCAATTCTTTCAGCACCCTTGGATGAAGGTCATCTGGGCCTACTGACTTAAACACCCAACCCCTCCAAGTGTCACTTCACAAAGTCAGTGCTAACAGTTGGTGGGCTGATTTCCCTTTTGTGTCTGTCTATGGTCCAACTGGGAGATTTGTCCCGATTTCTGTTCAGGAATATAGGGGCAAAAAACTCATTGAAGAGCCCAGCCTTGTCCCCCCTATCTGTCACTAATTGCCCTAATTTATCCTCTAGGGGTCCTATGCTATCCTGTACCTTCTTTTTACTCCCTATATACCTGAAAAAAGGACTTTTTGTTGTCTTTAATTTTTGTTGCCAGCCTAAGTTCCATTTCTGCTTTGGCCTTTCTGATTGCCTCCCTGCAAGTACGGGCCAAGTAGTTATACTCTGCCTTGGTAGCTACCCCCTGCTTCCACAGCCTATATGCCTCTTTTTTTGCCCCTAGGCTTTCCTGGATTTCCCTGTTCAGCCAAGGGGAATTCTTTGCCCCTTTGCCCCCTTTCCTGCACAATGGCATTATCTCCTTCTGGACCTGTAGGATTTCTCCCTTTAGGAACAACCAACATTCCTGGCTGGGTCCCAAAGGACTGGAAAAGGGCCAATGTGGTCCCCATTTACAAAAAAGGGAGAAAGGAGGACCAGGGTAACTATAGGCCAATTAGTCACACCTCAGTCCTTGGGAAGACCTTTGAGAAAATTATCAAGGAACATGTCTGCGGGGGCCAGCATGGGAAGTAATGCTTAGGGGCAACCAACATGGGTTCATTGCAAGCAGATCCTGCCTGAATAACCTTGTTTTCTTTTATGACCAGGTCACAAAGTCCTTGGACATGGGCTTTGAGGTGGATGTTGTCTACCTGGACTTTAAGAAGGCCTTTGACACTGTTTCTTATACCATTTTCATACCAAAACTAGGCGACTGTGGCACTGATGCCTACACAGTCAGATGGGTGGCAAATTGGCTCGATGGTTGCACCCAGAGAGTGGTGGTGGATGGGTCATTTTTGACCTGGAGGGATGTGAGCAGTGGAACCTGGAGGGATGTGAGTAGTGGAAGCCTGTAGTAGACCCCCCTCTACCAAGTCCTTTTCCCCCCTGACCCCCTTGCATTCTGACCCACAGTACCTCAATTTGCCCTTCCTCTGGTCCCATCTTGATTATGGAAGATGTATATTGCTCCTTAACATAGAGAGCAATGCCCCACACCCTTTTCTCCCTATTCTATCATGTCTGTATAGCCTATAGCCCTCAATGCTTACTGCCCAACTGTGGGTAGGATACCACCAGGTTTGGTCCAACTAACTCAAAGTTCTTGTTTGCAAGCAGGAGTGCAAGTTCCTCATGTTTGTTCTCTATGCTCCTAGCATTAGTATAGAGATACTTGAGCCCCCCACCCCCCACCATGGGTGCCCTTTGTGCCCCTCCCCCATCCTGATGCCCATCAGGCTCCTTAGTACCTATGTGTGCTGTTCCAGCAAATGGCTCATGGTTTGTTGATCCTAGGTTCTCTCTGTTGTCTGCATCCCCGTCCCTTGATGGACGTGGTTTAAACCCCTGTATAGGAGATCAATCAACCTGTGAGAACAGACTCTTACCTTTTGAAGAGAGATGAAGACCTTTGCATTCCAGGGTTCCCCTTTTGTGGAAGGGTGGATCATAGTCAAAGAAGCCAAAACCCACACGATGACACCAACTCTAGAGCTGCAGGTTGACTTCTTTGATGCAGCTGTTGTGATCCTGACCATGACTGCTGACTGGGAGGATCAATGAGAAGATCACCTGTGGCCCCATTTTCTTAAGCCTGGCCCCCAAAGCCCTGTAGTCACTCATGATATGGTTCAAACTACTCCTGGCCTTATCATTTGTGCCCACATGTATGAGGAGCATGGGATAGTAGTCGGAGGGCCAGATGAGGTTGGGAATCCTCACAGTGATGTCCCAGATCCGGGCTCTGGGCAGGCAGCATACCTCCCAGACCAGGGGATCAGGATGACAGATGGGGCCCTCTGTTCCTCTCAGGAAGGAGTCAGCTACCAGGATGACTCAGCATCTCTTCCCTTGGCTGCCCGGCTGACCCTCATCCTGAATGGTGGTGGCCGTGACTGAAGCGTGTTCCCTCTGGGGATTGGGACATCCACCCAGGTCCACAAGTGATGGTGCTGCATCAGCACTTCAGCTGTGGTCCAAGGCAGTCACCCTGATCCCCAATGGGAGCCTGCAGGCAGCATCCATACCTGACGCAGGCATTCCCGCATTAATGCTGCTTCCATTGCATGGGGCAGGAGCTAGTGTGAGCTGCAGATGGGGCCAAGATGTGCTTGCCTGCCCCACAGAATGCAGTAGCTGACCTGCCTGCTAGGACTGTGTAAAATGGCAATGGGTGTTTCATTTTGAAGGTGTTTCACTGTGTTCTGAGTGCAAAACAGCAAAATCAAAATGAAATGAAAGGCTTTGAAATGAAACAAGGGCTTGCTTGCAGATAAACAGAAACTAAGGAGAGGGAGGGGGAGGAGGGGGGAAGGACTGCTCTGACATTGACATGTGTACCTGGCCAGTGACTGTGATCCTTTCCTGAGATCCCTTCCAATCCCAGTGCTCTGGGTGAGGCACAGAAAAACAGCATAAAAAGCATTGTTTGAACTGAGCTTTCTCTGTGCCTTGGGGTCAGCTTACTGAGCTGTGTCTTCCAGCAGCTTAATAGCATCAGAAAGGCTATCATTTCCTACTTGCTTGTCTATTCCTAGCAAGTGGGATCCAATACCTTTTCCTTTCCTAATACCTTTTATTATTATATTCATTCCTTTCGATTTATTCCTCCCCACAAATACTCTTTTTGTTTTTGTTAGTCTATTTTGAGTCTTTTCCCCAAGAAAATAAATCTGTGCTTTCTCTCACAGTGTGCATTCCATTCACTATACAGGGAAGCACAGCATATATTGCATATTATAATATTCAATTTATACAGGAACACACATACATTTATATATTTTATTTATTACATAAATACATCAATACAATTACCTACATTTATTACATAAATACATATTACATTACAGAAGAACACATATTTTCTAGCACTCCAAACACACTATGAAGCATTCTGGAAAGGCACTGGCAAGCCTTCAGGGAGGGGCAGAAGAAGGGGTAGAGGGAGATCTGTAAGTCCTCCCCCCCCTCCCCCCAACTGAGATGCAGACTCTTTCCTACAACTAGAAGGCATGAGTCTTCTGGTTATACTGCCAGCAAGAAGAGGGGAGCAGTGCTACTGCTTGAGTCTGCATCCCCTCCAATAGCACCAGCCATAACCCCCACTACCCCCCGCACCAACACCATGACAAAAAGCAGTACCAACATGACAGTCTCCTCCACCCCCATTTCACTTCTCAGCTGAGCCTTCCAATGCTAGAGGAAGAGTTGGAGCTGGAGCTGGAGCTGAGTGCCATAGTGAAGGAAATTCTGGGGAAGGATCATCACTCCCTGGTTCATCAGTTTGTGCTCCACACCCCTCAAGTTTTCCCTAGAGTCAGGTATCCTTCCCCAGAAGGCACTTAGGAAGAGATTGAAATAGATGTTGTGGAGGCAAGTGGCTCAGCTGAGTCCACTCCTCCTGTTGCGGTGCCTCTGCCTGCTGAGAAGGGGGAAAAGGCAACATCTGCACATGCACCCACACCCCAGAAGTGAGCAGGAGTGTGGTATAGGATCATTTTGAGCTGACAGATGATCCCACGTATGCTATCTGCCTGCACTGCTGAGCCAAAACCAGCCACAGAAAGGGAACAAAACACATGAATACCACAGGGATGCTGATGCATCTCTGCAGGCACCCCCTGCTTGCCCTTTCTTGGCACCAGTGGGAGTGTGCCCAAAAAGAAGTCCCCCTCTCACTCCAAAGCCCTAGTCCCCCCCAAAGCAGAGTCAGGCCACCCTGGAACAGTGAGGGAAAGGTGGACACACAAGGGTGTGTTCCCAAGGCAAGCAAGGTCACCCAGAGCATTGGAGAGATGCTTGCTCTGGATGGCCAGACCTTCTCCTTTGTTCAGCAGCCAGAGTTCATGGAGCTCATGGCCCATTGTACAAATCAGCAGGACGGCAGTGCCCTTCCTGTATGAGGCATGCAGGGAGTACTTGAGGGAGGAGCTGCACGAGGCAGGCCTGCAAGTGGCTTTACACTTCACCTCAGACATCTGGAGTAGCTGTGGTGGAGATCATACCTACCTCTCCCTCACAGGGTATTAGTGTTATCAGTCAGGCCGTTAGTAGGATCTCCTTCAAGCTGAGGTGATGGATGAGCCCTACATGGCAACCGAGATCATAGGGGCCATGAACCACTTGGTGCAGGGGTGGCATGTTGGGCAGGGCAAACTCACCCACCGGTTCATGGTCACCGACAATAGGGCCAATATGGTCGAGGCAGTCCGTGATGCCAACTTTGTTGGCAACTGCTGTGTGGCACACAAGTTCCACCTCATCGTGAGGGATGCCTTAGAGAGGGACAGGGCTGCCAGTGATGACACCAGCACCACTAGCAAGCTCATTTCCAAATGCAGGAAAGTGGAAGGCTATTTCCACCACAGCATCAAGTGGAGCAAGATGCTGTGGGACAAACAGGCAGAGCTGAACATACCACAGCACAAAATCATGCAAGATAGACTCATTGGAATTCCACATACCTGATGCTCAAGAGGCTGGTAGAGCAACAGAAGGCCATCCATGAGACGCTGAACAAAGGGCTGGCCATCCAGATGAAGGATTTTTCAACCCAAAAGCTTCCTAAGATATATTTCTCCAACTATTCAGTTGGTCTTGGGCCACACTACTATGTTGTGTAGAAGCACCAGTGAGGACACAGCAACAGGGGCATAGAGAGCCCAGCAACAATAGAAGATAGAGGGAGAGCAAGACCTCATTACAGGGACAATATCGATATACTGTCTGCAAGGAATGGGGAATGGTAAGGGGTGGTTGGAGTCGCGCATCGAGCCCATACGTCTTAGCCCTTTGAGGAACCTACTTAGAGCAGGTCCCAGCAAGGGATCCAAGAACCTACAGGTTTTAGTTGGGTCCGTTTGGACCTTGACTGAGCTGAAGCTCGAGGGCAGCCTCCCTATCTATTATCTTTTCCAACAAGGCATGGCATCAGGTGAGAAGAGAAGGCACCTCTAGGGCAGAGCCAGAATGGTCAGAAGTCCCTAGGGATATTACGGCCATTTCTAGGAATCCTACTCCATGACAAAGTGGAATTTCCCAGAAACCCCTGTACCTATCTCCTTGAAACCTGGCAGGCTTCATGACCTCAGCAGGGGCTACCATGCCTGCCATTTTCACCCCACTACACCTTAACACACACACAACATGAGTTTTGCTTGTCAGCAACTTGAGGTGCAGTTTCCCAGAAACTTGAAACTTGACAAGCTTTGTGGCCTCAGCATGGGCTACCATGCCTGATGTTTTAATTTGAATCAGGAAAGAAATGACAAAGTTATAGGCATTTTTGTGATTCCCCTTTATAGCCTATGGGTGAAATGTCAAAACGCGTCGAAACAGTGAAACAGTTTCAATGAAACAAAATGGAAAGGTGCTTCAAACAGTGAAATGAAACACTGTCCCTTCAAAATGGTGAAACAGAAGTCAAAATGAAATTGTGCTGTTTCACACAGCCCCACTGCCTGCTCTCTGCAGGCTGGATGTATGACTTTGTGATCACTGACCCACAGGCCAAATAAAAATCAGTTGGTGGGCTGGATCCAGCCTGCAGGCCACCCCTGGTGTAGAATCTCTTGAACGTGACCTGCCTATTGCTTTTTAGGGGGGTACTTTTTCTGCTGTTAATGTCTTTCCTTAACAGTCTTTTTAGTTAAGGTGAACTTGTCAGTTAAAAGCTCATTTACTTGATCAAGTGATTTACTGTTCCCTGTTTGAAGCAGCTGCTTCATCTTCTTTGATAACATTATCTACATTTCCTCTTGCACCTTTTTGTACTATTTTTTTACTGCTGTGCCTTTTCTTTTATACAAATATTTTGCTGCATTGGTTCTGATGAGTTAATGTTTGCTTTGACTTGTTTCTTTTTTACACAATTCCAGACTTTAGTTTTGCTTGTCTAGAAAACAGCTACAGTTATTACAGAATTTATGATGGTATCACTCATAAATGACCTTGACCTGTCAAAGGTGGCTTCTTGTAGTTGATCTAAGACTTGTAGCATGTATATACTGTACATCACTTCAATTTGAAACTTCTGTCATAATGTCTTGACTGTTAGCCTTTTGCTGTATTTTTGTGCTCTTTGTGGTTGGGGTTTTTTGGAGGGGGTTCTGTCTTTAATTTGGAATTCTATTTTGCCATGATGTAATTGTGGTCATTTCCAACATCACCAGTCTTGTGTTCTTTGACATCCCAAAGAGTTGAGCTAAATTCATCTAGTACTTATTCTAATTTCTAATTAGAAACTAATTTCTCTAGTACATTCTGGTTCTTGGTGATTGTGCGTGTGTGTATTTTATTTTATATATATATATATATATATGTATGTATACACACACACACAGAAAGCTAAATCATTATTTCAATATTGTAAAGAACCAGAGGCTACCTACTTGGGGTGGCCTCCTGCCCATGAGCATGGGCCCGTTGGGAACAGCATGACTGCCATACAGTGGGAGCTCCCAATCTGCCCAAGCTCTACTTTGCCACCTCGCCAGGTGAGGTGGATTGGTGGTAAGAGGCAGCCAGGTCTATATCTGGCACAGAGCAGGGAACTAGAGGAGAGAGGAATGGATCCACAGTACGATGGGCAGGTACAGCATTAGCTGTACTCTGGCCAAGACTGAAGTCCCCAGGAATGGGGCAAGAAACCAGTCTGGTCTTGTGGACTCAGAGGAGTCCTAATCCAAAAAAAAAAAAAAAAAGTAGAGACAGAAAACAAGAGAGAGGAGAAAGGGACACACTCTCTCTCTGCTTGTTTTTTTTTGCTGATTGGCCACCGCAGGTCAATTAAGCTGGCACGGCAGCAATTAGGAGCAGAAGCAGGAAACCTCCTCTGTTTGCTCCCAACCCCAGCAGCCTGGTCCCCGGGGAAGCTGAATCCAGGAGAGGAAGTTCTCTGAGCCTCTGTTTGGAAAAAAGGAGCTCAACAGGGGGAAGGGAGAGGGAAATGTTTCCCCTACTTAGTCTGTGGTTCTGATGAGCCGCTGCGGGTGGTCAGTTAAGCTGGTGGTGGTGGCAATTAGGAAAAGAAAAAAATAACCCATTTGCCTGTAACACCAGCATCCAAGCACCTGGGGTGAAGATGGGTAAAGCAAAAGGGATTGCCTCAAATCCCAACAACCAGGAAGGAAGCTCGGCATTGCCAACAAGTCTTTTTTTTCTGTTTTATTTTTCTTCTTTTTTTTTCTTTTGCTGGCATGGAACCCAGTGGCATGAACCAGCTGTTAATTGTTGTTGGGGTGGGGAAGCCATCACCCCTCCCTTTTTTTTGTATTTTTAAACCATCAAAGTCATGGCAGGGGAGAACAGAAAGAGAGAGAGAGAGAGAGCCACCCCAACTAGACTGACAGAGGGTCAAGATGCACGGGAGAGAACCAGTGAATGCCAACCGGGCACAGAGGCATGTGTCCATATCCAGTGATCACGAGACAAATATGTCAGAATGAAATGGAAAAATTCATATGCGATATTATATGGAGCCTGTGTATCTGTTCTCAATGCTTGTTAGTAGTATTATCAGTATAACTGCTATACCTATCCACAACCTTTAAATCAGAATCAAGTGCCACCACTTCTAAGCCCTGTTCCTAGACACAATTCTTCTAATTTTCACTGATTTGGGGAACAAAGGAGACACTGTCTATTCTTTCGTCACTCCATTGCTGTCATCTCCAACCTTCCCCTACCATTCTTAAGCAATTATGCATGGGGCTGTACCCCACTGGACTATGCAGAAATAAAATATTATTCATGTAAACATGAATTGTGAAGGTTTTACAAAGCTATTATAATAAACAACAACAACAATTTTTAAAAAGATATTAAATCTTCTGCTTTCAAGGCTTAAACTAGTCCATAAGTATTGTAGATGAGGATGAGACCAATGTCAATGACACATTATCCTGGAGCTGCCTACTACAAGGTTCTTATGCCTTCCTCTGAAGTATATAGTTATGCCATTAGACTAATTGACCACAGGTGTGATCCAGGATAGTGGTCTCTGTTCATATGTGTTTCTACTTGGAATCATACAGGTGTCCTTCTGTTATAGCCCTTTAGAAGGCTTTGAATATTTTTAAAAGAGAAAATGAGATGACAAACTGTACTCCACAGCTCTGTCTTGGGATCCTCTCAGATTATCTTGATATTACAGAACATTTATAGGAAACAAGACTATTTAATCATATGTCGACAGTATCTAATTATTGCAAGTATCCAAGACATATAGGTGAAATACAGGCTAGTCAAAAAGTAAACAGTGGAACCACTCTACCTCTACAAAAGTGGAATTTCTACAATTTATAGATTTTTGTGTTTTCATTCATTACCTCTGCAGATACCCAGACAAAATAGATTCACAGATTCATAGATGTAGGGTTGGAAGGGACCTTGTAGATCTTTTAGTCCGACTCCCTGCCCTGGGCAGGAAAGAAAACTGGGCTCAAATGACCCCAGCTAGGTAAACATCAAACCTCCTCTTAAACACCCCCAAGGTAGGAGCCAGCACCGCTTCCCTTAGAAGTTGGTACCAGATCCTAGCCACCCTGACTGTGAAGTAGTGCCTTCTAATGTCTAGTCTAAACCTACTCTCTAACAACTTATGGCCTTTATTCCTTGTTACTCCAGGAGGCACTCAGGGGAACAAGGTCTCTCCCAATCCCCTCTGGTCCCCCCTAGTAAGTTTATAGACAGCCACCAGGTCCCCCCTCAGCCTTCTCTTGCGAAGGCTGAACAGGTTAAGGTCCCGTAGCCTCTCCCCTTAGGGTCTGCCCTGCTGTCCCCGGATCATGTGAGTGGCCCTCCTTTGGACCCTCTCAATGCTGTCCACATCCCTCCTGAAGTGTGGCACCCAGAACTGGATGCAGTACTCCAACTGTGGCCTGACCAGTGTCGCATAGAGGGGGAGGATCACCTCCTTGGCCCTGCTTGTGATGCATCTGTGGATACATGACAAGGTAAAGTTAGCCCTACTGACTGTGTCTTCGCATTGTCGGCCCATGTTCATCTTGGAGTCAATAATGACTCCAAGATCTCTTTCTGCCACCGTGTTTTCAAGAAGGGAGTTCCCCAGCCTATAGGTATGCTGCTGGTTCCTACTGCCTAAGTGCAGCACCCTGCACTTGTCAGTATTGAATCCCATCCTATTTTCATTTGTCCACCCCTGTAACCTGTCCAGGTCCCGCTGTAATCTGTCTTTCCCTTCTAGCGTGCCCACCTCACCCCAAATCTTGGTGTCGTCTGTGAATTTAAACAGGATGCTTTTCACCCCATCATCCAAGTCGCTAATAAAGAAGTTGAACAGTGCAAGCCCAAGGGCCGAGCCCTGGGAGACTCCACTGCCCACTTCCCCCCAGGTCAAATATGACCCATCTACCACCAGCCTCTGAGTTCGACCCTTCAACCAATTTGCAATCCATCTGACTGTGTAGGCATCAATGCCACAGTCGCCTAGCTTTTTAATGTGAATGGGGTGGGGGACAGTATCAAAGGCCCTCCTGAAGTCGAGAAAGACTACATCTACAGCGACACCTGTGTCGTGATTTTGTGACCTGATCGTAGAAGGCAATCAGGTTGGTTTGACAGTACTTGCCCCTAATGAAACCGTGCTGGTTGCCCTTGAGCATCATCCCTGCTGCTGGCCCATCACAGATGTGCTCCTTGATAATCTTCTCAAAGAGCTTCCTCAGGATTGAAGTAAGACTAAAGGCCCTATAGTTGCCCGGGTCCTCCCTCTTCCCTTTTTTAAAGATGGGGACCACATTGGCCTTCTTCCAGTTGTCCAGAAAGCTCTGCAAGGTAAAGCAACCCAGATTTTTCCGTCTGGTTTCTTTGCAATAGTTTCTTCACAGGAAGGACAGTTTAGGCATCAAATTTTGCTTGGTGCTACAATTTGATTGTACTGAGAATTTTGCCTATGATGAGGACTTGAAGATTTGACTCAGAGGGAGTTTCAGATGCATAACAGCTGCTTAGCCTCTCTCAGGGCATGGACCAGAGTTGAAGAGCACTTTGGAATTAAATAAATTACCTCTGCTTTATCTTTTTTGCAGACAGAAGGCAGCAGATGTTTCCAACCTAGGTAGATAAAAACAGCACCTACCTAAGAATCTTGATCTTAGTTTTTAAATTTATTTTTATAGCTCTGTGAATAATTTATTGATGAGTTAAGAAAGTGCCTGAGGTCTCTGTGGCACTCCGTTCTCCTGTCTCTGTGGTAGAAATTGTCCCCCCCCACCCCCCCCAAAAAAACCCCCAAAATCTCAGAGGTTTGTTTTCCTCCTAAATCAGAATAAATGGAGACAGCTGCTATATAAGTTTATGCACATATATTTGATATACATAATGCAATTCCTAACAACTTTTTCCAGGTTCCTATTATTTTCACAGATAATAACTATGATGCTTGGTATGACTTCATTAGGAGAGGTACATCAAAGAACTATTTAAATCTGCCAGTAATTACTCAGTGATTTCAGATAAGATTATTTTCTTGAATAAACAGATGCATACAGTCTTCAGTGCTTACAGTATTTCATATAAAAAGGCCCATATTGTGGGCTGTGTTGATAAGTTCACCTGGAAATCCATGCAGACTTGGGACCCTCTACATGTCACTTTAAATTAAATGTATGAAACATGCAAAGAGATCTCGACAGGAGATAAAAATATTCTTGACAGCATTTAAAATGTTGCTTAGCAGTCGCTTGATTTATGATTGTGTGTCTGGGTATTATATCATATGGTACAGTATACATTACTGAGGGTTTTTTTTCACTTCTTAACTTACACTCTTAAGAATTAGTTACCATAAACTAAGTAACACCGGGCACATCTACGCAAGATGCTACATCACCATAGCACCCCGCAATGGTGACGTAGCATTGGAGGGCACAAACCATGATGCTGCACCTACATCACTGTAGCAATGCACTCCCTTGTTATCGTACATTGCTACGGTGATGTAGCAGCTAAAAACAACCATGTGCCACCGGCACAGCACAGTATGGGCTCTTACTATGCCATCATTTAGTACTTCCTTTTGGACAAAACTACACACCGTAGGGGCACGTGTAGATGCTCCCATTGAAATGGTGATATCTTTAAAATGTGACAATTCACAGAAATATACCAAGTTATTATGGTGTCTCAGATAGTTTTAGATTCAAATCAAATCCCTGTGTTTTAGCTTTGAGTTTTGCCTGAGTATCAAGAAAGGAGAATTTTCATTACTTAAGGATTAGCTATACAGTGTTGGTATAAATCCAAAATATTGGCTGTTTTATTATTTTATAAAGTCTGTGTAGTAGGTATAGAAAAGAACACACAATATGCATGTATAGAAATATATTTATTCTATCCTTAAAAACTTGCAGGATCTCACAGTGGCAAACAGTTACTGCAAGGAATTCCAATGAATTAGTTAAATTTGTACAGTCAAGGTCTCCTAAACCTGTAATTGCTAAAAATATATGGGAACTTTCTGATCAGCAGATACAGGAAGAACACACATGGACAATTCCTCATGCTTTTCTTTCCCTCCTATATTTCTGCCCACACACCAAATTTTCTGGCTTATATGCCTTAAATACTTATAAAATGTTCAGCGCTACAAATACACTCATAGAGCCTTGGCTCTATGCTGTAATTCGCTGGATTCATCTGTAGATATAGTGGTCATGGCTTGTAGGAGTCTCAGTCTCAAGATGTTAAATATGATTTCAGGCTCAGTGGAAATGTTGCCACGGCCAATCCTTTTTTCCTCCTGCTCCAGCCCAGCCTTGCCCCCTCTCAGCTTCCACACAGAGTATTCTTTTTCAAACAAAGCTGCAGCAGAGTGGCATATACAAGGTTATGGGGAAAAAAGACCCAATTGTTAGCTGTGTGCAATCACATATTAGGGTCTTAATTCCTTAATACCCAACTGGTATGGACAGAACCACAGAATATAACATTTTTGGTTACAAAGTTGGCAATAGTTTTAATTCATTAGCTTTCAAATAAAAGTCTGAACTCAAGTGATTTTAGACAAGAGCTCTCATTATTTTTAATATATATGTAACTCAAAACCAAATACCCATTTCATGCTGCTAGAGTTCTGTGAATGAATTCTTTGAAAAGACACACTTTTAGATGGGCCTTGTATAACTACATGGAGTCTTTTTCATATATTTCGTAGAGTCCCAGCTTTCAGATCAGATAATGTTTAAAGACCAGCAATTTTCTCTTAAACCCACAGGCTATATTTATATGGTAAACAGCAGTAATTTTAATCACACTCATCTCCTTGCATCAGACTGCCTCCAGTGCTGGAAGCAGTACGGACAGGTTTTGTGTGGGCAGACAGGCTAATTAGTTTGGGGGCGGGCTCTGACAAATGCTAGTTGGTGCGCTCCAGTGGCCAGACAGAGGTGGCTACACTGATTCAGCTTCAGGAGATGCCCACCAGAAAAAGCAGTACAGTAAGCTTACCATATAGGCATAAGTGGAACTACAAGTGCACTACAACCTTGACCATTTATAGCAGTTGTGTATTAATATTAACATTACAACATTACTTTCTATTAGCAACTGACAGATTTTACACACTGTAATGATCCTTTCACAATAGATTTTGACATATTATTGAGCTTTGAAGTGCCTCTCTCTCTCTCTTTTTGAGGCTTTTCATTTAATAATTATACTTACAGATCATCTTTTTGCTAGCTTCAGTTTCTTTCTGCTTGCTTCAGGAATTCAGCATAATCAATTGATCCAGCTATGCATGGTAATGGAGTAGAATAGAAAACACTTTTTATATAACTCCTATCTCAAGATATCCTTCATTATGATATGTAGTCATAAATGTCTACTGGTACATGTTATCCAGTAGATAAAAATGTAAGCTATGTTTAGTGTTATACAACCTACTGTTTTAGAAGACCTACTAAATTCTGTATTGCCTTACTTTTTATTACAGTGTTGTAATATTACAGTATTTTTATTACAGGATTGCATCTCTCTTTGTTTCCCAGTTATGCTTTTATCTCAGATTTGGAACTGAGAAATTCTGCTATATGTTCTTTTCTTTACCTGAGTACTTTTAAGTTGTGGGCTTCCTTATGAAACTGTCGGTTTTGTCCACGTACACTTCCTGACGTACATGGAAACTGGGCATCCAGTATGATAAATCTTTAAAAATCTGGTTCAATACTATCTGAATGAGTGGTCATAGTACAGTTTACCTATCCATATACCAGGCTCATTTGTGCCATCATATTTCTATGTAGTGCTATCTTATTCCTCATCTTCCTGACTTTCTCATTTATTATTTCCTAAATTCTTGTATTTTTAGCTCACTTTTTCTTCATTGATCTTCACCCTCACCACCCACTTTTCTCCTCCAAGTACTTTCACAACACCTCTTTCCTTCTCTTTACCTTCTTGCATTTCTTTCCTATCCCTTTCTTTCCCATCCACCCATTTTGTGTGCCTCTTTCTTCTAAAACCCATGCAGTGTGTTGAATTCCTGCATCTCTCCATTCCTTTCACAGTCTTGCACTCTTTACAATATCCTTTTCTCCCTTCCTGGATGTAACTTTTCTTTCCTCTTTTTCACGCCCAAGCCATTTTGATCCAAAGTTGTTGCAGTGTGTGACAGCAGCTCCTCATTCTTTACGTAGCAGTGAAATGAAGTGCAGAATCAGAGTTTTGGAGGAGTAGAGTAGCTAGCAGTAAAAATTTCTAGGTAAAGAAATAGAGCATTGTCATACAGGCTAGGGGCAGACATTCAAAAAGCCTAAGCCTAAGTTGATTCAATCTAAACCAGTTTGTAACTGCACAGACATCCCAAACAAGCAGGCACATGTCTTCAGTGGCTCAGGCTAGAAGCCAGGGGGGCACTAGAAAAAACCTCCCTCCCTTCCACAGAGCTGAGCTGATTGAGGGAATTGATAACACAGTGTTTATCACCTCCTAACTCAGTGTTAATAACCCCATTAAGAAAACAGCAGAGGGACATTAGCAGCTACCTGATTCTGCCTTTGTCGTGTCTGCCACAGCATGGACCATAGCCAGTATGTGGTCTGCTAGCTAATGGTGAGGGGTGTCTGTGTAAGGCAGAAGGGATGAGGAGGGGAGACGTGCGGCCAGGCAGACAGCTGCAGTCTCTGCTGAGCTCCAACCAGGGACCAGAGGGAAGGGGCCAGCTCTGCTGTGGAGCAAAGAGCCCCGCCCAGCCCAGAGAGCATGTACTGGATTTCCAGTACATTGGAACAAGCTGCCTACATGTGTGTAAACTCACGGGTTTTAAACAATTATATAAATGATGACTGTACAGGGCACAAATGTGAACAACTTCACAATACAGTGGTTATAAATGCCTGAGCTCTGCATATTTGACTGGCACCCTTCAGGTGCACCTTTGAAGGCAGTTGCTGAAATATAAAGTCTGGTTTTGCTAGTGTGGATGCCCTTTTGTGTGGAAGTTATATGGATATAGAGGATCCCTCAGCAGAAATGAGCATTCCTGAGAGAGAAGCATAGGAATTATTTAACATCTGTCAGCTTGTCAAAACAGAGCAGGGCTCAGTCAGGCATGTGTTAGACCTGTGGAAGCACAGTGTGCACTTACTTTGTGGCCTTTCTTAGATCGGAGTTCACTCTCTGTGAAAAACAATTTTTCATTGCATAAATGTCAAGTGGATATCACTATTTCAGCATTTTCAGATTCTGTAAACTGAATTTCAAAGGGTACATGATGATTTTGGTAATCATAGCTTAGCTATATAGCCTTCCTTCTCAGGAATTGATAATAAAGAATAAAGGATGCTGCTGGGGGAGGGGGTGGGAATCCGTAAAATTTAGTAGTGAAGAAAACAACAGGCTTCAATATAAATTTCAATAACACATGTATAGGCCCAGATTCCTAGGTCTGGCTGAGATGTGCTAAATGACAGACCTAGACAGAATAAAGTAATGGAGGAAAATTAGATTAAAGATGTCTTTCCTTCCTTGCCCCATAAGGCAGCCAGCACATGTTTAAATCGACTTCGGAACAGTTATGGTTACTAGCAGCTAGTAATATATATGCCTCTGCGAAACACCATCATTTTATTTTGAAGTCAGTTTTGCCATTTCAAAGAGACAGTGTTTCATTTAATCATTTCTTTTCATTTTGAAGCACTGTCCTGTTTCGTTTTGTTGAAACTTTTTCACCTCATTTCAACGTTTTGCCTATAGGCTATAATGGGGAATCATGAAAATGCCTAAAACATTGTAATTTGTTACCTGATTGGAATGCAACTTGCAGGGTTGGTAGCCCCTTCTGAGAGCATGAATCCTACCAAGTTTCAAGGAGATAGGTGCAGAGGTTTCTCAGAATCTGCACTTCAAAGTCTTGACAGCAAAATTTGCTGGCAACTGCAGCCTCCTGTCATTTGACATGCAGATCTGGGGATTTACATCCCTGACAGGGCTGCGGGGCTAAGCCAGACTCGTCCCAGGGTGCAGGCCCCTGGATCTGTGCTGGATGACAGGAGGCTGCTGCTGCCACCTAGGAGCGGTGCTGGGCACAGACCACACCCAGAGCTGGGGAAGACAGATGCTGCTGCTGGCCCCAGGAAGCAGTGGCAACATCCTGTCATCTGGGATCAGCTTCATCAGCCCCATGGAGTGCAGCCTGGCAGTGGGAGGAGGACAGAGCCGGTGCTGTGCTCTGCCTCCCACTGCTGGGTTGTACTCCAATCGGCTCTGTCAGCCCCATGGAGCTCAGCCTGGTGGCAGGAAGCAGGCAAGGTGGCGTTGCACTCCGTGGCAGAGCTGTTCGGAGCATAGCTTGGTAGCAGGAGGTGGACAGAGCCAGCACTGTGCTTCACCTCCCACCACCGGGCTGCACTCCATGGGGCTATGGAGCTGATCCGGGCATAGCCCAGAAGTGGCAGGAGGTGGACATAGCCATGCTGCACTCTGATCAGCTCCATCTGCCCCACGGAGTGCAGCCCAGTGGTGGGAGGTGGGTAGAGCCAGAGCTGCAATCTGTGGGACTGGTGGAGCCAATCGGATCATAGCCCATGGCAGGAGATGGGGAGAGCCAGGGCTGCATTCCCCACTGGGCTGAGCTACATGGGGCTGCAGAGCTCCACCAGGCTGCTTCGAAACTCAAACCATTTCAAAACTTTCAAAACATTTTGAGTGCCCTCATTTTGTTTTGAAGCTGTTTCAGTGCTTTGTTTCATTTTGATTTTGCTGTTTTGAGCTCAAAATGCATCAAAACAGCTTTGAAATGAAACACTTGGAGAAATTTTGCACAGCCCTAGTAATAAACTATAGCTTTCAACAGGCAGCTACTACAGGTGCTTCTGGACCTCTTTTCACCCCATCATCCCCCTGCGCCTCAACTCTTCCTGACCTGTGTTTACATAATTTCACGTCCCCTGTATATCAGTCAGCAGAAGCTGAGAATCTGTGCCATAGTACTTAACAGCACTACACGTCCCTATTATAGAATGCTATAAAATTTCCATACAAGTCTACTGCTGTCCTATGGGAGTATTATATAAGGGGCTTTAGAGTATTTACCATTTGTTTTATATACATTGTGTCTATGACAGGTATGGACTAAGCATTCTCTAATATTCATGCATGAAAACTTCATTTGCTATTCTTTCTAAATCCATTTTTTGAATAGCAAAATAATTATATTACAGCACATGCATAAATATCCCCTAAGCAAGTCAGTAATTCTAGTACAGAAAGTCCCTTAGAGCAAGACATACAATCTCAATAATTTTCTTTTTTACTCTTTATTTTCTCTTGCTCTTTTTTGAAAGGGCTGTACTTTCTTTTTAAATTGGAGCTGAAGATTTTCAGAGAAAGTAAAATTCTGAATGTTACTGTTTTTTGTAGTGTCTATTATTTTACTAATAGAGACACTACAACTAATAGAGATAACTAATATTTTAATGAATATAACTCAAAAGGCAGACCTTGTACTTCTTTACGAGGCTTATTCATATAACATTTGGTTATATGGAATTGAACCATTATAGGCAGAGATGATCCAAGCAGGGTGTGGAGCAAATCAGCCTGTGTGGGGCCCCTTCCCAGATGCAAGGAAGCCAGTGGCAGATTTGGTGGGGGTGGAGTGGCAAGCGGCCAGATTCACTGGATTCAGCAGCAGATTTGGGGGCAGGGGGTGGTGCGTGCCGAGCTGCCAGATGTGAAGCCAGCAGTGTAGTATCACTATGCTGCTCCACCCAGCTCTGCAGGTCCCCCCAAAGTGTGGGGCCTGGGGCGGTCCCCCAATTCTGCCCCCCCCCATGGCCCTGATTATAGATACATTGATAACTTATTTTATTAACATAGATTTCATGTAGTGACTAGAAGACAGATTCTGCTATCCCTTGCTCACAGTAAAATACTACCTTATAGTTCAATTAACCTAGCTGATTTTTCTGTGGGAGCATATGTAGAAAGTAGTATGAAGTGTTGTAGGAATTGGAACGTGCAGTGACTGTGCTTTTCAGTTGTGATGAAGTGTCATTTTATGATGGATGGAAAACAAGAAACTTTAGTAAAATTCTACTCAATATAAGTAATACAAGTCTCCCTCTAAAATTGACAACCATGGGCTTTTAACATTGGCACTGAAAAGAAGGATAGATAATTTATATTTGCCAAGTAGTAATATTACTTCATCTCTCATTTCCTAAGAAAGAGGAGGAACTTCCCTGTTCAACT
>NW_005841843.1:283069-295135 GCF_000455745.1 Alligator sinensis | reverse complement strand
TCCCTACAAAAAATCATGAATGAACAAATATTTTTTTTTTTACTGAGCTTAAGCTGTCAAATAAAAAGGAGATAAAAGGAAAAATAAATTCTGCATTTGAGGGTCCTGTATTTGAAAATACCCTATGGCTAGGTACAGACATTTTAAAAGTCCAAGGTGGAATCCAAGTTACATGGTTTTCTATAAGTGGCATAATTTAGATTAGTAGCGAGCAGAACACACATTCGCCCTCTGGTGGCTGTGGCAAATCTTATACCAGATTTCACCATTTTTAAACCAGTCTGTGGTGCCAAACGGCTGTTCTGTTACACGTATAGATCAATTTCCAATCACTTATACTGGTAAAAGTATAATGTCTGTACCAAGTCTAAATTCACTTTTCGAATTCCTAGCTCAGCCTATTAATTAAAGCATTTTCATTAGTTAAAGCATGAGGACAGAGGACTAATAACTAAGGCTTAAAACTGCAAGATTTTTTTACAGTAAAAAAATCATCCAGGTTGAACTGTGCATTTAAAAGAATAGAAGACACTGCAATCTATGGGGGGAAAAATACAATATGTTCCCTGCATGAATTAATCAGTTAGCTACACTTTTCCTTAGTTACAGTCAAATGGTAAGATAAGAACATGTGAGTTTCTATGCATGACCAGGCTAGTGATCCTTTAATTCAATACCTGATTTTTGGCCTCTGTTGGCTGTCCCAGGTAGAGAAGCCAAACATCTTGCAGATTATAGATTCTCTTCTCTCAGCCTTTATACCCTAAAGTAGAAGTGTTTCTATCCTTTCCAAAACTCTAATGTCTTAATATTATCTAATGTTATAGCCTTGGATGTTCTTGGAATTATTGTAGATGACTGTTCCTTTAAAGAAAAAAATGAATAAGCTTTTAGCCTCAACGACATCCATTGTTCACAGATGCATTGTGGGACCACGTAAGCATTATGTAAGCTATCATATACGGAGAGTTCTTAAAAGATTCATATCCCTTATCAGAAAGAAATCAGCTACCAGTGAGAGGTAGGTTCCCTATACCATCCTAAACTTAAAACCAAACTGAAAGAGTCCATGATTGTTTAAGAATGTCAGGCATTATCAGCATTGCCTTACTGACTTTCTCTATAATTTTCTCCTAAATAGAAAGATTAGAAAGACGGAATTTGCGATTGTCAATGGTAACAGTTGTTTTTCCTAACTCGATTTAAGTGTTTCAGGCACTTCAATTCTTTAACTATAATTACTCAGTCTCTTCAATAATGTTTTAGCAAGCAAGAAGGATATAGACCTAAATATGCCCAGTATAATCCCAGAACAACAGTAAGCAAAACTGGTTTTCAAGCAGAAATGAGCTCACATTTTGTTTCTTTCCAATACAGGCCAACCATCAAAGACAAAAGTCCAGATTTAAGCAATATAATTCTAATCTTGAAGTCAAGCATATTGGACTTGCACACAACAGAAAGATTTTCACTAAACATGTAACTGCTCTGACAAGAGCTATTTACTCCACAAAGACGTCTGCTTTGAGCAGTTTTATTCACTTCACTTCTTAAATAAAATGTCCTTGCATAAACAAGGTGGAAGTAAATGAAAGTTTAGTAATAGTGTTGTGGAGATGCTTTTCAGTAACATATGGATTTTGCTATATAACACCAACTAAAAGTAAAGGCTAGTAGATCCAATTTGCCTGTTTCCTTTAACTGAGTATATCTAATTTAAGGTCTCTCTCTCCCTCAATTAGCTTAACTGTGTTTTAGGAAATAGATATTTTTCTACTACTAACAATGGAGACTTTAAATAATATGCTTTTTAGTGTAGGGGGGGCGGGGGGGTAGTGTTTAAATATCAATGATCTGTATGTAAAACCTGAAATTCAATTATAGTGAAGAGAAAGATAAAAGATGTGTCCAAAGGGGATTTGTTTTATTTAATTTCTTTTAATGTAATGCATGGTAATTAAACTTGAAATCTGTTTACTGCAGATACTTTATTTTAGTAAAATGCTTCCCTGAGCTGAAATGCTTATAGGTAGATTCTTCCATTTTATTAGTATTCTGAACGATCTAGATAGTCCAGCTAAATACAGATGTCCTATGGGACCTTCTTGTAGCCATAGCAACTGGACTGAGGTTTCCAACAACTGTGTAATGAAGTACTGACATACCTTAAGCAAAAGGTGCTAAATAAATGTTTTTAAAATTAATTAAATAGTAAAAGTAATAAGCTTTTTCATTATTTACAATAACAAACAAAAACAATCTCTAAATAAAGGAAACTCCTTGCATTCTATTTTAATCAGTTTTGCCCATAGATTGACAAATTGCTTGAGAGATGCTTCCTATGCTAGCAATTAACATCTTGGCCTCAGATAAACGCTGGAGACATCTGCTACAGGTACTAAACATTCATCAAGGCTATTTAGAGTTAATGCTGTCTGGTAGTCAAATGATGGGAAGAGTTGTAAACAGCTTCTGTTGGTCACTGAGACAGGAAATTGTTCATAGTCCAAAGAGTTCTAGCATTGTGAAAATGGAAGTGACAGTCTCTCAAGCTTGTAGACACTTGAATTCAAATTAACTGAAATTGATGGAAATCTTAAAATTTGCTTCATTGGGCTTTAAGTAATACTAAACTAAATATGCTCAAAAAGGAAAGGATACTATAAAAGTGTAGAAAAGAGTGCCACTTTCAAAGGATTTTTCTGTCTGCTTCCTTTAGGAAATAAACTCTCCTAAATACAAAGCTGAAATTCAGTAATTTCTGTAATAAACATACACATGATAAAGATGTCCTGGACCTTTACTAATCACTTTTGATTCTGCCAGGACACAATTTGACCCATTCATTCCCAACTATTAGGCAACCCTTAAGGCATGCCCTGAGCATGCATGTGCAGTCTGAGGCACCACAAACTGTACGTGGTGCACGTGTAAGCATTCACCACAGGGAGATCCCAGTGTAAAAAAAAAAATGCTGGTAGAAAAAGCAGTGCAGCATATGCATCAGCAGTGTACACCACTAGAAAGGTAACCTGGCCAGCCAAAGTTGCACTCTGGCTGCAAGCCAGGCTCCAAGTGGCTGCTCCATACCACTGCTGCCCCCAGAACCCCAGGTAAGGCTGCAGGGGCCAGCACAGGTGCTGGCCCCAGCCTCCCCTACCCAACCCAGGTCACTTTGTCATGTGACAGAGTGTGCATGCAGGTGTGTGCCCAGGGACAAATAACAGTCTCATAAGAAGTGCTGCTTCTATTTGTCCTGTGGGAAACGCATGCCCCTGCATGTATGTGCTCTTGGGGATGCACCTTTAGGTTTTAATTGTATGGACATTTTCATTCAGAGCTGGATCACAAATTATCAGAGAATACATCAAAGAGAGCAGACAAAATGGGCATCATGGAAAATGCTAAATGGCTATGGCATGTGCTGGCAGAGTGAAGAATGTAAAGATCACTTAAGACTGCTACTTTGTACTGAAAGAGTACAAGCTAAAATAGATTATGTAATGAATAACAATTTGAAGTTTTTTACTGGTTCTGAAGATGAATTCATAAACCTCTTTGGGTATACACAGAATTAACTGCACTAAATAGGATCTCTAGAATAGGAATATGGTAATATTATGTGAAAGCTTGTATTTGAGGCATAATATTCACTTTTCCCACTGGCAGTGAAAAAAATTTCAAATTCGGGGGGGTGAGGGGTGTTTAAAAAGATTAAAATTGATCATTATCTTTCAAGTCAATGGTGCCAACTAGGTAATTTGACTGGAATTAATTGAAAGATAAATGCCCTGGGTGCGTGAAACTTAACACTATGTCTTATTCAAGAATATCTTACCCAAAAGTGACTGGCAAAGTACAAACTTGAAGTTTTCTATTGTCTATGGCAGTCAAACACATCATTTGACAAATCCCAGTTGGAGAGATTTAAAAATGTAAGGAGTAGATACGTTCTGCCATAGAGACCTACCCTTTAAAATTGTTATCTGGCTTCTTTGAGCTCCTATACAATTTTTCAGACTTAAAGTGTGAATTATTGTTATTGTTGTAAACTGCAAACAACGTTAAGAATATGAATGGAAAAATTAATCTTAAAAAGTGACACCAGCCTCTCCTTCGTGTTGAGAAATGCAACAAATCTTCAAGTAGCTGATAACATCTGCGTGGAATGTGAGAACAGAAAGAAAGTATAGAAATAAATATATTTTATACACACAAATGTGTGTGTGTGTGTGTGATTGTCTATCTACAGACAGACAAGTTTGGAAATTTAACAATGGAGAAACTTTCAGCAAATTTACCTGGAAAAAGCCACATAATGGAACCAAGAAAATCTCCCCTAAGCCTTGTGCCTAGTTGAACTTGAAGATGTACTGTCCAAAACATGAGACAGATCAGTTATCCTTAAACGGTTGAAAGACATATAAAAAAAGAAAAGCTCAGGCAGGATCTTAAAATGAATTGGCTTCTTACCAAAAGACATCTTGTTAGTCTTCTTAAATAAAGCTTCTGCACAACAAAAAAAAGTGTAGTTTGTATAACACTATGTGCAATCTTCTACTTTTTTTTCTCCCAACTGAACATAATCCAATAAAACTGTAGTTATTGAAGTAGTATCTGAGCTCATAGTAGGAATGATCTGTTAAAGTGATGGATACAAATACAAAGAAGGTGTATTTTCTCTCTCTCCTCCCCCCTCCCCCCCCCCATTGGTAACTGAAAAGGTTATATCAAATTTGGTCTCTGCAAGATACGATAACTTTACAAAGTTGGAGATCATCTGCTCTTCATAAAGCTCACTAATGACTTAAATTTTGATATTTCTTTACATATATTACATTTTCCACAATAGCCAACTGTTCAAAATCCTAAAATTGACGTACTATCATAACAACAAAAGGAAGATACCCTAGAAAAAGAGGAAACTTTTGATAATAAACACTACACATTTAGAAACAACCATAGCTGCAATTGAAATGGTAAACTTAAGGTACAATGAACTCAAGAGTGTTTGGATCATTATGCCTATGCCTTTGCTCAACAGAAAACAAATTTTATCTTAAGGGAGCTCCAAGAAGACTGAAGATCTGTAGCTGAAAATGGGTAGAAACCCTACAATAGAGTAATGGTTGAGTAATGAGATATAAAATAGTGTGGTTCATTTTGGGAAGAACTAATACAATAAAACTTGCTATCTTTAAAAAAAAACAAAACTGAATAGAGTCATCTGTCTGGTAAAGTCCACTTAAATATTTTTCCTTTGACTTGAAATTTCCTGTAGAAGAGTCCATCTGATAAAACAAATAAAAAAGACCCCTCTCCTCTGCATTTGCAAGGTATTCTGGTGGAAATAAGAGTAGCACTACCAATTCCTCCTGCCTAGGGTGACCATATGTGACCAGCTGCCGCCCTGGTGCACTATGCCACTCCACCTCTCTGCCTGACTCTGCTCGGGACTTTTGACCAAGCGCCCAAGACCAGACTACAGAATCCTGGAGTGTCTGGCCAAACCAGAACGTATGGTGGTCCTACTCCTTCCCCACCTCTTCCCATCCTTTTCTCTGTAGGCAATCATCTGACTGCAGCCTGCTGCCTCCTCATGAGGACTTTCAACTTCACTGCTGTAGTTCACACTGCATCAGCTCTCTGCTTGTAGAGCCTCTGCAGGAGTATGCTGCCATCTTCCCTAGGGTAATACATGAGAGAGACATAACTGAGCATCAATGACAAAGTGAAATTGACTGTGAAAGTGCCAACCAATGCTTTAAGGAAACAAACTGGAAAAATATGAAACAAGAGAAAAGTGTGCACTTTTCCTATTTTTTTCCATTTTTATAATCTTACTTTTTCCTCACCTGTTTACATGTAGGGAAGACTTTAAATTGAGTAAGGGAGGTCACACATTCAACTTAATGCTTACTAAATACAGTTAAAAAGCAAGTAGATGCATGTTCAAGCTGTTTAGCATTTGTTAGGTGCTCTCCCGGTGTTGAAAAGTTGTTGTTTCCTTTCAGGCAACCTCTGCATAATCTTTTGCAGAGTTATCTTGAAACATGTACTAACTTTAATTAGTCATTATAGTCCAAGGATTTGCAAATCTTGTAAATGAATGTGTGACACCACCCTAACACCTACAAAATTGAATAAATCACAACATTACAGCTATTTGCAGCGGTTTCAAGTAAATATGTGACAAACCCTTAAAACTTTGTTCCATTAAGCGAATGTATGACAAGCTCTTAAGACTTACCTCACCTATGGTATTTACTGGGAACTTCTACACATGGCCATAGAGTGCCTTTGTTACTGCGCCATTATTTAGTACTTCTTTTTGAAAATATTAAAAGATAGTGCAGTAACACCCCATACTGTGATGTGCAGGCTGTGCATGGTTATTTTTGGCTGCTATGTTGCCATAGCAATGTGCTATAACAAGGGAGCACATTGCTATGGTGATATAGTGGTGGCCTCATGGTTTTTGCCAATGAACAATACGGCGCTGTAGTGCAGACGTGTCCACTAAGAACTCCAATCTTGCTATTCCACAAATGATGTTTGCTTTAATTTTACTGGTTCCTACCCATTTGTTTATTTAAACTGTTACATTTTATCACCCTAGATTTTTAACTGCAGAAGCAATATATCCTTTTCTTTTTTTTAAATATATAGTAGCCCTAGCCCACCACATGAAACTCTGCTACTTGGTTGAATTCTCTAGATTCTAATAGAATAATATCTTTAATAATCAAAATTAAAGGTCCACCTAAGTCCACTGGGTTAGTGTGGTTAAGGCAGATCTGTTTTTCCAGTCAAAGGTATACAAGGGAGTGATGTGGCTGGCATCAAACCCAGCACGTGTTGACTCCCTGGCCCGAATGATTGTGTACCAGTTTACAGGTGGGTAAATTGGGTGTGTTAGGGTGACAATAATTTGGATTATTAGGGAGCACTGGATTTGCAGCTGAATACAAGGCATGACCTGTGGCCTAGCAGAGCTGCTAACCACAAGGCAGAATGATATACTAAAAATATATTGCAAGATGCTTAGGCAGCCAGATTTTGCTTATGAATGCTTATGCTAAGCCAGTCATTTGCTTATGTTAAGTAACCATTTTAACTGTGTCAACCATTTTCTGAGGGAAAAGCAGCAAGTGAATCTGTGTAAGTCTGTGCCGTGAACCAGCTACGGCAAGGAACGAGATAAGATACAGGGTCCCAAAAAGGTGGAAGATCGTACAACCTAAGATGGAGAAACAGACTGGAATGTGGAAAACAGCACGAACTTGGTAACAGAATCCAAGATGAACATATGCAAAAAGGTGAATGGTGATTGGTGAAGAAGCCTCCAGAAGCTTCCAGGTTTTAGTCAAAGTCCACCCATTGACTGAAGAAGAGGAGTCAAGGTCTTAGACATGCGCTCATAGCAAGAAGGCATGTAAGTGAATGAAATGCATAAGAGATTCTATGCTAATGAAGAAAACAGTAAACAGAGGTGGAGCTTGAGATGGGAGGAGAAATGGATAGAACAGAAGGCAGGACAAAGGAGGAGTGAATGTTAATGAGTACAAACCAAAGTGTATAAATGTAAGAAAAACCTATTGTTCGGAGCAGGACCCTGTCTCTTATGTTGTGAGGCCCCTTGTCCGAAGCTGTCTCCATTCTGAATAAAGCTGTTGTGAGCAATGTGTGCTGGTGTTTGCTCCCTGCCTGCTCTGGCTAGTGAGTAACAGGATCCACGAGTAATTGGACTGTCGTCTCCCTAGTCGTTGGGCACCACATGGAGTCGGGGCCTAACAGGGTGTACCCTTTGGCATGAGTCTAGAGCAGGGCTTTATTTCACATTACCAGAGCTGTAAAAAGACATTTTAAGTACATTACTACCCACTTACAATAATAGGTCTTAAATTTCAGATGGAAATGATGATTATGAAAGATTATCTTTTCACTTTGAACTTTAGTCAAACTGATATCCCAAACTGTGGAAAATGAATACTTTATCCAGTTGGTCCTATACAATATTACACCTACAGGTATCCTTGCCCCTCATTTAAATATCCCTAGATAAAAAGAGAGATTTTAGTTACCATTTTTACATCAGATTTTACTTCTCCATGGACATAACATTTTCCAAGTATCTGTACATAACTTAATCAGATCCCTGAAACAAGGGTCCAGAAAGACTTGAATGGGATTTAATCAGACCTTCCAGCAAATCAAAGCTGACCTCCAGCCAGTCTCTCATGAGGTGGATGAAAGACATCTCAACTTGAGCTATCGATAGAAAAATGGTCTTGATTTGTGTCATCATTAGAACATTTGCTATCAATCCAAATCTTTCAAATATTTTTGAAAGATGTGGATGCAAATATTTTTGGCAAAGTAAAATTGTTTCAGAAACATCTTAAAAGGCCTGTTCTCTCTCTTTGGGGACAAACAGAGTCAGAAACATTCCCATTAAAAACAGTCTCCACAAAATAGTTTTATTTGAGTGAAAGAATATATTTCAGTTAAATAAAGAATCAAAAACTATACTCAAGTATAAATGCGCTTTCACTAAATGTGAATTCATGGTTCTATTGCTTCCCCCTCTGTCTATCTCTAATAATTTAATCTTGTCATGAAATCAGTGGAAATTTTACCATTGAATTCAGGGAGAGCAGTATCAAGCTACTAATTCCAAATCTTTTCTGCTATAGTCATTCGCACTGACTATAGCAAAACAGGCATTTTTAAAATATCTTTGTTCCCAAGTTAGCAAATCAAACCAGTTTTCCACCGTTGCACTAATTATCCCTTTTATGCAGGGTGCTCAGAAGCAGTAAATGTCATCACTGGGGCCTGCAGTAAGTGGTTTATTTAACTAACAGCCAAATCTTCCATGTTTTAAATGAAAGCAAAGTAGAAAGCAGATTATTTAAATGGAAATCACTTTTTCTCATTCTGTTTGATTAGAGAAAGAAGGGAATATTGTAAATATTTTTGAAAGCAGATGCATTATGTTCTTTTCAATATGGTTATTTCAATGCATGAGACAGATGTTGTGTAGGCACAGCAAGGCTACAGAAGCTGCTCAAATGTCTGCATAATTAGGTTTCAACAATACATTATATCCTTTTTAAAACATTGTCATAAACCCACAGGAACCTGTAGAAGATCCTGCCAAGTTCTTCAGTTTAGTAAGTCCATCTTCCTTACAAACAAAGGTGCTATATTCATTTCTCTTTTCAAATAACCCCTCTTGCTAATATTTAGGTATAAAAGCACACATTATTGTCCCCTACCATCTACAGGACAAACCTGACTGATTCTTAATCACTTTAATTTCTTACAAACTCTGTAGTTTTCAAATCTATCAGATGCTTGAGACTTTAAGGAAAACCGTTATCTTTAAATAAACAAGAAAGTGATTCTACTTCTGAACATAAATTAGCACTAATATATGCTTTACTGCAGAGTAGACTAATTAGCTCCTCAGTAAAGCATCACAGTCTACATGTGCTCTGGTATTAAGGCTTAGTAGATTAATTAACTCTGCAGTACAATAGTACTGCAGGGACAGTACTATCTTATGGTGGAGTACTTATATGTGATCAAATGCATGTGTAGACTGTGACAGGCTGGCTGAGGCAGAAAGGTGCTGAAGTGTAGGGGCTGCCTGCTGGCTAGCCCCATACTGTAGCAGCTCATTAGGGGTATATGAAGTGGGCCCTATTCAATTTCGTTTTGGATTCAGCCTGAATCAGGGACAGTGAGTCGATTAGTTGATTCAGATCACTGTCCCTGATTGGTTTCAGCTGAATCTGAAGATTTGATGTGGATTCAGAGAATCAGCGATTAGGACACAGGCACAGCTTAAAAAAATTTTTCCTACATACCTTAAGGTAGCAGGGGTGGCTCATGATCACTGCAGTGCTGGGGCACATGGAGCATCCCACAAGAGCACGGGGTGCTCTTCAGCATGCTTGACAGCGAACTTGGAAGTGGACTGGAAGTACTTCCAGTCCACTTCTGGGTCTGCCAGGGAGGGCACTGACACCCCCCCCCCCCCCCCCCCCCCCCCCCCCCCCCCCCCCCCCCCCCCCCCCCCCCCCCCCCCCCCCCCCCCCCCCATAGCTCAGTGATCGGCTGCAGGGTAACCCCAGGTGCCACCCCCAGAGCTAGGAGGCACCAGTTGCCAAATCAGGGAGGCATGGGCCCCCCCCCTGCATGCTCCACGGTGGACTTGGAAGTGGATTGGAAGTGCTTCTGGTCCACTTTTGGGTCTGCTGCCAAGTGCGCTGGGGAGTTGCACCCCGTGCTTCTGTGGGATGCTGCATCTGCCCCAGCACCACAGCATTCACAGCCCTTGCTACCTAGAGGTATGTAGAAAAATCATTTAATGCTGAATCTGTCCGAATCTCTCAGAATCAATTCAGAGGGTTCTGAATCGATTCAGAGAGATTAAAGGGTGCTCTGGTTTGATTCGAATTCAGAGATTCAGCCACCGAATTGGACCGAATCTCTGCTGAATCGAATCAGGGACCAAAGCTTCGCACAGCCCTACAGCTCATGCCCCAGCCAGCCCTTCTGCCACCTGACACTGCCACCCAAAGCCTGGGGTTGTCCCTGCTCCAGACTGCCTGCCAGTCCAGAGCTGCTCTACCCCATCTCAACGTGCTGTGGTCCCAGATGCACATGTAAATGCTGCACTCAGGAGCAGCTGACACCGGCATGAACCCTAATTGCACATGTAGATGTACCCACAGATAGTTGAAAAACTGTTTCTATTGGTCACATTCTAGACAGTGAATGTATATAGGTAGTTTTCTTCAGGATCTATCTATTGCTGAGAAATTGTTTTGCATCTAATGCCCTGATTCAAAAAAAGTATTTGCCACATGCTTTACTTTAAGTCTGTGAATAGTTCTGCTACCTTCAATTGCTGGATCATAGTTCTAATAACTTAGGGCTTGCTACTAGAAAGGCTGTTAAGGTTACTTAGCTTAACTCATGTGATTAATTCCTCTGAATTTAAGATTGCAGTACCTTGAATCACCACTCCACTGTACTGTGCAGAAGTGCTCTTCCCGACCTGTTGTAATGAGGAGGCTCCCCACTCTCACCACTGCACCATGTGCCTGAGGCAGCCCTCCTCAACAAAACAGCACCACATGCCTGTACAGGCACTGCCCCAGGCTTATTCTCAGCTCCCTGAGTCATAACACACTGCATTGTCCCATACATGGGGGAAAGGACAGGCAGCGAAAGTCAAAGGAGGGAGCGGAAGCCCAGAGATTCTGGCTACTCAGTCACCAGTTGGTCAGCCCTTCTCTACTATACTGTTTACTAAAGCTAAACAGCAGACGAGAAGGATACTATGGAACATTTACACTGCCTCTGTTTCACTTCTGGGATTATTACCATGAAGCACACACTGCCTATTTGCTCCTGCTCCTTCTTTGCTAAATTTCAGAAATGAGGCAGTATCACTGCCTCAGCACAATGCTGTGCACATACCAATAGAAGAGTGCCTTTAGACACGGAGTGTAAAGGTGGTTCTGTTCAGCACTGCTAGGCAGCTATATTGCAAAGATGCAAGTGATTAAGGTGGGCTTCATCACACCGCTGGTAGTCTCAGCACAGCAGCATAAAGATGCCTTATATACCTCAGTAACTAAGCAATCACATAGAATGGCATCTTATGCAATACTAGTCTTAAAATTCCTACTCAAAAACATTACCTCTAGCCATGCTTAGGTGGAATCTGTGTTCATGTGTTCAACACACCTGCATTTTGGAGCTACTTTCCCTTCACCACAGATTTTAATGTCTTTAATTAACTTACTTCTGTCTGTCTTAATGTAGCTATGTAGATTTAGGAAGGGAAGAATTCAGGAAGGGAAATGTACAAAGAAATTGTAGCAGAGTAATGTTAATTTCTACAACCGTAAAAAGTAGTACATCAAGTAAGTAAATAAAATATAGTTTCATGTCCTGTGCTTTGAATATAATACACACTCATAGATTCATAGATGTTAGGGTCAGAAGGGACCTCAATAGATCATTGAGTCCGACCCCCTGCATAAG
>NW_005841843.1:265608-282844 GCF_000455745.1 Alligator sinensis | reverse complement strand
GCCCTTAGCCATACGAGTGGCCCTTCTCTGGACCCTCTCCAGGTTATCTGCATCCTTCTTGAAGTGTGGCGCCCAGAATTGCACGCAGTACTCCAACTGCGGTCTGACCAGCGCCCAATAGAGGGGAAGTATCACCTCCTTGGACCTATTCGTCATGCATCTGCTGATGCACGATAAAGTGCCATTGGCTTTTTTGATGGCTTCGTCACACTGCCGACTCATGTTCATCTTGGAGTCCACTAGGACTCCCAGATCCCTTTCCATTTCCGTGCCACCCAGCAGGTCATTTCCTAGGCTCTAGGTGTGCTGGACATTTTTCCTCCCTAGGTGCAGCACTTTGCATTTCTCCTTGTTGAACTGCATTCTGTTGTTTTCTGCCCACTTGTCCAACCTGTCCAGGTCTGCTTGCAGCTGTTCCCTGCCCTCCGGCATGTCCACATCTCCCCATAGCTTTGTGTCATCTGCAAACTTGGACAGAGTACATTTCACTCCCTCGTCCAAGTCACTGATGAAGACATAAAAGAGTATCGGTCCAAGGACCGAGCCCTGCGGGACCCCACTGCCCACACCCTTCCAGGTCGAAACCGACCCATCTACCATGACTCACTGGGTGCGACCCTCCAGCCAATTCGCCACCCACCAGACTGTGTAGTCATCCAAGTCACAGCCTCTTAACTTGTTCACCAGTATGGGGTGGGATACCGTATCGAAGGCCTTCCTGATGTCTAAGTATACGACATCCACCCCTCCTCCTGTGTCCAGGCGTTTCGTAACCTGGTCATAACTCCTCTATATTATTCTTGTTTCTATAATAGAAAAAAACAACAGAAGATTGTCAATGTAATATAGAGAGGCCAAAGCCTCTATGGATGTTCCAAACTGGCCTTACATAGATCTTGGTACATCTTAGAACAAGGGTGTTAAACTAACTGGGCCCCGTGGCCCAGGTGCAGCTTGCAGATTGTTTGATGACTTTGTTGCATATTTGAATAGTCATACTGGAAAAGAAATACCCATTTTTCCCTTCAAAGCAATCTCCAATCAAATGAAGCACCATTTCACCTCTGAATTTACCTTGCAATTTTTTCATGAGAGGTCATATAAACTTAAACCTTGATATGCCTTTCACAGATAGGGAAATGTTCTGTCTCACTCACTGTCTAATGAAATCTGGGACAGAGGGTGAGGAAAATTAATTATCTTCTAATATGAACTATCTGCTGCTAATACAAATCACCTGTTTTCAGAAGATTCCAGACCCTCTAAAGTACAAATATTAATTTTTCCAGACATCAAGTATCTAGTGCAAAAGATGTTCTAATTAATTAGTCCTTCCCATAATGTTTGCTTCTAAGATCATTAAGGAATAGTGCTGAGTGGAAATTTTTTAAAGTAGTGTTTCCACAGGCAATGCTAGATTGTAAGATGTTTTCTACTGATATGGTTCTGAAAAGATGAGATGGATTTGACTGCAGAGAAATAAAATTACGAGGTATTAAAGATGTTTAAAGGATAAATATCATAAGAATACCTATAAACAAAATAAGTAAACCATTAGAAAATCAAAATTGCTTCTTAACATGAGTATTTTAAAATGTAACACTGTTAGATTCTTTGATTACATGAACTATTTGCTCCGACTGGAGATCTATAATATTAGTAGGGTACAGAACTTTTTGCTTATGGCACTGTACTAGATAAATATCTTCTGTTTCATGGACAAGAAGAAAAAATATAAAACTCCATCTTTACATGTCTTATTGAGGCCATTCTGTCAGCTTCATGTCCCCTTACATGGAAAAAATCACTGAAGGCCTCAGCCTATTTCACCAGTTGTGCTGCTAGATTTCAAATCTTGATGAAAGAAATAGAATATTTATTGCTAATATTTCATGAAAGATTCCCCCACTTTTGTACCAGTTCTAGTTAAAAATGCCAACTGTGAATGATCCAGCTCCTGCTAAAGTCTGAAAAACAGCCACTGATTTCTGCTGTTGGACTCTGGAGATAACCCTCAAACTAACTAACCAGCAATTTGTTTTCATTATTGTTGTTTTTCAGAGTCTTCACACAACTCATGAACCTTAACTGACCAACCATGTTCTGTCTGCATTTCTTTTGTGAGATGTATTTGCCAATTAGAATTAACAGTAGAAATATGCCAGAACTGCCTGATTCAAACTGGGTGGTGGAAGGGTTTTCATTTTGCTAATGATCTAGCAAGGACATAAGTTATTCTCCACCCTTCTTAGACATTGATTCAATTTAAGTGGTTTGACTAAGCTTCACTTAATTTATATGCCGGTTTGGCTTCCCTTATCACTTTAGAATAATCTCATTCTCTTCCCTTCACCAGCTTCAATATGCTGTTCCTTAGCAATAACCATGTTCATTATATTCATTTTGCAGCAGGCAAGAAAAGTGGCATCTTCTGACTAACATAGCATTTGGGCTAAGATCAAAGCTACCGGAGAATCAAAGACAATGATGCCTATTGTATCTTCACCTCAGACACTCAGAACATTACCTACCTTGCAATATTGTCATTCACAGTCAGTTTCAGAAACAAAACCTCTACGTTTCATCCTTTCAAAACAATATACTCAGTACCAGCTATAGGGTAGGATGTAGATCCTAAATATGTTTAGAATGTGGCAAGCTGGGATACATTTAAATCATATTAATAATAGATTAGTCCTGTCAAAGTTGAAGTAATGAAGGTTTTCGCCTTGTTGCTGCTTGAGAATACAAAGCAGAATGGTTAATATTTTGAAGTGTAGATTGAAATCATGCTACTTGGGGAAAAAATGTGTTAAGCCTCAAAGGAGCTTCCCTCTTTAAATGTGTATCACTTAACTTTTGAGGTTTGGAATAATATGCTTACCCCTTTCACCATGGTTATAAACATAGCTAAGAATAGGTAATAAAATCTGAATGTACAGAGGTTAACATTAAAATGTCATGTCTTCATCTCTGTTGCATGGGAACCAACAAAAAGGCAGAAATATGGAGGTCCAGGCTATAACACACTTATTTGTGTAGTATAAATTTAGTTGAATGAGAATTGTCTGATGAAATGTGTTTTTCACTGGAAATATCACTGGACTGATACTGAAAATTGTAATAAATGTATTGATTCTTCTAACAAGAATCATTTACAGGAGCATTTCTCTGGATCACAGTGATTTTCCTGATGAATGGGTGAGTGAGAAAGGATAAATAAGAATGTATATGAGTACCTTTCTAAACTAGTCAGTAGTCCAGAGTAGTCATTTGGAATATGAGAGATCCAGAATCAAGCAGTGTAGGTTCTTAAACATATTCATTAATCCTGAGAGAATTGGGCAAAGCAGGGACTAAAATCCTAGTCTTCCATATCTATGGTGAATACCATAACAATCACTGCTGTAAAGATGGGTTAGGTGCCATGAAACTTTTCCCATATTGACACACAGCCAAGAAAAGTTTGGGGTCCAGTGTAAAAAACATTTAGTCAGAAAACATACAAGTAGCTCTGCTCAATTGTGAACTTTGCCAGTGGGGATAATACAAAATGCTCAAGAAAATCAATGTATCTGTATGTGCCCTAGGCACAGCACAAATATTATTATTACTATTCATTATTTAGATTGTGGTAGCATCCAAAACAAGCTAGGCATTTTTCAGAACAGAACAAATCATAATCCCTATCCCAAAAGTACTTAAGTTAAACTGTATGCTTGGTTTGCTCTAACAGATGTGTGGACGTTGTTCTGAGTGCGCGTAATATTTCCATTTACCATTTGCAGAAGTATATGTAAACATTAGTTTATATATAATCTAATGAGCAAGTCTCTATTAATATGCTTTTTTATCTGACACATCCCTTTTTTCTCTCTGCTGATCCAATCCTGACTAGTTCTTTCTTCAGTGGACATGTCATTGATTTAAAATAATAACGTGGAATAGCATTACATAACAAATTCACCATTTTTTCTTTAACAGCAGGTGTTAAGCAACTTAGAAAAGTATTGATAAAGTAAAAGAAAGAATATATAGGTTAGAGGTTGTACATGTGCAAAGTGAGAAGCACTCTCCACCTCTAAACCAGCAAAGACAAGGCCAGTGGTGGGATAGGAAGAGAAGCAGAATACCAAGTGACATGATATGCAACACAGTATGGCAGTGAGAGAGCCATGAATACAACATATCTGTTGCTCTTTAAGCAACAAATGTAGTAGGAAAAAATGGGCACAGTGGGTTCTGATAACTGTGTTTCCTGATTATGTGTATATAATATGAGGCCAAATCCAATACACACACTACAGTTCTAATAAGTTTATCATGTTTCTGAATGTTGGAGAGCAGTGAGGGATTGTATGCAGTTTTTACACACTGCAGAAACCAAGTCTTCTTACTCTTACTTTCAATACTATATACATTGCCCAGTGGTGCTCAACCTTTTTGCCTCATAAGCTGGATGATGGGTGACATCTGGTCTGTCTATGGGTCAGAACCAGCTGGTGGGCCTGATTTGGTACATGGGATGAGTATGGTAGAGATGATGTGGCTATGCAGAAAGGAGCAGAGGGCAGTCTGGACCTGATGAAGCTGCACTGGGGAAGGGGGCATGGCACTGCTCTATGTTGCCAAATTTCCAAACCTGTGGTGAGCTCCAGACACCAGATGCCATATCTCTGTGGCTGGATATGGCCCTGGGCCAGAGGCTGAGTGCCCCTGTACTAGACCATGTTGCCTCCAAAAAACAGTGTTTCCCCTACTATGCCCTGTACTTATTAGTAGATGTGCAATTCGCTTCATTTCTACAGAAGGCCACATGCAGGGAGCACGCATGTCATAAGGAAAGAAAGAACAGTCTCAAAATGGCCTACTGCAGTGGGAACCAACCTTTTTGGCATGAGAGTCACAAATTAGCCCTGTGTGTTTTCCACTTGCCACTCTGACCACCCTTTCCTTGCCTTATCTGCTGCTCTACCTTCATTTCCTTCCCTGTGCTCACTTCTTCTTCCTGCCCTGTCTGCTGCTATGCTGCCTGTCCCCTCCCTGATCTACTGAGCGCCATACACAGAAGTTGTCCATGCCACTAGTGGCACGTGCACTGCAGATTGGCCACCCATAGCCTATTGAACACATCCATATATAAGTTAACCCCTTTCATGGTGAGATCATGGTAATGCTGTATGCTGTAGAGAACACCACATCTTTTCTATGACTGTGTAACCACTATATATGATCAAGTGAGACATTTTTTCAGGTAATAAGATAGAATACATTGCAACAGGGAGCTAAGAGCCCCTGTTACTTTTAGGAGTGTGCGGGGGGGGGGGGGGGGGGGGGGGGGGGACTTCAGCAGCTGGAGCATAGGTGGTTAAGCAGGGGCCAGCTGTAAGAGGGAAGACAGCAATGAAACACTGCTGCCTAGGCTGTAAGCTACCCAGTTGGGTAAAGGACATATCTGCAGCCAGTCTGGGGCTAGCAGCTAAAGGAACAAATGAACAGCTAGCCGAGTGCTAGCCACACGCCAGCATTGAAGCACCAGCAAGGAAAAGCAAGCAGATTGTCAGGCTCAGTATAGATTTCCCCATGTATGGCTGACTAAGTCACTTGACTGGATGGGGGCAGGGCTTAGGCAGCATATAAACCCAGGGTCTGAGCCAGGGCAGTCAGTCTGGCTCTGGAAGCTGCAAAAGAAAGACCTCCTGACCTGGAAACTTTAGAGGAGAGCCTGGCTGAAAGTGGAGCTATCTAGGGAACAGCTAGCAGGGTGCTTATGGTTTACAGGGGAATACAGCTCAGAGTAGGATCAAGCCTGGTTGTACAGCCTATGGGCTGGGGCTTAGGTTTGAATCTGGTGTGCAGCTAGTTTGGGTTACAGCCAGGGGGCTTAAATTTTGATTTTAGTTTATACCAGTGGATTGTGTCAAAGCTACAGGGTGATGGAGGTTCCAGCAATGTCTGGGAGAGGGGTGGTAAACAGAGAAAGGCTTGGGTGCCAAGCATGTGGGGGTCTGAGGGCCCTTGCCCCAATTGGAAAGAGGGCTGTTACCTAAAATACATAAAACTTTCCACATGTCCATCATCTTAGAGTCCCACCCCACCCCCGCAGCAAAAATTAAAATTGGCTCCTATGGAGGAGGGTGAAAAAAGACCTGGAGCCCAGAAGCCAAGTCCAGCACAGTGGACTTTGGCCAGATGACCCAGCAAAAGAAAAGGGGTGAAGGCCAAAGGGGCCAAAACTCCAGCAAGGGAGATTGATTGGATGGTGACATCTGTGAGGCATATTCATGGCTGTAGGGGAGGTCAGAGGACACATATTAGCCCTTAAGTCACTTAGTCTGTTAGAGCACAGCCTGTTAGGGGTAACGGGTCAGTCTGGGACCCTTGGGAAGCCTCCCTTTTCCAAGGTGAATATTTCCACCAAGTTGTGGCAGGTGGGAAGAAGGGGAGGCTATCCAGAGAGCCAGGGTGAAACAGGAGCTGTGCAGCCCTCAGGGAGCATCATGGCAACCTTTGGGGCCTGGCACTTGATACATGCATATAGACCTGACAATTTATTTAAATCCTAAACCTAGTGATTCAATAACAATGAGTAACTTATGAGGTCAGAGAGAAATCTGTTCATCATAGATACAGCCTGCTCCAGCTTTTCTGCAATGTATTAAAAATGAGTGCTCAAATAAGTTGTATTTCTTGCAATATGCTTGAAAGTTTGGGAATTTATTTATGTCCCATAGGAAATTAGAAAACAGAAACAGTTTAAGACAATTTTTATATTACAAACACTTTCTGGGATGGGATTCAAACTGATTCAAATGAGCAGCACAGAAAGGAGCAAGAGAAGATTCAAGGACAACTGGGTAGAGCAAAATTGTAGGGTCAGCTTAATTGGTATGGGTAGGAAGGCTTTCTATCAGGTTTAAGCACAGAGCGTGTCCAAATAATGCTGAGAAAATTGAGTTAGAGAGTGTACACACAACACTTGGGTACCATGATGATTGCATTTCTGCTTAAACCAGAGATTGAGCTAACAGAAATCATTTTGCTATTTATTCACGTGTGTATGAAGGAAAGGACATCTAGAATTAAATCTTAAGGCAAGCTCATGAGCTTGTCTTGGGTGCCTTCAACTCTAATAGAAGAAGGCAGGGCCAATCAGGATTTTCTATGCAGCTTTTGCTTCTAATTTATTTTGACTATTAATCTAAACTAACTGTTTGTGCCTTTTCCCAGATAAAGTCAAAAATAGAAATCTTGGTAACTCCAACCCATCAGGGCTGGCCTTTTATTTTTAATACAACTCAAAGTAGTTGTTTTATTTACCTTCGTTTTTCAACCATGGCTTTGCCATTAAGCCTATTCTGAGAATACAGGCTTAAAATTCCAATTTCAAGCAGCAACTTTTAATAACTGTTTATTCCATGTATACCAGACAAAACATTATTGTCTGATTATTAATATGTATGAATTATTAAGTTTTAATAAAAAATACACTTCTTGTTCTCTAATTAACTCTCATAACCACAATCAGCATTATTCCAGTCAAGTGTTGTATTTCTGAAGGTTTCTGGTTCTCAGCTGGTGTCAACTGGTATGGCATGACTGATATCAATTGCTTTTGGTTAACTAAAATGAAATTATAGACTTCAGAGAAACAGTCATAAACTGTAATAGCTCTATCTGTAGATATCCATGAAACAGTTTATGAGAAGCAGCTTCTTCACTTCGTGAATACTTCCCCACTCATTAGATGCTCAATCCAATGCATAACCAATTTAGTAATTCTACATGGTTCATATGGGAACTGTCCCTAACCATATTTCAATCCTCATAGCTCTGTATGAGTTGTAGAGATTATAGATTTTCCTTTGCTCTGACATTAACAAGCTGGTTGTTATAAATCTTTGGAATTCCTCATGTAGCATTGGTCTTCTACCAAACCTACCCCTGGGTTTAGCCATGAAGCCTAAAGAGTTGGGGTCATGTAAACCCCAGTGAATGTAGGTGAAAGTTGCATGCCCAAATTCTGCTTATACCTTTTTCCGAAAATCTCTGCTTTTGTCAGTTAAAGCATTTTGAAACTAATACTAAGAAAACTGCACTGTATTAATGAGCTTCTCTTCACTTAGCTAAATTATTTACTCTTTTTTACTCCCTGCTGTTTTAGGTAAGGCAAAGGTACATTTGGCTCAATATCTATTAAATATTTTTAACCTCCAGCTCTCTGCCCCTATGACCACCTTGAAGCCTCTGCTTCCTTGGATTAATAAAAGACTCTTGAGTAAGTAGGTTATTTGTATGTAATGTCATTAGGAAAATATATAAATCAAGCAGATGGAATGAGAGTAATATAATTAATTGCAAGTACTTTATATTCTAAAACCATAAAATATACATTAAAAATGAATTTCTGATGATGGTAGATAATCTGGAAGGTTGAACTATTGCAAAAGCTTTGATTAAAGGTCTTTGATTAAAATTCCGCAATATTGAGAAAACCATAGGGTTAAAGTCTTGATAATTTATGAGACATGAGGAGTATTATTGCATGCAACATGACAGAACGTATTATCGCAACATGCACATCAACACGCTTACTTCCAATTTATAACTCCATATTTTCAAGAAACTGCACTCTATTTTTTGTGATCATTATTACATATATTATCCCAAATGCAGAGATATTCCACATGTGATAGCTTCATGAGCAAAAATAAAAAGCAGGTAACATTACTATATGTATACTATACGGTACAGAAAAAAAGAGATTATAACTGACCCTGTATACATTTATATATACAAAGCTTTAACATAATGTCAAAGTCTTTCCAAATTGTGGAGAGTGGAATAAACTGCATGTAGATCAGAAATTCAGCTCAAAGCTCCTCAGGTGAGATTCTACTACCCCACTCATAATGAGCAGTACCTCATTATACATATAGCTCTGTTGATTTACAGTATAGTACAATGCTATTCAATATACAGAGGGAGAATTTGGCATTAAAAATGGAAAAAAAATCAATATGCAGCTGTAGTTCTCAAATAGTCTGCTCTTTTGACATGAGCCTCTTACTCTGATGCCATTGTCAACCATCTGCTGAGTGGCAGCATAATTCTGGCTCCTTGCAGGTCAGTTTCCAGTGGAAGAAATAAATGACTTGGAGCATACATTGTCACTTGATTAATTTAGTCATATATATCAGTCTTGGAAGAGGTCATGTAGGGCTCCTTCAGGAGACTCATTTCAACATCAATACTTTGTTTCTGAAGAGCAGTTCTGCCTCCAGAAGTGCCTCTAATCTTTCAAACTAAGGCAAACATAGAATTATTCTGCTTCCTGTACAGCTCTTCCCCTCCCCTTTAATTCTCTTTCCCCTACATCCTCTATGGAATTTTGTCTAACCAAAACCAACAAGCATCATGTCTTCCCAAGACTTCACAAGCAAAGACATAAAGTAATGTTTAATAGCAACACTCAGTGACATCTGCAGTTATCTTACTATACAGTCCAAAGAAGCAATCACAAAAAGCACTGGATCAGATTTTGAATATGGTTGCATAACTTTCTATCTGCATGCTGGGATGGCTTATAAATCTAACCAACAGTGTCAATATAGCACACACAGTGCAGTCAAAGCTGGTGGCACTTAGTGGCAAACTCAGTTATTTAAGTGAAATTATACTTTAGCACTAGTGTTGGGGTGCAGTTGCTGTAAAAAGGAATGATCTATGGTTATGTATAGCTGTAATATTTAGATTGACCTAAGAAGGATTAGATTGATCTAAATGCCCATTATTTCATGTGTTTGGAGGGGTTAAATCAGACAAAAGTGTTGGGGGAGTGATCTGAGAGAGTTCACCTGAGGAAGTGAACTAACTTAGATTGTGAATGGGTTAGCTTGATCTAGTGAATGTCTGCACGCATACACATTTTGAAGTACAGCCCCAGGGCTGAACTCTTTCTACCTCCTATCTTCCTACCCCCAATACTGACTGGTCTATTTTTAGGTCCCCCAAACCTCCCCACCCCAAAACAGACAACCCCCCATCAGCAGACCCCCCCTCTGCAAACCTGCCAGCCACCCCTAATTTCACTATACCTCACCCCAAGACTCATCAATCCTGCCTATGGACCTGCCAGCTCCCCACCAGTCCTGTCCACCCATCCTACCACCCCAAATTACTTGCACCATCTTCCGCATGCAGCTCTCGGGAGCAGCAAATGCCGCTACGTGCTGCTCCTTGTCTACGTTCGTAAGGCTTAAATTAAGCCATGTGAATGTAGACCAGGTGCAGTGAATGGCTGTACATACCCTACATGGTGTTCATCTACCTTGTTTGGTAATGATGAACACTGGGTACATCTACATGAAAAACCTTACTGCGCAGTAGAGCAAATTACTGTTCAGTAAGCATCACCATCTACATAGTGCCAGGTAGCAAATTCACTGCTGAGTAGTTACTGTGCAGTAAGGCATATGGAATGGCAGAATGGGAGCAAATTGGTTCCCCATCAGCTAGCAGCAGGGGGTAGTTCCCTGCCCCTGGGAATTGCCTGGTGCTTGGGCAAGCTCTGGTGGTGGAGCCCAGGCCAGGTCAATGTCCCCCTGCCGCAGCAGCAGGGAGCTCCCAGGCCTGGCTCTACAGTTGCAGAGCCAGGGCTGCAAGCTCCTTGGTGCTGGGGGAGGAGGACATTGTCCCAGCCCAGGCTTCACCATCAGAGCTTGTCCCTGCAGCAGACAGCTGCCAGGGGCAAGGAGCAATCTCGCATCCCCTGCTTTGATTGCAGAGATGGGGCCAGGAGCTCCCTGCACAGGGAGAATTCCCTGCCCAGCCTGGAGCTGGCTGGGACCTGCCTCAGATTGGGGCAAGTCTCTGCCAGCCCCAGGCTGTGCAAACAAATCTGCACATGTAGCCCACAGCTGGCTGGGAACTGTTCTGTTTCAGGCAGTTCCCAGCCAGCTCCAGGCTGCACATGCAGACCGGGCGGTTAAGGGAAAAAAAAAAAAAAAGACCATTGGTCCATTTTGCTTCATGAAGATTTTGCCTGTACTTTGAATAAACTCCTTCTAATGCAGGCATTTGAAAATAAAACTTTCATTCAAAAGATGGGTGAATCAATTTTTAATCAGCTCAAGTAAGTGCACATTGCACTGTAATTAAAACTTAAAATTAACAGAGACAATTTAAAATTCATTAAGATTCAGAGAAAAAATTCAATATGATCACAAGCAAAATTACCCTAGTATTTATTTGCTATGTTGATGAAGACTGCATTTGGGGAAATATACTTTGCTCAGTAATATGTCAGAAGATCATAAATGAAGTTTTTCAAAACCTCCTGTTGCAATGTTGATGAATTATAGTTAAAATTAATGAAATACCTTCATGACTTTACATCACAACAAGAAATCAAAAAGGAAGAAAGGTTTATACAGGCATGTTTAGCATACAAATGAGAATTTCCTTGATCAATAAGTATCCAAGTATTTGCTTTGGTACTGCTTAATCTTTAACTATCTCTTTCCTATGAAGGCATGAGAATGTATAGACATAATGCAGGGATGCATATTAAAGATTTGGAGTGTTTATAAAATATAGCTACTTCCACACCTGTTATGTTAGCTCCTGTACAATACATGAACAAAACATTTGCTCCTGCACACTTCAAGCATCCATTTCCTCTATCATGCTTAGGGAAGGTTCATTACAAATTTTGCTTCAGGAGACCTAGATCTGAAGCATTAAGTCTTTTAGCTGGGCTGGTCCAATTCTGCTCAGTTCCAATACACACTTCTGCTTAAAGGACAGAGTTGGTCCAAGAGAGTTTAAGCTCTGTGATCAGGCAACTGAGATATTGACCACATGGTAAGAATTTGAAAATATATCCTGCTGAAAAAAACATCAATATACTTAAGTCAATACAATAATTTCTGTGAATAAGTTCAGAATGCATTGGTCCATAGTCATAAACGTTAGTGTTTCACTTTGAATAACAGAAGGCATTGAAATACATACAGAAATCTGTCCCTGGAAATTCCATGGAAACAAATGGAAATGTTGGCTTCTAAAGTCTCCAGAAATAGACTTAGAACACATAGCAATACATTTTAAAGGCCCAGAAAGCAGAAGACATGTGGAATCAGAGTTTTACATCTTGAATGCATTCAGAGTTAAAATTATCATCTGTAACCCAGTTATACAATGAGATCACACCCTGATATGAACCCTCAGAAAAGCACAGATTAGCAATTACTATACTCTTCTTGGTACTGGGATTGCTTTGTGTGGAGAGCATTCTGCCCTTTCCTAAGTGCCTCTTAGAATAATAGAAAACAGTACTGTCTCTGCAGCAAAGAAAATAAAATGTCTAACTCTACAATGGTCAATAATCATTCACCTTTAAATTATTCTGTTTTCACTGCGACATCTTCTTCAGCATTACTGCTTTGCAGATTTTTCTCTCGCAGTGGAATGTATTCATATTATTTTTTCTCTTCAGCTTGTATCTTATTCTGCATGTGTGAGACCTATTATTATTTAGGCCTAGGGGCCCAACCTCAGATTGGGACTCTACTACGTGAGGCATTGCAGTAAGATCTGGCTTCTACCTCAGAGAACTTACAGTGCAAATAGACAAGAGAGACAGAGGACTGTAGAAAGGACATGTCACTTGGTAACTGAGCCCCAAAGGAATATATTGTTATCTAAATAACTGAGAATGAAAACTAGAATTTCTAACCCTTTGTCTTGTAGCTTAACAAGAAAAAATTCCTTTCTTCTTCTTACTCAACTGCATTTCTTATCTTACTATATTCTTTCAGGCAGCTAATATTTTTTGAATGGTACTCACAACCCCAACCAAATTAACATCTTCAGCTAATTTATTCATTCCTCCTTGTTTCTTCATCACCTTTGTAACATCTTTTTCTCCTGGGTAATGGTTATCAGGTGAAAGAGTTACATCTTACTTTGGTGTTTTACACAGATTAATTCAAAGCTCTGAATTCAAGTATTTTTCTATTTGAATCAGAAAGATCAGTGACATGGAGTCAGGTATGTACATCATTATTCTGTTTGTGTACTATATATAATCAGTCCTGTTCCCTTAAATAGTAGTAAGAACACATAATATGTCATCAACTGCCTTTTATACAAACTTCAGGGAAAGGCCTCTGCCCTGTTCTCCAGCTTCTGTCTTCCCCTTTGTTTTTCTTCAGGTTCTCATACCAAACTGAAACAATTACTATGAAAATATACCTGGCCCCTTTTCCTTTCTAAGCCTCTGCAACCTTGAAAGAGGTTTACACTTCTTTACACTTGATAAAGCCTAGTGCAAAACTCTCCTTGGGCTGCATGCTCTGGAAGATGGCTCTGCAGCTGAGCTGCTCTGCAACATATCAGTTCAGGAAGTTCTAATGGTTGATGGAAAAAAACCATGCTTTAATTTATACTCTACATAGACTTTGTGATGCAAAAATTGTGTCTATGCTGCAGGTTGTGGCCTTAAACTAGCTGCATCAGGTACTGACAAGAGTCTAGCCATGGTAACACAAACTCAGTTAAAGCTGTTGTACCTAATGAAGAAATAGCATAAATATTCAGATATGTATGACTAAATCAGAGGTACTTAACCTTTTTTACCCAGTGGGCCTGATGGATACTGCTTGGTAAGACTGCAGACCACATGATGGTTCCAATACAATGCTTGGGGACAATGCAGTACGCACCATCCACTTACATGGATGTGAGCCTGACCCTGCAGGGGGAGAAATGACCCAGCCCCAAACTGGCCCTGTGGTAGGAATGGGAGCATGGCCTAACCAGACAGAGGAAAAGAGGGCATGGCCCAGCCCTAATCCGGCCCCACTGGGGGAATGGGGTGTGGCCTGGTTCCCACTGGGCGTGTGGGGCTTGGGAATTTGTTGGGTGTATTCTGGCCTAATGTGGCCACTGCTTTCCCACAGCCAAATTTTCTGACCCATGGGGATCCCTGAAAGCCAAATGCAATAACTTTGTAGGCCACCTTTGGTCCACAGGGCAGAGGCTGAGCACCCCTGGTCTACCTGAACAACAGATATATATTTGACTACAGCATAGACATACTCTAAGGAAAGCTACTAAAGGAAATCCTTTATTCTGTGTTCTTATCAATGGTTGTTAATAAAATGAAAGGGATAATATGAAAGGGTTGTAAATCTTTTGTCTTTAGGGAAACCAATAGCTGAGTATTTAGTATCTCTAGTAAGTGAATGCAGTTCTGAAGAAACTGTTCCAATGGACAAAGTATAGCATGAGTATTGCAGAACTTCTGTCACCTATCTCTGAAGCACGTGGTAGTGGCTATCATTGGAGGCAAAATACTAGACTAGATAAACCATTAGTCAAATTAAGTATAGTAAATCCTGTGATACAGCCTAGGATATATATATCAAACAATAATAATAACACATGTATGTGTGTGTATATAATCTTCCTTTATTCTTCAAATTACCCCAGTTTGCCCTCCTCAGCACAGATATACAATTTTCTGATTGTCCTGATTGCTTGACATGCCTCTTTTCCCTGAGGTACTGTGGCTTTTGATAACTTAGGTTGGACTGAATGCATCTTCTTCAGCAGGCCTTGGGTCCTTTTTAATCCAGCTGGGACACAGCTCAGCAAGGAGGGTCATTTCAACTTTTGAAGGGAAATTATGTGTTCCAGGACAAAGTATAGTAGCCTTCACCTCTCCCAGACTATCTGCAACCAGGTTGGCTGTTTTCTTCCTTATCTGAGACTGCTACTAAGTCTCTTGTTCTGCATGTGTGAGGATTCCGATCCCTTTTCTCTAGGTAACCTGAGCTCAGTTAAGTCATCTGCCACCCAGAGCCTCTCGATTAACTTATCTCTAACCTCCCCACTTGAGTGCCGTGCATTTTTTTTTTTTAAGGAAGGTAGGAGGCCAAATATAGAGATCATTTTTCTTTGGCTCTCAGTGTTTCAGCCTCTAGTTCCCAGATAGATGTAGTCTTTTCTTAGCTAGAATATGTAGTATTTTCCTTGTTAGAATTCCTGTGTAAGAGAAGAACACACATTGGAATTACATAAAGAAAATCATAAATTAAATTGTTTTACAGATCACTGTTTTCTTTCCTCTTTCTAAGGAACATGGGTTAAGCTACTGCCAGCAGCATGTCATATAATCCCTTTCATAAACTTGATTCCAACAATAAGTTTTCTTGCCCCCACTACTTTTTATCACATTCTAAATTGTTCAACAAAGAATACAATACCTATATAAAACCAGAGGTGAGCTAGTTGTATCTAGTGTAGAGAGCGTTGTACATATCTTTTAATAATGCAACCTTCTGCCATAAGCACCAACTGAGTGAATTCCGGTCCTGGGACACTGAACTTCCCCATGTTTTTCTCCTGACTCCGCATTTGGGGCCTAGCTCTCCTTTTTCTCCCGCCAGGGCCACTCTAGCCTAACAGAGAAGCTGCTCTGGAACCACGGCTCCCAGGGAACTCTTCTCTCCTTCACCAGCTCCTGCCAGCTCTCAGTAAGTATCTTAGGCTTTTCCTCTTCTTCACACTGGGTTCCACCATTTTTAAACCAATGCACGTAAGCTGATCTTCTCTTCTGTTATGGATAGACATGTTTGATGTGCCAAACTTCTGTTACAGGTATAGACCAGTTTCTGACCTCTTAAATTGGTGAAAGTATAATGTCTGTACCTGCCCTTAGTGTTTAAGCTGTCATTAAATGTCTTTCTTTTCTTAAGCTGCATCTCAAATTAAGGGTTTTCTTCCAATAGTGAAAACCACGTAGTTTTTTTTTTTTCTTTTTAGTAGTCTGCATACATTTTTCTCTTTGTAGTTATAGACATCTTGGGGAATTAATTCAGATGATTTTGGGCATGATGTGCAACAACTGGATTCCTTAATTCCCAGTATACCTGTGATAACCCCAGAAGTGTAACTAAGTGGAATGTGATCAAGGCCCTGCTACTGCCATCACCCTGGCTGTGGCTGCTGCACTATGCACTGCCACCACCTAGGGAGCAGAACTGCCCATCTCCTAATAAATGGTAAAACAAATACAGGAATTTTAAATAGAGATGATGTCAAAACACACTGAAAAGTACTTAGTGTTTACTATGAAAATGCATTAGTTGGCATATCCTTTTTTTTAAAAGAGTGGTCTCCGACTTTTGAAAATAGGAGATCACCTTTGACATATAAAAGCAACCCAAGATCTACCATGTGGTACCTCTCCCCCCACAATCCAGCAGGTAAGTCTGGGGGGTGGGGCGGGGCGCATAGGCAGATTGAGGCAGAGGGAGAAATAATTATTTGGGGGTGCACCTCCCCAGCAGGTAAGTCCCACCTGGCCAGGGGCCCACTCAACTTACCCCTGCTCCTGCCTCTGCAGCATTTTCCCTTACCACGGGGGCCTTGATCTAGCCCCTGCCACTTCCCTACCCCACAGACTGACCTGCTGGACTGAGGAGCACACATGCATGAACTCAGCCCCCCACCCCAGCCTCAGATTGACTCCAAGAGGCTCTGAGATCTACCAGTGGATCAAGATCCACTGGTTGGTGACCACTGCTTTAAAATATCCATTTAATGATCACATATTTTATTGTGCTTTAAATGTTTTTCTATTTATTTCTTTTTCTTTTCTGATAGTGATTTTATTTTATTCTATACTTTTGAACTCTGTATGACTTCTCCATAGGCTGTGATAGAAGTACACACTTCAGCCTAGAGAAAAACCAGAGATACTATTATATAAGAGATGTAAGAAATTGCCTGGGAATACTGTGAAGTGTGAAACTGAAATGCCAAGCAGCAGCCTACACTTCATACATACGAATCACGTATTTTTGCCTGATGGGTAGCATTGAATTTTTTACCCTATGGGTCACTCTCACAAGTGGAACATACATGGCTGACATTCAGTAATTTCATGGTTACAATGCAAAATTCAAAAAACCTTCAAAATATTCACAATCAAAGGGGAAAAATCCCTTTCCCCCCAGTGTTGCTACGAATATAAAACTGTTCAGTTATTATAGCCTGTGTGTAAAATGTTGTGTTTGTTTGTTTTGTTTTTTAATCAAGCCTATCAGGATTTTGACTGCTCATTTTCTAGCTGGGAAGTGGAAGGGGTGGATTTTCAAATTGGAATTGTTCAGTTTGGGGGTCAAGATGTACTTCTTTCAAAGCAAAGATTGTCTTGTTCTAATAG
>NW_005841843.1:251503-265593 GCF_000455745.1 Alligator sinensis | reverse complement strand
ATATAACATAGCACATACAGGCTGATATAAAAGATTTGGTCACATTTGGGTAGAACTGTCCTGTCAACACTTAAAAATAAGGATGACTTTGCTGCAAGCATAGACCCATTTGTGAATAGCAACATGAATAAACGTAGCTGCTAAGGTAATTGGCTCAGTTGAACCCAATTTGGGTTTGAATCTGTAGCTCCCACTTTGGCCTGTGGAGATATTTTCTAAAGTGTTCAGAACATAAAAGCTGCTGTTCAAGGCCATTTACCTTCATGCCTAACTGAGTGTTGAGTTCCTTTGAAATACTGGCCAAAGTCATACTTGTCTTTTACTGTGAAACTGATTGAGGTTACACCATAAAAAGGACAGTGTTCTATTGCCTGTAAACTAAACTGTCAATGTGAATGCTTTTTTTTAGAAAGAATATTAAACTCCTACCATTTATCTCACAATAGTTCCAAAGTCTTGAAAGGAATCACTTGTGCGAGTCAAAGTTCTAATTCTGACATGGTAACTGACCTAGCAATGTTGCTCATGGAGGCTAAATATAGACAGTCAAAAAGCCTGAAGGAGAATCAGTTCAATCTTCACAGGTTAGCCTAAGGTGCAGAGATTGAACTGATAAACAAGTAAACAGACATTCACTTTTGATTCTGGAAATGCAGCCACATGCTTGTAGTGGCCCAAACCAGAAGCTGGGGGGCGGCCCTAGAGCATGTGCCCCTGATCAGCTGGAGCAGATGGCTTGTGCCATGGCTAGCCCCACACCTGAAGCGGGAAAAGGGTTGCAGGGGAGGTGCAAAGCATCCTGGGATGCTGGGGGACTTGAGTTAACTTGAATCTGGAGGGGATCTAGGCCAAGAAACCAATTTAACCTAAATTGGTTAAGTCTGATACTACATCCATCCAAGTTTATCTTAAACTGGTTTCAGACACATTAAAATGCTTTATGTGCACTGAACTTCTGTTGTGTTACAGATTTGAACCCATTTCCAATCACTTATACTGGTTTATGTGTAATTTCTGTCCCCAGCTAGAAAGACTCTCATTGGTTGAACTAAAATATTCTTTATTGGGTTTTTTCAAGTAAACCTCAAGTGCGTGCACATTCAATCAATGTATATCTACAAATGCTATATCTATTACAAGTTAAGACATACTTAACTAACTCCTCTATCTCTTTCTTTATTTGCACGGTACCACCATTGAAAGATTTTTTTTTAAGGAGTCAGGAGGGAGGAAGTGATACTAAAAGTTGCTTTCTGTTGAATCATGGGAATATAAATGTTTATATCATTAAAGATAGTTCATGCAGCAAAATGGGTAGTGCAGTAAAATGCTAAGCAATTGGAACTATTTAATGGAAATTTTTACCCATTTGCCTGATAATTATATATGAAGCCTGATGCTTTTTAATTTCTTTCCTGGCACAAAACACCCCTTTAATTAGTATTTTAAGATATGCTGTTACACATTTGCAGATATTTAAAAAAAATCTGGAACATGTTGATGAACTAGAAAATGGAGATAAATGATGTCACCTTTTTTACGAATGCATTCCAATTTATGAAGGAATGCCTGCATGATTGATGCAATCAAGCTTTTCCAAAATAATAGTGTTTTTAACAAGATTTGAGTCTCTAAAAATGACAGAGCTGTAATTAAAATTCTGCACGCTGATCTGCCATGACATGCACACATCTTTGTTATTAAGTCTGCTCTACCACATAATCTAAAGAAATGCACTCTGAAACTTAATTATTTTTCTACCCAAAGTATATTTTATTTAGAATAGGCATATCAACATTCAGACAGCTTCTGCATGGAGCATGACTGGGGGGGTCACAAAAGGAATATATTAAAAATGTTGTTTTTGCTGCATTTGTTAATCCATGTATAGGGTTATCTATCTCTCTGTCTCTTGTCTGTCACACTTATGCAGTCTCAAGGACTGTAGTATCAAAGATGTTAGGTGTTAAGTAATCAGAGTAGGGCACCTAAACACATTTCAGGATTTAGCAGAGGTGTAACAGTGAGGTTGAGCACCCAGGGCCCCTAGTGCCACAAACAGGGCAGTTTCCAGCAGGCGTGGCTGGTGAACTCAGACTGGTGGGGTGGTGGGGTGTCCCATGGGAGCAGTGGGGGAGGGATTTAGAGCTGGCAGGAGCAGGATAGAGTTTGTAGCCAGCCCGGGTGGGGGGGGGGGGGTGAGTTGCAGCCAGTAGCAGGGAGGCTGCAAACCCCACCGCTCCTGGACAACTGCAATTCCCCCTGCCCCCCAGCTCCTGTGGGACACTCCACTGCCCCACCAGTCTGAGTTCTCCAACTGCACCTGGGTTCCAGTTGCCACTGTACCACACATTCATGACTGTGATCATGTGGCTATGAAAACAGCTATTTTTTCCCCTCTTTGCTCTTTCCTTGCTGCCTTGCATGCCCTGCCCTAGTTATGCCTCTGGAATTTAGGCCTAAGTGCCTAACACTAAAGTGATCAGTGATATCATGGAGCAGCCAAGGGAAAGTCAACAGTAATTATATACCTAAGTATATAAGTAGTTATATACTTAAGTATGTAAGGATACTTAAGCATAAAAGGAGACAGGATTGTGGGAGAAGATTGTGCTGGTACTCACTAAAACATAGAAACCAGACTCACAGGCACATTTAAAATATGTTCAAACTCCTTCAAGACCAGGAGAGACAATGGCTTGAAGTGTATATGTAGGTCAGTGATTTGCAACCAAGATACTATGGCACCTTGGAGAGCCTTGAGACATTTCAAGGGTGCCATGGGGTGCCACAGTGTTAATACTTTTAGGTCTACATACATGATTTACATGATAAACCCAGAGATTTCAAATAAGAATTCACAGTATTAAAACCATTCAGACCTATTGTAGTCTTTTGAGTTCCTTGCAACAAGATGCTCTATTTTTTTCCTGTGGTCAAAAAACAAGTGAAAAATAAGAGGGCTGCCTAGAGTTTATTGAAGAACGTTTCAAGTCTAAAAAGGTTAAGAACCACTGATGTAGAAACTATCAATGCTATATACAAGCAAAAAAATGCCAAAATTCTTTGGGGTTTATAAACTTTGAATGTTGAGAAACCAGTGCTGTGTGCCAAATCAAATTTATGAACTACGCAAAAGCACAGATGTATTTGGAGCTGCTGCCTAATGAAGTTACCAAGTGATATGAGTAGATCTTCCAAAACAAGATTTATTTTATTTCTTGGGCTTAGTTGCTAGTTTCTAAGTATCAGACTGAGTTCCCCAGGCAAATTTTTTGTTATGAAATAAAAATTAAGGAAGTTTCAGTGAAAAGATCTTCAGAGAGTTAGATGTTATAGATTATAAAGAGAAATTAATTACTTTATAAGTAAACTATTGAATATTATATTTAGGACTTCAGGTCACACATTTGAAAAATTGTGAAACAGGCAACTATTATTCAGTTCCTTTTTTAAAAGTGTTAAGATGTTTTAATACCTTACTCTTATTTTACTTTATTGAAAGTGGGAACCTTATCTGTAACTTATAGGAAAGTTTAATGAACTGATGTAGTGTTAAAGACCTAATGAACGTATAATGCCTCAGCACCCTAAATAAGATCTATTCAAATTCAAGGAGCGAAGACAAGGATTCATTAATTATCCCACACAAGAATAAACCACATTGTGGCAGTCCTTAAAAAAATCCCAATAAGTATAAAGAAATACATTCAAGAAGTGGACCCCAATAGTGTAACTAGGGAGGAAAAACTGAGGCACCAACCTAAGGGGCCAACTTAGGTGCAGGGAGGAAGAGGCAAAAAAATAGCTTCCACCACAGCTGTGTGATCATGGCAGAGGCATGGTGGCATCCAGAAGTCACTACTGCCCCCTTGTGTCCCGTTGCCCCAGGTACTTGGCTGCTTTGTTACACTTCTGGTGGAATTAAGTAAGGTAAACTGGAAAGGTCATTTTAAAATCCAGTTGTAAGGCAGCCATAAGGGGAGTTAACCAATGGGTCAGAAGCAAAGTCATGATTCAAAAGAAGTAGAAGTGGGATCTCAAAAAGACTGTGGCTTGCTGTTTTTATAAATTTTCTTGACGTCATCTTTTCATAACTATGTTTCTGGCCCTATCATATTCTACCTCAATAGATAGTTTTCAATAGTATATTTTCTCTACCATCCACTTCCATTTTATGTTTTCCCTAGTATTTCTGGTTTTTTAAACAGTATTCATAAGTCTCATATCTATAAAGCTCTATCTAGACTTTTATAAGCAAGGAAGACAATGTACTTTTTAGAGAAATGTTATTTCATCACTGGGTGCTATGTTGGCTTCTCATTAACTTAGAGACTGTATGAATACTAGCTCCAGTTCCACATACAACATCCCCTTGTTTGAGGGAATTTGCATCACTGCAGTCAACTGAGACTCCATTAAAAGTTTGTGGATGTGTAAGTATGGACTCCAAGGGGGACTGGGACCAGTGGCATAACATGGGTCTCTGGTGCCCAGGGGCCAATGCTTGCATATGCATTCCCCTACCCCCCTCCCAGGGGGCAATCCCAATTTGGGTCAATTGAATATTTCATTTTCTATGAAATTTGATGTTTTTTTTCAATTGTAGTATTTCATATTTTGCAAAACTATACAATAAAAGACAGTTTGAAACAAAATGTTGGTCCAAATGAAGAGTGAACTATTTTATTTATTACTGAAACAGTTTCATTCTGCATTTTTTGGAATTATTTTATCCAAAAATATTTTCCTTCAAGTCATTGTCATTTCCCATTTTACAATATGTTGCAAAAAATCTTTCTGTTCATATTTAATTGAGAGTTTGTAATGCCATTATGAGCAATTCTGTGCAACAGGACTGAACATATTAACTTCTTCATGACTATTTCATAATAGTCTATTCTTCAACTCTTTGAAAAAATCAATACCATGTATGTTTGGTTTTTTCCAGTGATTAAATGGTAGTAGTAGTAAATAAATGTACAGTAGTGTTAAAAATGATACAACTGGAAGTAAACTTAAGTGGCTATATCATCACAGTAAATACAAAATCAAATACACAAATTTAGTAACATGAAATATTCAAAGTTTTATCAAGGACAAATAATCTAATCTAATTAATTCAACACACAAGAGCAAATAAAGTCTTGAAACAAAGTGACATTCTTATCTTTTTTCCTGTTTGGGAAGATGACTTTGTTATCAATATTAAAAATATGGCTCATTTAATACAGGGCCTTGTTAAATGCCAATCAAGTTTTACATGACTTCTGTGTGACAGTTTAATCAAATACTCTAAAGTTAGAAATTTAAATCATTTGAATAATTAATTGTAATTACTTAAGTGTCATTTAATCAGAATTCTCTTCCGTGGTAATGATTATCATTGTCAATCCTTTTCTCACATATACATAAATATATCAACCCGAACTCCCTTTTAAATCATTAGCTAAGTATAGCTCCAGGTAATTTTTAAAGCAACTTAATTCTTTTAGTTTTCTTTCTTTATTTTTAGCAGATGTTATAAACAATGAAAGTCTATTATTATAAATATGTAATGATTCAGACTCTGTATCTTAAAAATTAACAAATAAACATGAAACCAGTTTTTATTTAAATCATGTTCATTTTTTAAAATGTCTTATATATACAATTTTGGGGGTGGGGTTAGAGGTCAGTTTTTTAAGTAAGAAAGTTACTTAGGAGTCTATCATTCCCTCACCCTCAAATATGCCATGCTATTCTACATGAAATCCTTCCTGAATTAAAAGTAGTGTAGTTGTGTTTATGCAGCTCTGTGGGTAGATTACTTAGCATTGATAAAAAAAAAAAAATGGAAGTTGGGCTTCAAAGTGATTTTAATTTGCTGTTTTTTACCTTTTATCTGTATTTAACATGCACTTATAACTGAAAAAGAAATTGAAATTAAAGGGCCTCTGTAGAATCTGTTGGTCATTCATAATTCATTTGATTTCAGGAATTAAGCTAGGGCATATGTAGACAAAACAGGGACCCTAAATTGAAGCGGTGGTTTTAAAAAACACTGCTTTAATTTAGTACTGATTAAACCCCCATGTCGTGCGCACACCCCGCTGACTTACCTGCCTCTCCAGCAGGCAGGAAAGGGCAAGCTCCAGCAGGTGGAGCAGTTTCTGGGCTGCAGAGGGGGCTGGTGCTTCCCTCTGTGGCAGTGCCCCCCGCCCCTCCACCAGGCACCTGCCTCGGGTGGTCCCAGGGGGCACCGCAGCTGTGGAGGGAAGCACTGGACCCCCGTGCAGCTCAGGCAGGCAGGCTACAGTGGGCTTGGGGAAAAAAAAGATCAGGCTTGCTGCTTTTCTTGGGCAGAGCTGCTTTCCCGGGCTACTGCCAGGCTGCCTGCAGGGCTTCCTGCATTGCCGTGGAGCTGCATGGAGCCTGATGTTTCACTCCATGGCTTTAGGGACAGCAAACTAAAACTCGTTGAAAGAGGTTTAGTTTGCTGTGCCCCAACTCATTTAAAGCACATTACACTGCCAAATTTCCTACAGCAGCTGGAATTAATGTGCAATACGCTGCCAATGCATGTAAACGCTGACACCGTTAAAGCAGTGCAAAATCATTTAGCCCACTTTAAAGTGTCATGCACACATGCCTCCCATTTTATCTACACATGGCCCTAGTGTAGACACTAGCTTAAGGTATGTTTCTGTTGTAGTAGTCTTAAAATACCCATGGTTAGAAGCTAACTATGGTACTGAAGTCAGTGTAACTGTGATAGTAGTTCATCATGGACTAAATTAGTTGCCTTGAGTATTTCTACAGTATTTGGTAGTCTGCCCTGTAGACTTGTAGTTGCATGCAGTAGACAGCTATTACTGTGCCTCATAACTAGTTTTGCTTTGATCTAGTGCTTATTGAAAAATAAGCTATATGCCTATCGGCAAATACACAAAGTATACATAACTCGTGTCTTATTTCTTTCAGGATTAATTCTACACTGAATTGAATGAAGTTATCCTAGTGCAATCATTTCCTTAATCTGTCTTCTGCTTTTTAAACCAATCTAAAGGCCAGTTAAACTGGTCCAAAAATATCAGACACTAAAGTTAACTCAAGCACAGACCTGTCAGTGTAGGAAGGCACAGCATAAAGCAGTGCTTGTTCCATTTTAATCTCATTCTAGAATACAGAGACAAGACAGATTTAATTACACCATTTAAAGGGAAAGACCTGCATTTAACAGCAGAATGAAACAGGACAGTTATTTCCCCTATTTGACCTCTTTTTATTCAAAATGAACTAAATTTCTTACTGGAACAAATTGACACTTGGACCTACAGTGCTGTTTGTTATTCAGCTGTGGAGTCAGTTCAGCTTCTTGACACTTGACAGGACTGAAATGGTCCATTTGGCCTGCAAGGCCTAGGCAAAAAATCTGAGAAAATGACTTATTAGCACAAATTCCACCCGTATCTGAAGCAGGAGGATCCTGGTACTGAGGAGATTAGTATAGATACAGGAAGAAATAAAGCAGTATATTTATAAAAACCAGAAACCTGTTGATGAAAACAAAAACTTACCTAAGTGGTAGTGATGTGACTAAAGGACTATATATATATAGTCTTGCTAAAACTATATCTAGATGCATACCAGTAGTTGATACTTTGTAATGCTCAATAAATTGATTAAGGAACTAAAGTACTCTCGTTTGGAAAAATTAAAAAGATCCTTGTTTGGAGACAGTTTAAATCATATTCTTAAGGCAATATACATCCTGTTTGCTTGCTTTCCATTTCGGAGGAGAACCAGTTCCCCCCTGGTTCTTAAGGCAAAATGACACAACCACATCTCTTATATACGTATAGGTGAATCACACGATGGACGGTGATGGATTTTCTTAGTCCCTGACCTTTAATTCAACACAAAATGAATATAAGATCAGTGTTATGAGTTACAACTTGCTCAATAGTGAGAATAATCAGCTTTGAGAGTGCTTTTCTAGAAATAGTTTATATTCATGTAAATAATGAAATAGTGTCTACTGTCCAATTTTATTTGAATTTAGTGTTCACTGAGAGAAAGGACAAAACTAATACTGCATTTCTTCAGTAGACTGTCAGATAAATAACACATTTCCATAGTGTGACCTTCCTGGTTTATTAGAATAGAAAATGATAGCACAAGCTTGTATAAAATTATGCAATGATCTCTAGGCAATAGAGGCAATAGGTGTGTGGTGGGGGGAAACAAACTTTAAGTGAGAGTTAAGGTTGAGAAGATACAACAGTAACCTTTTGGTAAAAGCTTGCCAAAGAACATTGTACTAAGCCATAGAAATTCCACTTAAATAGATACCTCAAACAATTGATAGTCTGAAAGTTTAGAGTTTGTAAGCTTCTTAGAACCTGAAAAGTATTTATAAAGCACATTGAAACATATGGATATATGAAAAGGTGAAGTTTTCTGTTAATTATTACTGTTCATTATTAATTTAGTAGTCAGCCAAATACACCTAATTTAGGTCATGTGATATGTTTTAAATTCTTTGTTGGCAGAAAATGTTTAAAACAAACTCTAATACTGTTGTCTGTAGTCCAGAGAGAGCTGACTAGATAATAGTCTTCATTTTTCTTCCTTACTTCAAGCATCCTTTTTCTGGATGTTTCTAGAAAACTATGGAAACAAGGAGAAATGGTCATCCTTAGTGTCTTTACCTGGGGCCACTGTTACCCATAAGGAGGAAAGGGAAGCCTTCCTTGTACATCAGAGCAAATAGTGCTTCCAGTTACAACAGCATCTGCTGGAGAAAAAAACAGATTATCAGGAACCACACAAAGTAAAGAAAGGGGTCAAGGAAAGAGAAAGTGTGTTCAGGACAAAGTGGGATAAGGTAAGAAACACACATGAAGGGGAGAAGATTAAGTGATGAAAAGTAGAAACAGCAATTAATATTGTTCAAATACATAGACAATTTATAATGCAAACTTCCCTGGTTAGATATTAAGAAAAACTCTCACAAGGAGAGTAGGAAAGCACTGGAACAGGTTACCCCAAAAGGTTGTGGAATCTCCATCCTTGGAAGTTTTTAAGACCTGGGTAGACAAAGCCTTGGCTGGGATGGTCTATTTGGGGATGGAACTGCATTGAGCAGGGGGGGTGGGACTAGATGAATTCCTGAGGTCCTTTCTAACCCTCATTTTCTATGATTCTAATTCACAGCTGTTTCTCTCTTGATCAGGTACTAGTAATCTGCTTAACAGTCATATGTGGGCAAATGTTGCAAATGTCTGGTTAAGTCCAAATAGGAAAGGAATTCAACTGTTTGCAACTAATCCAGATTTGAACCTGCAGTATCATAGTAGCTAGGGTCAGGAGGGACCTGAACAGCTCATCTAGCCTGACCCCCTGCCACAGGCAGGAATGAATGCTGGGTTCACAAGACCCCAGACAGGTGATCGTCCAACCTTCTCTTTAAAATGCCCAAGGTAGGGGCGAGGGCCACTTCTCTGGGAAGTTGGTTCCAGATTTTGGCCACCCTAACTGTAAAATATTGCTTTCTGGTCTCCAACCTAAACCTATTCTCCATCAGCTTATGACCATTGTTCCTCGTCATCCCAGGTGGTGCTGGGGAGAAAAGAGTTCTGCCTATTTGCTGTAGATCCCCCCTGATGAGTTTGTAGGCAGCCACCAGGTCCCCCCTCAGCCTCCTCTTGCTGAGGCTGAACAGGTTCAGGTCCATCAGTCTCTCCATCAGTAGGTTTCCTGAAGTGAAGGTTAAGATGTTATTCTACTCTGCCACTCTGAAAAAAAAAGTACAGTAATTTCCTTAGAGAAGCTTCTTATATTAGACCTGCCAAAATTAATTGGTACAAACAGAAAGATGGTGGCTCAGGATTTCACTTGAGAATAGTCATAACAGTAGCAGATCCATATACAGCTGTTTTCTCTTCCTGTGTGTTTCAAGGAAGAATGGGGTGAAAAGAAATATAACTCAAATCCTAAATAAACAGGCTGTGGGACCATAATAGTGCAAGAATTGTACTCTGAATGGCAGGGTAACAAACATTAGCTGCTTTTGATCAAGGGGCAGGATCTAATGTGATCAGCAAGCATCCAGCAATAACATTGGCTCAGAGGGAATTCATATGTGAGTTAGTCTTCCTGTCCATTTGATATCTACGCTCTTTTTTTTCCATTTTGATTTGACCATCTTTTATTGTTTGTTTATTTCGAGTTTGCACTCGTTTCTAGGAAGACACATATCTTTTAAGATTCAGCAGAGCAAAAATTAGGGGAAAAAAAATACATAGAAGAGATTCATTCCTGCATCAACACTGCTTATAGATTCTAGTCACACCAGGCTCCCTTTAAAGTTCCTTGTGCTGTCATTCACTTAGTGCCTTATCCTGGCATTTGAAAGCTTCTAGCTCAGCTCCTGACATCTCTCACTCTGACTTGTTCGGCTTTATTTCCTTCACAATAACATACAACCCTGAGGAACTTATTCTTTTTTTTTCTTTATACTCAAGAAAAGCATTTTTAAGCCCTAATTTTCTACTCAAATTTGTTCCTTTGTTTGAACGGTGATGTAGCATTTTTCCATATATGAAAAATATTAGAAAATTAATATTTAAACAGCATAGCAACATCTTGTGACCTAAAAAAGAACCCAATAGGCTTATTTCCCCCCAATATCATATCAAATGAATAATTTCTTGCACAAACTTATTTCAGTAGCTGTGAATGAAGATAAAGTCTTCAGTAAATTTTCCCACCTAAACTGTCAGAAAGAAGCTTGCAGTATGAAGTAGTTTGTTTTCTTATAATTTTTAAATTAAACTGTAATTAGAACTTGGTCAAAGCTGCCTGGAGCTTAAACCTCTCTGCCCAGGGACAACTTAATTAAGTTAGAGAACAAATCAAGAGTGGGAAAAATGAGAGATGTGATAAATAAAATGCAAATAAACTCCCCAGAAAGTAGAAGAGAGCTGACAGAAGAAGTGGAGAGAGGGGGATAAAAAAAGCAAAAACAAAAAACCAAGGTTGTTTCCCATTTCTTCTCTATGTTTTTTTCTGACTTTTGACAACTGGTTGAAATAAGTTGGCTGGGTCTTTGCTGGGTTGCTTTGTTCACACTAATAAAATCAGCGATTAGTTTACATATGGGAGAAAATAGGCCCCACGCAAACACCTGAGAAGCAGCTATTGTTATCAAAAGCCCCTAATAACTGCAGCAGCCATGGTAGACAAGCTCAGTATAGTATCAGGAAAGTATATAAAGGCACCAGTTGAAATTTGGGAGAAAATGTTGGGGGATGGTGGGGTATTTGTAATCCTACAGTTTGTAGGTAGTACCTGGGACCTGGCTGCTGAGACTGCAGTAAGCTCTGGGAATTGGTTGTGTTTCCTTATTGATATTCTGGTCTTTTTTCCCTCCAAATAGAGGAAAGTATTTTTAGTTTTTACCTAACTGCTACAGCACCGCTATCATAAGTTAAGTTGCACCTATTTCACTACTACTGTCCTTAATAATGTATCTTAACACATTGACAGTGTAGAACTTGTAGTACCCAATTTGCAGCTGAGCCATTAAATTTTGCTTTAGCCTATTAGGATTTAAGCTTCTAAAAGAGAAAAAAAACATTATTTATTTTCTTTTTACATGGATTAAATGTTTTTCATACTTTGTAATACTGTCTTGGTAGTTCTGTATCTATGCAGACAGCCTAAAACACTAGTAAAACACTGGTACTAGGTGATGTACACCGGTCATACTTACTTCATAAAACACTGGTACTAGGTGATGTACACCGGTAATAATTACTTCCCCAGCCTATTCAGTATGAAACCAGAGGGTGATCATTTCAGTGTTACCATAGTCATGTGTTTGTTGACTTATCAGGTCAGCAGAAATAATGACCTCCTTGTGCTTAGCCATTCAGGGTAGTTATTATGAAAGCTAGATATGGAGAAGACTTGATGCAATTACCTTCTTCTGAGGTCTCTGCTTTATGAAATGTGTGTGTGTTTATAAAGCATTCTAACATATGAAACTGCCTTCATTTGTTAACTTACAACTTGAAGAAAAAATATCAGGAAATGAGTTGTGTAATGCAAAATATAATTGGAATTTAGAAATATTAAATATAGAATGGTAATTCAGCCATTACCAGAAGGAGAGAAATGAATCTATAATGTAATACATCTTGGTGGTTTATCTTTCCACCAAACAAACTTAGAATAACAGCTCAGCTGGAAGGCAGCAAGAGATACAAAGCTTTTTTTGTTTATTATGCCTATAGCATTAGGTTCTACAGGGAATCACCTGAGACAGGGACCCATTGAGCTAAATAGAATAAAAAACATAGTTCCTGTCCTGGAGAGTTTACAGCCTAAATAGAAAAAGGGAGAGTCTGTACCAGCACAAAGACTTAAACCCAGGTCTCTAGAGATCCATACGAATACCTTAGCCACAGACAGACATTCAAAAAACCTTTGCAGGTTAGTCTAACCTAGCTAGGCTAAATCAGTTTATAACTTCACAGACACGCAGGCACAGTGGCTCAGGCTAGAAGCTGAGGTGTGCTAGAAAAGCCCTCCCTTCCCTTGCATAGTGCTGATCTGGGGGTTGGTGTGGCATGACCAGGCCCCAGCAGATGCTTTGGTTAGGGAGGGGGCCCCTCCCTTCTGACCAGTCCAGAAGCAAATTGATAACAGTGTTTATCAGCCCTAACTCAGTGTTATGGATATATATATGTGTGTGTGTGTATGTGTGTATATATGTTTGTGTATACACACACACACAAAAGTGCTTTTTCAAAGACAGATTTTAGTATTTCACATTGCAGTAGTTATTTTGCATAGATATTAAGGCTAGAAAGCGCTGTTTAAGTCTACTAGTCTGACCTCCTTCATAAAATAGGCCATACATTTTTGTCCATTAATTATTATGCCTGGCCCAATAATTTCTTATTAAATTAGACCATATCTTTAAGAAGCATATCCAATCTTGATTCAAAGTCCTCTAGTGATAGAGCACCCAACCCATTTAAGGATTAAAGGCACAAATCACTCTTCTGAGATCTGAAAGGAATAAACCACAGTTATGAGTCTTGAATCTGGAAAAAAAATGCCACAATAAGCAGGAAAAAAAATCAGTTATATTTTTTTCCAAACAATTAGTCATATGTTACTTAGAGATAAATATATATATAAGCAACCTTCGCTTTCTATTGATTTTTATAATATGATGTATGCATATACACAATACATGATTCTTAAGAACTTACATTTAGAGTCAGATTATCCAACCAGCTACATTCGTACCAAGAATTAAGTGACTAAAGGAGGATGCAAATATACTTTACACTTATTTCTCAGGCTAATTGATGCTGGGCTAGTCCTCCAAAAGTTGAAGAAGCCCTCAAGCTGCTATATCTTTCATTACCTGTTGAGAGCCCCCCATATCTCTTTTTCCAAATTGCTCCGAGTATCCTAGAATCCAGGTAGGGCTTCAGAAGGGCTAAGGATGTGGTACCCCCCACATTTAACTTTTAATTGGAAACTGTAATATTTGTAATAATTTTCCATTTGTGGGTATTTCCCATTCACTCTTGCCACTAAATAATCATTTCAGTACTGAAAATAACCTAAAACAGCAGTTTTCAGAGCAGCACTCAGAGCTAAGCCAGCTACACTTGCTGTGTTCTGTGCCCTGGCTGTGGTCAGGGGTGTTGGTTGTAGCTGTGTTGGCCTAAGGACATAGGTAGACAAGCTTCTTTAGGTAAATCCAATATCATTTAGTAGACCAAGTAAACTAGTTTAAAAAAATCTTCTTTGCAAGCTTTCAGGTACAAACAGAAGCAATTAATCCTTGAATATTAACCAATCTCTCTATGCACACAATTACCAAAGCTGAAAAATGTATCCTTTGTAAAGGCCTGAATTTCTGTTTGGAAAAATACCCTAATAAAATACTATACTATGAAGAACTAGGAGAATTTTTCCGATGCCTCCACTTCAAGGAATATTTCCACAAGCAAAATGAATCCGCTTCCAACAACACTTCAACTTTTGACAGCATCGAGTAAAAGATTAAGCCCCCCCCCCCC
>NW_005841843.1:238818-251493 GCF_000455745.1 Alligator sinensis | reverse complement strand
CCCCCCCAAAAAAAAAAAAACCCAAACAAACAAAAATCAGTTTGGACCCCTCACAGTGAACAAAATTCTAATCTTCACTGCTATACTGACTGCTTCAAGGAAAAAATGAACAATTAAATAATCAACAATACATTCCACCATAATAATGTCTCCCTCTCAGAGAAAAAGGCCATAGAATTTCTAAGATCTAACCACCAAATAGTAATAAAACCAGCAGATAAAGGAGGAGCTCTAGTTATTAGGGCTGTGTGAAATTTCAGTCGCTGATTCAATTCAGTGGAGATTTGAGCAGATTTGGTGGCCAAATCTCTGAATCTGAATCAAATCAGGAGACCCTTTAATATCTCTGAATCAAATCGGAATCTTCCAAATCAATTCAGAGAGGCTTGGAAAGATTTGGTGATTCAGACATAGACACAGTTTTAAATGTTTTTTCCACATACCTCAAGGTACCAGGCGTCTTGTGAATGCTATGTTGGTGGGCATTATAGAACTTGATCCCCCCATTACCCAACCCACATGCTCCCTAAAATCCACAAACAAGGAAGACAGGCAGACCTATCATATCCAATCATAATCAGGTTTCATTGAATCAATCCTAAAACCTCTTGTCATCCAAAGAGCAAGTTTTGTCCAAGACAGAACAGACTTTCTATGAAAAAAATATAGACCACCGTCCCAGCAGCACCATCCTAGCCACCATGGATATTAGGGCTGTGTGAAGTTTTGGTCCTTGATCTGATTTGGTGGAGATTTGGCCCAATTCAGTGGCTGAATCTCCAAATCCAAATCAAATCAGAGAACCTTTCATCTTTTTTAATGGAATCAGAACCCTCCAAATTGATCCAGAGAAATTCAGCAATTTGGACTTAGACACAGCTTTAAATGTTTTTTATACATGCATCTAGGCAGCAGGCAGCTCATTAATTCTGTGATGCTGGGGCGGATGGAGTGTCCCACAGGAGCACAGAGGGGCCCCCCACATGCTCTGTGATGAACCCAGAAGTGGACTGGAAGTACTTCCGGGCCACTTCCAGGTCCACTGAGGAGTGCACTCGGTGACTGGTGCCTCCTGGGTCTGGGGGGGCGGGGGGCAGCCGGGGTCCCCTTCTTCTGGTCCACTTCTGGGTTTACCACTGAGCATGTGGGGGGCCCCCCTGTTCTCCTGTGGGACTCTCTATCCACCCCAGCATCACAGTATTCACAAACCATGCCTGGTGCCTTGAAGTCCTTGATACAAATCAGCATGAAATCTTCAGATTTGGATTTGGATGAATTGAATCAGGGACAGTGATCCAAATCAATGAATCGAATCACTGTCCCCAATTCAAGCTGAATCCAAAACAAAAAGGGCCCATTTCACACACCCACAATGAACATTACCAGCTTATATACCAACATCCCACACCAGGATGGTATCGAAGCCTGCCTCACATATCTACAAGAGCAAGATTACAACTGAACTTATACACTTTATCCTCACACACAACAACTTAACTTTCAAAACCAACACTGCCTCCAGGCAATGGGCACAGCTCTGGGCAGCAAAATGGCCCCACAATATGCCTACCTTTTTATGAGCCACCTGGAAAAATTCCTCAAGGACTGCACCATCACACCCACTTAAGATATATCTGTCGCAGAGCACCTCGGGGCTCTGCTCCTAGAGAGGAGAAACTGCCAGGGAGAGAGAGACAGAGCCCTGGCAGGTCATAACGAGCCCAGCTGAGGGTTGCCAGGGTAACAAGCGCAGCTGCGGGTTGCCGAAACAACTAAGGGGAGCCAGCTGCCTGGAGGGGGCAGGGCCTGGCCCTTATAAAGCCCAGGGCTGAGGCCAGGCTGGTAGTTCCCTGCCAGCAGCTAGAGGGGTAGGAGCTCCTGCAGTTAAGATGGGAGGAAAAGCTTAACAGCAAGTATAGCTCACAAGAGCTCCAGAGGCTGGAGCAATGACATTGAGTTACAGCCAAGAGGCTTATGTTGGTATGGCCCAGTGCCTTATGTTTGAGTTATAGCCAGGAGGCTTGAGTTTATGTTCAGGCTTTGATATTACACCAGAGGCTTGGGTAAGGCTGTAGGGGTTGAAGGAGGCCTCATAGGGACCCCAGAGAGTGTGGGGTGCCCTAGCGCCAAGAGGATGCAGTGTCCTCATAGGGACCCCAGAGGGGTGGGGCCCCAGCGCCTGAGTGAGGGCACAGTACTTCAACTTTATGTTTGCGTTACAGCCAGGAGGCTCTAGTTTATGTTTGGCTTACATATTATACCGGAGGCTTGGGTGAGGCTGTAGGGGTTGGAGGCCTCATAGGGACCCCAGAGGGGTGGGGCCCCAGCGCCAGTGCAGGCGCAGCTCACAGTGAGGAGCGCAACCAGTGGGTTGCGGGCGGGGAACAAAGACCCCGGGTTGTGTGCGGGGTACGTAGACCCCAGCCCCAGAGAGGGGCAGCCTTGAGAAGCCCCAGCGCGGGCACAGCCAGCCCCAGAGAGGGGGCGCTATTATTAAGGAGCCCAGCGTGGGCACAGCAATCCCCAGAGAGGGCGTGATATTATTGAGAAGCTCAACGCAGGTATGTAAGGTCCCCGAGAAGGGAGTGGCAGTCTATTCTAAATCTTGGGGGCTTAGACAGTAAAGAAGTTCTTTCTTATATCCAGCATGAAATGGTCATGGAGGAGTTTGTGACTGTTCAACCTTGTCATCCCTTGGGGTGCTCTGGTGAACAAACATTCCCCCAGATCCTGGTGAACACCCCTGATAAACTTGTAGGTGGTCACCAGATCACCCATGAGCCTGCGCCTTTCCAGGCTGAAGAGTCCTGTGGCTCTCAGCCTCTCATTATAAGGTCTGTTTTCCTGACCTCTGATTGTGTGCATGGCTCTTCTCTGCACCCTCTCAAGCTTCTCCACATCCTTTTTGAACCGTGGGGCCCAAAACTGGGTGCAGTACTCCAGCTGCAGCCTCACCAAGGCCGAGTACAAGGGGAGAATGACATCCCGGGATTTGCTTGAGAAGCATCTGTGGATGAAAGTCAGCATTTTGCTTGCTTTACAAGCTGCAGCATCACATTGAAGGCTCATGCTCATCTTGTGGTCAATCATGACCCCCAAGTCCCTTTCATCTGTAGTGATGACCAGCGTAGCACTGCCGAGCCTATAAGCATGCTGCAGGTTTTTCCTCCCAAGATGGAGAACCTTGCATTTTTTGGTGTTAAACACCATCAGGTTATCATCTTCCCATTTTCTGAGCCTGTCAAGATCTTCCTGGATCACCCTCTTGTCCTCGGGTGTGGATGCTTTACCCCCGAGTTTGGTGTCATCGGCAAACTTGGCCAGTCTGCTCCTGACACCAGTGTCTACATCATTAATGAAGATGTTAAATAGTATAGGCCCTAGGACAGAGCCTTGAGGGACCCCACTGGTCACAGTGAGCCATGACAATTGACTTCCATCAACCACCACCCTCTGGGTCCTACTGTGGAATCAATTCCCCAGCCAGCGGATCGTGGTGAGGCCGAGGCCGCTGCTAGCCAAGAGGTGATCATGGGATACCAGATCAATTTCCATCAGAAATTCAATAATCTCTTGAATATTCTAGCTCCAATATTTCTCTTTTAGACACTATGATCACTATCCAGAATGGTAAAATACAAACCACCATATACAAAAACCATGGACCAACATACATATCTGTACAGAACCATCAATCACCTTAAACACACCAAGAAAGCTGTCATATACAGCCAAGCCCCCTGATACCACCAAATTTGCACTGAAGAGAATACCCATGACTGTCACCTCACAAATCTCAGAAGGGCTTTCACTCAACAAGGATACTCTTCCAGAGACATAGATCACAATTTTGAAAGAGCCCTCCAGATACCACGTGAAGAATTGCTGCAGTACAGAAAGAAAATCCCCATGACTTGCACACCATTAGTTATGACATACCATCCCTCTCTGGAACATATATGGAAAATACTCAAACAACTACAATCCATACTAGAAGAAGACCCAATTCTTAAAAAGATCTTCCCAGAATCATCCATCCTAGCCTTTAAGCAAGCTCTGGACCTCGCCAACTTCATCACCAGAAGTAAACTTCCTATGCCCCAAAATACACTGAATGGATCCAGATCATGCTGACAGGAAATGTAAAACCTGCCAACACATCTCCACCATCTGCACAATAATTACACCCCACAACAGAACCATCAACATTCCTGGGTCTTACACCTGCACCTCCAGAAATCTTATATATCTCATCCAGTGCACCAAATGCCCTGATGGAAAATACGTAGGAGAAACCAACTGCGTACCAGAATGAGCGCACACCAAAAATCTAACAAAGACAAGAATACCCACTTACCTGTGGGGGTACACTTTTCACAAGATAACCTCACTGTCTCCAATCTCTCAGTTCTAATTCTCAAAGGGAATTTACAAAACAACTTTTGCAGATAAGCCTATGAACTTCACTTTATTAACCTACCGAATACAAAAAATCATGGACTAAATATAGAAATCGGATTTATGGCACATTATTACCTGCATAACATATGATACACCAGGTAACCTCTCTACTTTTTACCAACTACAGCTTAGCACCAGGTTAACATTCCCCTTCTCCCTCCCAACCTGTTTCTCACCCATTGTCTGCCACAGTTTGCATTTTCAATGACTGACATTCTTGCATACTGGCCTCTGGCTTCTATCCCATCCAGGAAGAGCACAAAACAACTGCCAATGCCTCCTCTGCCTGAAGGAAGGACTTTGTACATGAAAGCTTGCAAAGAAGAATGTTTTCAACTGTTTTAGTTAGTCTAATAAAATATATCAGATTTACCCAAAGAACCTTGTCTGCCTTGGCTCTGGTCCCTCAATCCCACTGCAGATCTTTATTGGACAACAAGGAAGATACTTTACTTCAGTAACTCATTATGAGATGCTTTATGACCTTCCTTACTCTCCTTGGGCAAGTAAACATCTATCAGGCAAATAATGCCATATATAGACAGGGAGTCCCCTAAAGCAAAATAAATGGTGAAAATAGAAGAAAACTAGTAGATCCAAACAAAAGAATCTATATACTTATTCCTCTGTGACTTCCCCCTTTTCTTTATTATCTCTTCAGTCTTGACAGAGTTTTTTCCTGACCACTAGCCTACGGTAAGGATGAGAGCCAACTTCATTATGCACACAGTACAAGGAACACAGGTGACAAATTGCAAAGATAAAGTGGAGTTGATTGTTTGATGCACTAAAATGCAATCCCTGCCTAATGGGCCTAGACAATGCAGGCAGTGCCAAGGTGCTATTTTCGGCTGACATTTTTCCTTACTGTGTCCATAGAAATAATCACTTAGAAATGCTCAGAGATTACAACAGTATCTCCTACAAGAAGTCAGTAGTTTTCCTGAAACAAAACAAAGAGATAATTCTATTCATATTTGTGGTTATAGTCAAAGGTAAATATAATGATGATATTTTAGATCAGAAGATTCCTTATTTCTTCTTGGTGTCCAATTTAAATTACTAAAATTAATAGTATTAAGCAAATTAAATTATTTGAATAATTATTATTTTTATTTGCATATATATATATATATATAATCTGTTTCAAACCATTTTCTTTTTGCCTCCAGCAATCTAAGATAATACATTATAGAACACATCTCCTTGGTTTCTGTTGTGTTATATTTGTGAGCCATTGTCAGTGTCCAGTTGGCCCAGCGGGAATGGTATTCTACATGCTTCAATGCAAGAGATCGAGGGGCAGATTTTAAACACTATTTACTATTCAACAGCTACTATTGTTCTCTTGAGTGCTTTGGAAAGTCTAACTATAGAGTTTTATTTTGACAGTTTTCTCTCTGTACCCAGACTAACCAGAGCTTCGAAGGCCTGTTGAGGAAAACCACATGAACCTTTTGTTGTCATGAGAGTGAATTTTGCTGGCCGAAAATCAGGAAGCTCGGATGAAGTTCCATAGAGACCCTTCCTCCTCCTGTTTGATGGATGAAGCCACTGCAGCATCCATTTGCTTTGTGGGGGAAAGACAGAATGGCGCTAGCTGAACAATGAGGTGTTCACTTGTTCACTCTTTAATGCACAGAGGATATTTGTCAGAGTTGGCCTTAAACAGAAGCAATCTAAGTTGGGGAGTTGAACAATGGAACATTTGGAGAATTGACACCAGGATATGCTGAAAACTTTGCTAGTCTTCTCAGATGAGACTATATTAGATGAGGGTCAAGGGCGGCAGCAGACAAGAATAAATAAAAACCCAATGCAATAAAGAATAATTTAATAGTTTGATTCAGTGAGATGTGTTGCACATATCTAGATACCTGACCTGAATGAACTGTCACCTGAAAAATATAAAACATTATGAAATGAGGAGAGATACAGTCAGAATAAAAAGATTTCTTATAAATCTTATCTTGTTCAGGTAGCCTTAGGAAAATATTTTGATGAATTCCTAATTGACAATTTATACAATATATTCTGTATATATTGCATAGTATACACAGTACATTCAGTATATATTCTGTCATCAATAAATATGTCAGTGTGCTGTCAGTATGACTGATAAGGTTCAATATGCTACTTTAATGTATAATATAAACACTGTCATTTTTAAGAGACATTTTTCAGATCAGTTAAGCTGGAGCATTTATATCAGCATGTGGAATTAACATCATATGACATCTGAATGAAGTAATGTGATAGTACCTAATGTTTATTATTAATAAATACAATCATATCACCTTGTCTCTATTTTTAAAGTCATAACATGGTCCATGGTACAAAAAAAAATCTTATTTTGACCATGGTACAGAAAAGCTTGTAGACTAATGCTTACGTTATAAATTCTAGAAATCACAATATATTCAGTTGTAATTTTATCCCAGAACTCCTCCAGGCTTTTCTACTGTGGAAAGTCTGGATAAGAAAAAAAACATATGAATGCACATTCTGGAACCAGAAACAGGGAAAGACCAACAATGAGTAATGTCAAGCAAATTCCAGTACACATCCTATGATTAAGTCTAAATGTGTTGAAAATTACCCAGAACCAAAAAAAGCTCTGTAACTGGCTTGGCTTCTCAGATAAAATCATAATATTTTGTGTTCTCATTCATAATGGAAACCCATATCTGCTAATGTATTTCCAGGATAAAGAGAGTGTAGTCACAATACTTGGGACCCCCTTGTGAAAATATTGTGTCCCTAAAATAAGCTGATCTGTGTTCAGTTTTGATTGTAATCCAGCACTGCCAAAAAGACAGAGATAGGAAAAGGATATTTCTACATCAGCTTTGTACATTGCAGTCAGAAATCACTGTAATGAAGTGTAAGAACATTTAATGCAGGACATTCTTCTCTCTACTGAATGGAGAAGTATACAAGTAAAGAGGTTTTGCATCATGTGTGAAGAAAAACAGATGCTTTTTCACCTCATGCTCCCAGAGACTTCTCCCATCAGTGATTCCAGCTGTCATGATTTGGCTGATGCTAGAAGATTATCTTTTCAGTTTTCTCCAGTGTATTAGTCTCAATGCATTTTCTGCAAGAATAGAATCCTCTAAAGAATTAGGCAGCTAGGAAATGTCACTATATTTTTGGTTTATAGAAATAGTCTGCAGGCATTAAGAAATAGAACGATGAAGAAGTCTAGTACATTCTGAGGGGCTTACTGGAAAACTTTTAATAAAAAGATACATTTTAATAGAAGTGAATGAAAAAGTGCCATTTGCTGTTCTGTCAGATTAGATTCACCTGGAACTTACCTTGCTTTTATACCGACTGAGGATTTGAACCTCTAATTTGGCAAAAAGGCACCAGATCCAGTAGTGACTTTTAGTGCTAATATTCTCCTTAAGTTCATATAGCCAGTAATTACGGACACTTTTGGAAAGTCTCCTTGGTCCTCCATTGTAGCAGCTGAGTTGATCAGTGAAGTACCCTTTGCAACCCTGGTATATTACTGTTTTGCAAGATAAAATGGGAACAAAAATGCATTTATTTTGAAATCATTTTATTTACACTCCCCTCTTTTACTGAAACTACCACTGATTGATGACCTGAATAGGACTGTTAAATCTGTCAGAAAGAACAGGGACTTGGAGGCCAAAAGATTCCTAAATCTGGTCTTTATCATGTTATTTGACACCCCAGTAGTTCAATAAGTTCCATACAACACCAAATATCTTTTTCCAGTAGTTATTATATATATTTTAAAAATAATAACTCACAAAACAACTAGTGTGCATAGCTTGACCCGGCCTGAGAGTTCAGTGTGCACTAATTAATTTTTGTGATACTACTTTTTACATATTTCTAAGGTCCAAAAAATCACATCCATAAAAGTAACTTTAGGGCTGTGCCTAGAGAGAAATGCCAGTGTATGGCTCTGTGTCTGTACTGCAACCTAGGAAAGCTGTTAAAAACTGTCTCTTACTAAATGGTACAGCTGAAAGGTAGGTAGATGGTCAAAATTCATTTTAGCCATGGAAGCAGCTGGAGAAGGAACCAGGCTGTGTGCCATAAATAATATTTAAATTCAATGTGCGGCTCACTTCTTTTGTTCTGCCAAGACCTCTTTTCTTTCTCATTTACATTTAATGGGCACAGCCTTAGAAACATTGCAGAGTAAAAACCAAGACATCTTCAGTCCCCTAGTGATTAAATGTGCATTAGCAAATCGGTGTCTTTCCCTAATTTTCCATTGCCAGGCATGAGCGGAAGCTAAATGTATCATCTGGCTTGTTATGATAATGTTTAAAGAAATGTCACATCTACTTCTTAAGTCATTTTTTTCTCATCAACTTTTGAGTGTGAATGAAGCATTAAGTGTAGCTGCAGCACTTAGAAGAGGTTATAGGAGGAAGAGTTGGACAGCATACCTTTCCTTTTCCATTTTGTGACAATGGTAGTTAAAGGTTAGGTTGTAATTCTGAACAGACTCCTGACCAAAGGAGTGTGGAAATAAAAACTTTCAATATCCTAAAAGAGCACGGTGAAGAGGTCATCTACACGGGGAACTTAGCATATATAAAAAGCTAGGGAATGAGTTTTCTTCACACTGGCCAATTTGTATTGACTTCTTTGTGGATGGACACCCCTCCTGCACAAGTGTAAATTAGTTTACTCCACTTTGAAAGTGGAAAAAGCTACATTGTGTATGCATTAGATCTGGGAGCACTTTACTTGCAAATAAACTACTTGCGAGTAAACACTCCCAGGCAGGTATCTGCACATGTAGGGAAGCAGGAGCAGATTTGGTGCTAATGATAGCAAACTGCTTTTGCTTCCTGGGGCCGAAATGGGTGCTAGACTAGGGGCTGGCAGGGAGCACTGGGACAGGAGACAGCTGTCTCCCAGCCAGGACTGAGACATTGCTCCCTGCCCTGGGGGAATGCCTGCTGCTGGGGTGGGGACAAAGTCCCTCTGCCCTAAAAGCAGACAGCTCCCAGCCCCAGCTCCCTGATCAGGGCAGGGGACTTGGAAAAAGTTTCAGGGGAGGGGCAGGTCCTAGCCCCCGGTCCTGATCTGCTGAATTCCCTGCCCAGGTGGGGGCTTACTACCAGCTGCCCTACCAGTGCATAGAGGAAGGGAGGTGGGGACCTGCTTCTCCCATGCAACTCTTTCCAAACCTCACACCTCAGTCACCTGATTGGGGCATGGCACTGGGACCTGTTCCTGACTGGGACAGTTGCCAGCCCCCACTCTGGGATTGCAGGGCAGGGGCTGGAGAGTTTGTTCCTTGCTCAGCTCCATGATCATGGAGCTGGGTGGGGACCAGGCTCCCCAGCACCTCCTCCCCACAGTAGGGAGCTCCCAGAACTGGCTCCATGCTCATGTGGCTGGTGCTGGGAGATAAAGATCTCCCAGCTCACACTCCCTGATCACGATCCCGGAGCAAGGGGCTGGAGCTCTCTGCTGCCAAAGCAGGGGGACACAGTCCCTGCCTGGGATCCAGGCAGCAAGCAGTTCCCAGGAGCATGGAGCAATCTCCCACCCCCTGGTGATTGGCTGACCAGGAGCAGATTTGTTCCCAGTCAGGCATCTACATGAGCACTACTGCGTAGTTAGTAATAGCAAGTCAATTTGCTATTTGCATTTGCAGGTAGCAAATTTACTCTCAATTAGTGAGGTTTACTGCTCAGTAAGCATGTGCACATGTAGACAGACATGCTTACTTCTCAGTAAACTAGACTACTTCACAGTAAAGCATCTCATGTATATGCACCCATTGTAATGGGATTCACCACTAAAGGCAGGTGTGCCATCTCCTGGTGGCCACTATAATTCTGTCTCTTTTCCTGATTGTTTAACTGGGGTACCTTCCTGTGCTTTCCTGCCACACCTTTAATATTAAATTCAGGAGGCTGCCCACCACAATGATTCCTTCACCTCTTGTCTCTTTCTCTCTGGGCCCTTAGTCCCTCAGGCTCAGCTCAGTTCACTTTGACCTAGCCCTCAGTCTATAATCACTCTTTGTTGATTGCAGTGCCTTCCCTAAGAGCCCTTATTGGTCTCCTTCCACCCCTTCAGCCACTCTCAGATCACATGACAGTAACAACAAATGCAACCCAAAATGTTATCAGTTGCAGCAAGGGTGCCTTTTTCCAGGCCTCTCCCCCACCTTGTATGTAGTCATTAGGACTGTGTGAAATTTCACCAGCTGTTTTGTTTTGACACTGTTTCAATTCATTTTGAGCTCAAAACAGCAAAATCAAAATGAAACAAAGGGCTTTGAAACATCCTCAAAACAAAACAAGAGCAGTCAAAACATTTCAAAGGTTTTGAAACATTTCAAGTTTTGAAGCTGAAGCTGGGCTTGCCTGCAGGGAAACAGAAAGAAAAGAGAGGGAGGAGGAAGAGGGGAGAAGGACTGCTCTGAAATTGACTGTGTAGCTGGCCAGTGACGGTGATCCTTCCCTGAGGTCCCTTCCAATCCCAGTGCTGTGGAGGAGGGATGGAAAAACAGCATACGAGGCAGCATTGTTTGAACTGGCCTGCTTTCTGCCTTGGGGTCTGACAGTTACTGAGCTATCTTCCAGCAGTTCAGGATCATAGACAATGAAGGCTACTACTAGCTTTCATTTTAATTTGAATTTCCTACTTGATAGCCTAGCAAGTGAGATTCTACAGTACCTGTTGCTTTCTTCTAGACCCTTTTATTTTATTATTATATTCATTGATTTATTCTTTTCAATTTTATAATTACATTGGATATTACACTATAGAATGTATATAGGAAGGGAGATACATTTATATTTTATTTCTATACATTTATACCTTACGGCATATACATACCTTATAGAATTTATATAGGAAGGGAGATACATTTATATTTTATTTCTATACATTTATACCTTACGGCATATACATACCTTATAGAATTTATATAGGAAGGGAGATACATTTATATTTTATTTCTATACATTTATACCTTACGGCATATACATACCTTATAGAATTTATATAGGAAAACAGATAAATTTATACCCTGCGGCATATACATACATACCTTATAGAATTTATATAGGAAGGGAGATACATTTATATTTTATTTCTATACATTTATACCTTGTGGCATATTACATGCAGTATAAAATGTATATAGGAACACAGATACATTTATATATTTGTATAAAAACAAGACACTATGAAACACACCATGAAGCATGGTGGAAAGGCAGCTAGCAAACCTTCAGGGAGGGATGGAAGAGGGGGTAGATGGAGAGGTGTAAATCATCCCCCCTCCCACCCCAAACTGAAATCCAGCCTCTTTCCTACAACTAGCAGGGATGAGGCTTCCAGCAGCAGCAAGGAGAGGGGAGCAGTGCCAGTGCCACTGCCTGTGCCTGAGACTGCATCCCCTCCAAGAGCACCAGCTATAACCACCACCACCATGGCAACAAGCAGCAGCACCAGCACCAGCATGACAGTCTCCTTCACCCTCATTTCACTTTCCCATCCTGAGCCTTCCAGTGCCAGAGGAAGAGCTGGATCTCGATCTGAGTGTCATAGCAAGGGAAATTCTGGGGAAGGAGGGGGAAATCAGCTGATTTTGTGCTCCACACCCCTTAAGATTCCCCTAAAGCCAGGTCTCCTTCCCCAAAAGGTACTTTAAAGGAGGCTGAGGTAGAGGTTGCAGAGGCAAGTGGCTCAGCTGAGTCTGCTCCTCCTGTTGCTGTGCCTCTGCCTACTGAGGAGGCGGAAGTTGCAGCATCTGCACATGCATCTGCACACCAGAAGTGAGTGGGTAGTGTGGTTTGGGATCATTTTGAGATGGCAGATGATCCCATGTATGCTATCTGCTTGCACTGCTGAGCCAAAACCAGCCAGGGCAAAGGAGCAAAACACATGAGCACCATGAGGGATGCTGATACATCTCTGCAGGCACCACCCTCTTGCCTTGCTCCTCCTCAGCCTGGCACCAGTGGGAGCATACCCAAATGGAAGTCCCCCTCTTGGTCCAAAGCCCCTGTTCCCCCAAATCAGAGGCAGACCACCCTGGAACAGGGGGAAAAAGGTGGACAGAAAGGGGAGCGCATTGCAAGGGCGAGTAAGATCACTCAAAGCATTGGGGAGATGTTTGCTGTCAATGGCCAGCCCTTCTCCTTAGTTGAGAAGGCAGGGTTCAGGTGGCTCATGACACTCATGGCTCCATGC
>NW_005841843.1:227132-238794 GCF_000455745.1 Alligator sinensis | reverse complement strand
CAGCAGGACAGTGGTGCCCTTTCTGTATGAGGCATGCAGGGAGTACTTGAGGGAGGAGCTGCACAAGGGAGGTCCGCAGGTAGCTTTACACTTCACCCCAGACATCTGGAGCAGCTGGGGTAGAGATCATGGCTATGTCTCCCTCACAGGGCACTGGAGTGACCAGTCAGGCTGTTGGTGGGCTCTTCTTCAAGCCAAGGTGATGGATGAGTCCCACACAGCAACATGGATCATGGAGGCCATGAACCGCTTGGTGCAGGGGTGGCTTGTTGGGCAGGGCGAGCTCACCTGTGGGTTCATGGTCACCCACAATGGGGCCAATATGGTCATGGTGGTCCATGATGGCACATAAGCTTATGGTGGCACATAAGTTTCACCTCATTGTTAGGGATGCCTTGGAGGGAGACAGGGCTGCTGGCAATGGCACAAGCCTCACCAGCAAGCTCATTTCCAAATGCAGGAAGGTGGCAGGCTATTTCCACTGGAGCATCAAATCAAAATGCTGTGGGACAAATAAGCAGATGCTGGACATCCCGCAGCACAAAATCATGCAGGATGTGAGACTCATTGGAACTCCACATACCTGATGCTTGAGATGCTGGTGGAGCAACAGAAGGCCATCCATGAGATGACCTTGTTTGGGAAGATTGGGATCAGTGGCCCCCTTCACAGAGTTGAGTGGGATACCATCTCTCAGATCTTGGTGGTCTTCAAGCCCTTCCTCAAGGCACCGAGAGCCTCGGCTCTTGGGATGCCCTCCTTAGCCAGGTGATCCCTATAGTGAGGGAACTTCAGAGCTGAATAGAGAGCTTCTATGGAATCAATGTTCCTAGCTGGGGCAGGCCACTGTCACCAGATGTCTAAGCACTGGTGAGGTGGCTGAAGGAGGGCATCAGGAAACAGCTTGATCCTTTGTGGTCCGGTATGGTCCACGTGCTGGCCGCCATGTGTAACCCGAGAGTGAATGGCAGCGTAAGCAGCAGCCAAACTCTGGATCAGTGAATGGAGGTGCTGGTGAAGAGAGTCAGGGAGGCAGAATGGTGGAGGCATGGGGACATGAAAGAGGGGGATCCACTGTCCCATGCTAGCATGCCATCCACCAGCCAGTCTCCTCCTCCACCACAGGTGCTGCCAATGTGGGCCAAGGGCACGGCTTCTGGTGGGGTCGAGAGGCACCAGACCCCACCATCAGGCAGGTAGCACTTAGGCCTTGGTGTCTGTCTATCTCACCAAGGATGTGGAGCAACTGCTATGGCCTACTTGGCAAGCCACAGCCGGATGTGGCCAGATCTGGCCATGGTTGCCTGAGAACACCTGTCCTGTCCACCGACCAGTGTTCCGAGCGAGAGGAACATTATTTTACCTGTTGTCATTTAAAGTGGTGGACTGGACAGAGGCTGTGTGGGAAGAGGAGGCCTCATTGGGGCACATTACTGTGTCATGTAGAGGCCCCAGCACCAGTGAGACTGCATCTTAACACACACACAGTGACACCCATGTCATAAGTTTTGCTTGTCAGCAGCCTAAGGTACCCAAAAAAACCCTACACCTATCTCCTCGAAAGCTGGCAGGTGTCATGGCCTCAGCAGGGGCTACCATCTCTGCAGTTTTCACTCTGCGGCAGCTTATCACACACATAATACGAATGTTGCTTATCAGCAGCTTGAAGTGCAGCTTCCCAGAAACCCATTACCTATCTCCTTGAAACTTGGCAGGCATCATGGCCTCAGAAGGGGTTACCATACCTGCAAGTTTCATCTGCATCAGGCAAGAAATGACAAATTGTAGGCTGTTTTAACCTTCCCCATTATAGCCTATGGGCTAAACGTCGAAACACTGGCGAAACAGCGAAACAGTTTCAACAAAACAAAACAGAATGGTGCTTTGAAACCAAACACACCTTGAAACCAAACACTGTCCCATCAAAATGTCATAGCAGAAGTCGAAATGGAACAGTGCTGTTTCTCACAGCCCTAGTAGTCATGCTAGCTTCTCCTAGTTTGGGCGTACCTGATCTAATCACAGTTTCCTCAATCTCCAATACTGTTAATTCACTCAATACTAGGAGTTCCTTCAGCAAGCACAGCCTAAACCAGACAACAGTTCCCAGGGCTGCTTTCATCAACTCCCAGCAGAGAGCTCCTGCCTCCAGATCCACTCAGGTCAGTCTGCATCTCTGCCCCCAGTACAGGGCTCAAATAGTCCCTGGCTCCTCCTTGTGAACTGGAGACCCCTCAGTAGGCCATTACCAAATTAGCTGCCAGCTGCTTATCTGGGGCTCTGCAGCTTTCTAACTCTACTGCCTAGCCCTTTTCTCAGTAGCAGGGCTTGGCCACACATTAAGCCTGGCCACACAAAAGGTTAGTGAGGTTTTGCACAAGAAAGCAGTAAATGTTATCTTAGGTTTTTTTCTCGTGCAGACAATCCATATCACACTCTGATTCAGAGCTACTCAGCCACTTTCTTCTTCACTTAAGCAGGTAGGTGGGGAATTAATAAGTGAAGCACACCTAGCTACTATTGACTGAGGTATAAGTTGAGAGTATGTGCTGAGGTCTCATGAGTGTTATCATCAGAATCACATTTTATTGTATGGCTTTCATTCTCACTATTTTAGATTAGTCAGTAAGACTTGAGGGACTAATTAGTAAATCAGCTAAAAATAATATTATAAAACCAATACAAAAGCCTTAACTGAAAAAAAATAACAACAAGTATGAAAGGGATTGCTTCAGAATATTACTTGTGCAACTAACAGCAAGATTGCAGTACGGTATATAAAAAGAATTGAATTCAAAATTCCTGTGTAGACTTTTAAGGCAAATTCAGAGAACATTGCTTAGACAGATTTTATAAAACAAACTGCTATCACCTCTTACTCTGCAGTAATCACATCTCACTTATTTATAGACTACCTTATATCAGTTTTCACTGAGGATGTATTTTACCTTAAATGATAAATATATAATGTCAACAAAATTGAAAAAGAACAATTCAGTTTAAAAGTGCATTTGCTAGAAGATGACATTTCATCATACCAGTATTTAAAGGAAAGTATCTGTAGTTTTTCAATTATTCTGAATTTCAAGAGACCACTTTTTTTTCTGCAAAAAAGAAAATGGCATCTTAAAATACAGATAATTTTCAACTTGCTTAAAATGCTGGAAAGTAAATTAGTATTTATTTTTTAATGTGATAGGCTTGACAGAATTCAGTGTTTATCTTTTAATTATTGCAATGGATAATATTAATATTTATTTTTAAGCATTTATTTAATTTTTTTATTGATTTAAATTTTCAAGGTTGCACAAAATTAGGGGTATTTGACCATCCACTGCAACAAATGTAACTACTGTAGGACTGCCACTAGCTGAGTGGCACAGCTGCCATCAGTCCTGGCTCCACTCACCTGTAGCTCACTTGTCCAATTTGTCACTTCCTTTTCCTTTGTTCCCAGTCCTGTGGGGTTTCTAGAAGTTGCAGTTCAAACTAGTCTTCACGGTTCTGTAGGATTGCTCCCTCTGTTGTAACATATCCATCAGCCATCATTTTTGTTACATTCCCCTTTCTATACATTTTGATTATTAATGATGTCAATAGTTTTTCATTGGTCTGTGAGTATGAGGTGAAATTGACATTTATCAATGTTTACTGCTAAAAAAAGGAATCCTGCAAGACCAGATAGTATAAAGTGCCTTCAGCTTCAAATAATCCTAGATCATTTTTTATCAGGGTATAAAAGTAACGGTTTATCCTTTTGCCCCCTTCTCCCCCATTGCACCCCAAACTCCCATGCCAACATGACTGCCTACAACAGCTACAGCCTGCCTACAAGGTGGGCACTAACTGAGGTTCAAGCAGCCTTACTTGCTGCACCCTTATCCCAGCATCTGAGAGGCCTGTCCACTTGAATCTGCATTGTGTCAACTTTCAGACTGTTTTTAACAATGGGTTTTTAGTTTGCTGCTTTCTCTGCCTCTCTGCATTCAGATACTGATGTTGATAGTAATATCAACCCACAGGGATAACAATGCATGCAATGTATAGATTTAAAATGTTATTAGTGATCATTAAAACTTACAGTTATTTACATGACCTTGTAGAGTTGAAAGAAAATAAAGGATCCTATACATAGTCGCTACATGGGTACATAGTTTGTGTATGGAAATACAATCTAGAACATGCAGTTAGTCATGCACCCTACATTAGCCCAGAGTATAGAGGGCTAAGAAGTTATAATTCCATGGTATGATAGGGAGAGACCCTGAGCATGGTAACTGCATTGGTACAGAGCAGTAGGATGGCAAGCTATTCCTGTACACTGTATGCTAGAACCATTGTCTAATTACTGGGGTAGGGAAAATTCCAAAGCACTAGAGGTCCTTGTCAGTTTATGGCACAAATGGGAGGAGTTCAGTCTATTCTCTTGGTCTTGCGTCTGGCCAGTGGTCTTGAGCAGATGCCTTTTTATTGTTGATGGCCTGTGATGGGCTCAACGTAAATGTCCCCTCATCATCGGATGGTACTGGAGGCTATGAGGCTCTGCATCAGTTTTGCATGGCAGTAGGGTATTCTGGAGGCTCATAGGATCCTGTTGTTGCTTGGGTCCCATTCACCAACTGTCCCAAAAATCATCACCTGCACCATTACATTGTACCCCTTCTCCCTCAGTGTCAGCCATATATACATCGAACCAAATGGGAGAGAAATAATGTGAAATACACATGCACTCTAGCTCTGCCTTGCAAGGTGAATGGCATAGACACGTGTAACTATGAGATTATTCCAGGCCACAGCTACCAAAAAGGATGAAGGTGAAACAATGAAACACTTTGTTAAACTAGAACAAGACTGACCCAGATGCAACTGGTTTCCTTGGGTGTCTGTAGATGTGTGGGGAGGCTGCTCCAACACTTTGTAATCAGAGCAGACTTGATTAATTGAGTCTGCTGAAGCATGCTTATTAGTATGCCTCCAGCAGCCTCTGCATCTCCTGTATCAGCATCCCCGCACTTCAAAATGGTGGTGGGGATACTTTAACTAAAGCTTATTCAATAAGCTTTAGTTAAAGCACTCCTGCCACCATTTTCAAGTGCAGGGACACTGATGCATGACATACTGCAAGCGCTTTAACTAGAGCAGCTATAATTAAATTGCCCTTCCCCCACCTTCAGACCATGTGTAAAAGTGCCCCTCATTATTTGCTGGTATTTCCACCCCAAAAATGAAGCAGTGGATGACCAGGAATAAATGGTCATTCTTCCTTCAATGCCTACTGTGTCTAGAGCACGCATAAACATGCTGGGAAACATGAACAATTTAAACCATAACAGAGATAAGGGACTCTGCAGCAGGCACCAGGTCATGATGCCTCACAGCAGAGCTCTTGGGATTTCTAGTTTTGGTGAACAGACAAAATTAAGATGTGTTCATGCAATGAGTTTGGGAAACAAAAGAATATGCTGGCAGAACAGAATGTGGGTAGTATGATAACTACAGGAAAACCAATCAATGGTACCCAGGAATGTAGAGTCATCAGAAGAGAGAAAGAATACAAAAGGAACTGCAGAGGGTCCCCTGAGGGGAGAACCTGAAGCCACCATGGACAGAGGGTGCATCAATAGCCTGTCTCACCCACACCATCATGGGGGTGGGTGGGGAGGGGTCAGCACTCAACCTCCAGGGTGCTGACATCTGACATTCATAGCTTCATAGATTGCAAGGCTGGAAGGGACCTTGAAAGACCATCAGGTCCAGCGCCTTGTACCAGGCAGGAAAGACAACTGGGTTCAGGTGTCCCCAGCAAGGTAACCATCCAGTCTCCTTTTGAAGATTTCCAGGGTAGGTGATTGCATCACCTCTGGGTGGAGCCTATTCCACAGTCTGGAAACCCTGGCTGTGAAAAAGTTTTTTCCTAATGTTAAGCCTGAAATGGTCCTCCAGGAGTTTATGGTCATTACTCCTGGTTATCCCCAAGGACGCCCTGGTGAACAGTTGTTCACCGAGCCCTTGATGTACACCTCCAAGGTAGTGGTAAGCCACTATCAAGTCCCTTCTCAGCCTTCACTTTTTCAGGCTGGAGTCCCAGGTCCCTCAGCCTTTCCTCATATGGCTTGTCATACAAGCCTCTGATCATACAAGTGGCCCTTCTCTGGACTTCACCCTGTGGTTCAAGAGAGAACCACAGGGTGAAGCTTGCATACTGGCCAGACATACCTTCCATCTGTGACAGCCCTAAGAGTGGTAGATATAGAATCAGGGGGGTTATTTTGTTTGCCTTGCCTGCATTATTCTTATCTGCTATCGCTGTGTATCAATAACATTTTCCTATAATCAAATGGAAGAAGTCATGGTCAGTCTGAGGGTTTGGGTCTGCCTGGAACAAGGTATTTGGGTCATAAATCCAGTGCTGACACCATCTTCTTTGTGTTGGTCTTCACAAGTTACACACACAGATGTTTTAGAGACCCTGAGGACTATCTATCAGACTACTATACCAGTTCACAATAGCTGAGGATCTTATATAAAGCTAAAAAAATGCAGATAGATTCCAATGTCACCAGCATGCAGTAATGACTGTATATATGTATGGCCCTGAATTAATATGATCTGCTGCAAGGAATAAATTGATGCATTGAAGAATTATTGACTCAAAGGAGGAAAATATCTAATAATTTGTGGAGAGACAAAACTATTTTGTTATAAATATTAATTCAGTGAATAGTGAATGTGGACTGGAAAATACTAGTTTTTCCCTTGTATATTTAATCTGTAAATGTTATCTGTTTCTCAGAATATATGAACATTTAAATTATTTAAAACAATCACGAACAACCTTGGCAAATTTGAATTTCTTTACAGCAATATTGATTTAGCTTAATTTCCTTAAATTATATCTGTAACTGAAATGAAGATGAAGTCCATATGCTAATTGCCCAAAAGAGCCCATAATAAATGCAATTATCCAGTTCTGAAATTATATATTACTGTACATTTTTATCAATGATTTTTCAGGTGATATTGGTTGGTAATGATCTATCTAACAAAATACAAGTGCAAAATGAATCACTAATTGAAATAATGAATAGTACATACATCTTTGTTTTTGTTGCTCTGGATAAAACATAATATAAGAAACTGAAAGGTTAGGAGATAATTGAAAATACAGTTTTCAAATATCCTGCTTTTATTGTGAAATAGTAGATATTTGTGAAAGATAATTATCATCCTGAGGAACTGCAAATAGAATCACTCAGAAAAAAAAAAGTTCTTCAAACTTCCTAATAATCAGAGAGTACAATTAATATAAACATGATTGAAAATATAGGTGGGTTTCATAGTTTCATATACAAAGAAGATATTTATTCATTCCCTTGTTGGGGGGGGGAGGGGTTCTGCAAGAAAAGAAATTACACACGTATAATACTGATAGACATTGCTCGTAAATATAAGACAATGGGTCATATACTGTACTAGTGTAAAATGACAAGCCCCAGTATTTCTGTAATGTCACATGTATAACACTAATACTAATAATACAAGCCCTAAATTATAAACTAAGAGAGCTCCAAGAGCATTCATATATATTAATTGAAAATATAAAGAATATATTTAGCTTATATTTGAGTATATATATTAGTATAAGTTTGAAAGAGCCTGTTCTGTTTTCTTAAGGGATTGGCCAAGTGGCTTCATGATCAGTAGTCTCCAAAGGTGTAAGGAAGGGTAACAGGCAAAGATCAGACCATTTAGCATAGCTCTAACCTTTATGCTCTTCTTTCACCCCACAAACTCTCTGAGAATGTATAGAGATATAAATTAATACACTCTCGGCGTAATTGCTTTTAAAAATATTTAATAAGCATTTAATAAATTATAGATAAACTCAGTATCATAGGTTCAACATCATATCTGCGTTAGAAGGTAAACCAAGGGAACAAGATTATGCATCTACCCTTGAGATCTCATTACTTTCTAACAATAATCGCTATCTTGCTGCATTTATAAACCCTATTATTCTGTCATTTTTTTCTCTTTAATGTTGATTAATAGCTACCTTAAATAGGCCCAGAACATGTAACAACAATTAAATGAAAAATCTAGTTAGAAAAAATGAAATTATATATTGAATATTGATTTCATATGCTTTGTATACTAACAGTTTATTTCTGCATTTGTAAGATTGTAGATGTCATCTATGCAGTGCATAAAACAATGTTTCTGTCATCTGTCATGCTTTGGCATCTGAATGACCTGGGTGCTTTGTCCAGGGACTTAGAGCTACTAAATTGGAAACTCAAAGACTGGAGAGAGACAGAATTCATTCTGTAAATACTCTACAATATTGTCATTTTGATTGTCATGAGTTCTTATGCCAGTAGCACCTATGAAAAGGTTGGGAATTGAACTCTGTCTTTCTGTTTAACAAGACTGAACAGAAATCAATGCGACTTCCCAAAGCTCTGCAACTGGTAAGCTTGTATTTACTGCCTAATGGTGGAGCTCGTTCTGTCTGAATTTTCAGAGGGTCTCAAACTAATTTATAACTGGAGATAGTTGAAAAAATGTTGAAAGAAATATTTGTCCCTGAGAAAATGGAGTTTCACTGAAATTGGGATTTTCCTTAGAAAAGATCCATTTAGGTGGAATATTTCATTAGCAGAAATAAAATCAAAGCATTTTAAGTGAATATAAATTAAAACATTTCATTTTGGGTTAACTTCCCTTTTTGCATCTGCCTGAGTCACTCAAGGGCATCAAGGATGTTATAGCTCCAGGTCTCTTGTGTCCCTGCCTTTTCACTTACATTCCACCCTGCAGCTGGATAATATCTTCTACAGTGTATTCCAGGCTCTCCTCTAGTTGAGGCGCTATGGTACATCCTTGGCGATGGTGCATTACTGAGATTCACACTGATCGAAGTGCCTGCCATACAGAAGACAAAGGCACAAGATACTCAATATACAATTCCTACAAGCTGCTAAGGGAGTCCCAACCAGCAGGTGGAACTGATTCAGGGTGAACCAGACAAAACAAAGATTTTGATATTTCTGAATCAGATTTTTATGAATAATTTTTAGAATAGAAACTTAACTCCAAATATTAGAATTGCCTGAAATATTGAATGAAGAGTTTTCAGCCATTTTATACAAGTCTGTTCATATTTACACCCAGCCACACACACTATATATAGCACTTGCAGAAAGAAGTTCACAATTGGGTGTGTCCTTAATTCTCCAGTCCACCAGAACAGCTGGAAGTGAAATGTTCCTCCTTAGTTAATTTATTCCCCTCCAATTCTGAAATCACTTCCAGGTTGACTGTGGAAATCAAATAGCTCAATTTAGATAACTAAATTATTTGATTATTTAGCAAACCTTTTAGGAAACTAAAATCCAACTAATTGATAATAGTACATATTATATAATTGTATTTACATTTAAAAAGTTAGTTATTGTTGCCATAACATATACTGTACTTATTAAAAAATATGCGTGCTTGTTTCTAAGAGAATCTGAGTGCTGATTAAGCTATGAAAGACTATGCCTTGGTTTTCTCAGTTTTTAAATCTGATTATTTGTATTAGTGATTATTTGTATTATTCCCTGAGTTTCTTCTAATATGAAATTGCTCTTTTAGATAATATATGCATACATATATACATCCACATGGAGAATATATCATAAATGTGATGTGGTTTCCTCTGCGCAAAGGAGATTTCTTACAAGTGAAAAATACAAGTCCTTCTAAATGTGACTTGTACAGGACTTTCATCAGTCTAGTATGTTTTAATATAAATTCTATAATGAGCCTAGACATGTTATAACATGCCAAACTGACAGTCCAGGTAAATGGAAACTTGCCTACTTATTGACAGAACAGGAACAGTATATGCATGTAACATCTTCACACCACACGTACCAAAGTGCTGCTGGGCTAAGCTAAATGGAAACAGTTCTACTGTAGTTAAGTTTCTATTTCTATCCTGTCCTCAGTCTCTCTGAGATTGACATTAATTAGCACTTATTTTGACAATCTTGGTGGTATTTTTGTCCTATGGTAACCAGAGGGAGGACACTAGTTGATCTCTCATAGCCCAGCAAAATGCTATTCATTGATTCCAACTTTGGACTCTAAAATTGGTTGGGTTTTAATGAAAGTTTGGGATGGGTAAAATTTTAAATCCCATTACACCGTACCATCCATTTTCCCTTTCTGATTAATGTTTGCATGAAATTGCTATGGTTGCATTTTTTAAAATCCACACTAACTCTGGAGAAGTGTAAGTCAGAACAGGGAGGAATGGGGCCAACTCAACCAATTATTAGGTTATGTGTGTGGAAAGGAAACACAATGAGAGAACCAAATTGACAATCTCTGAGTTTAAAGGACATATAGTTTTCATTTTGCTACCGCTTTAGTTATCATCTTAGATCTAGAATCTTAATCACTTCTTGCCTAACAAACTCTGATTGCACTTGACTTTTTGGTTCACCCCTCCTGATTAGAAAACCAACTTCATCAGATCAAAATTAGGAAGCGTAAGAAAATTATCATAAGATTAATTTTTGTGATCAAATGCATAGGGGTGAAAAAACAGTCTGTTTCTGATATGTATTTTCAATAAGCCCCCTATCACTTTTACACTACGTAATACTCCTGAGGTTTGTAAAATCGTTAAGAGGTTTTTATAATTTGCATTCTTAAGCTACTGCATGTTGTCTGAAATGCACTCCTGTTGTAGCTGTCTGATATAGCAACAGGCATTTTAATTTCAGTCAAGATACATAAAATTAATAGGAACACTTTCATGAAGAAAGAGGCTTTTATAGGAGGACACACAGACAAGTCCCTGAAGAATCCACAAGCAATTTACTCAAGTTTAATAAGACATATTTTATTTTATTTTATGCAAGCCTTTCTACTTTATAACTCTTAATCATAAATGTACATTGTAATTTATTAAGAAATTCATGTGGGACCCTTTGGATTAGAGGCAATTCGGGGGATAACAGAATGCAGTTATTTTGTTATATTCATATTACATTGGTTGCTTCAAGAGACTAGATGTTTACCAAACCCTTCATATACAAACTTATTTTTTGCTCTGTACAGTTAAAGGAACTCTGAGTATATTCCTTCAGTTGATGATATAATTCAGAACACTTCCATGAAGTCATACTGTCAGTCAAAGGAATATATATATATATATTACATATAGTATTATATACATGCATATGTATACTCTACATAGTACTGAATCAGAGATGGGAAAAATACAGCCTGTGGGCCAGATCCAGCCTGCCAATTAACTGGATACAGCTCGCGGTGCTCTGCATGGGGTTGAGCTCCATCCAGGGCAGCCAGTGCTGCCATGTCCACCAGTCCCAGTCAGTGTACACAACTTCCAAGCAGGTATTGCTAAGCTCCCCACAACCTCCAGTGGCTCTTCCTCCTCCTCTTGTCTCTGCTGTACTGCTCTGGGCAATGGGGAGAACTCCAGGTGGATGTCTCCTGCCTCAGCCTGTGGGGCTCCAACTCAAGGTCCTGGCCACCTTCCACCAACTCGGCTGCCTGCAGGTGGCTGTTCATCACACCAGGGGGCCAAGTGGGTGGAAGGTGGCCAGGAGCTGGAGGTCCACACCTTGGGTCAGGCAACACC
>NW_005841843.1:219461-227122 GCF_000455745.1 Alligator sinensis | reverse complement strand
GCCCACTCCCCCAGCAGGGGCAGGAAGAGGAGGAGGAGGAGTGTCTAGGTAGCCCACCACCCACACCCCCTAACCCACATGCCAGGGACTGACTCAGGGTGGGGGGCAGAATCAGGCAGGGTGAGCAGGTCTATAGGGGGTGCTGGCAGGATCAGGGGGCCTGCAGGGACTGTGGGGAGTTGTCCATCTGGGGCACATTAGGGTATAAAAATAGCCTGCTCAAGGTCAGAGGGGGAGGGTAGGAAGAGTACAGCCCTGGGGCTGGAGTGAGCAGCTAGGGCTTTCCAGCCCCAAGACTGTGCTCCAAATGTGTGCAGATGGTCAGTAGATTGGGCAAATCATTTCCTGTCTCACTTAGTCCAGGACCAAGGAAACACTCCCATACAAGGTAGCATCTGTCTCACACTTTCTGGCTTGTGCACTTACTCTTGAGCCAAAAAAACATCTCTCTCTCTCTCATGTGTTCCCACTCATCTTAATTTAGTTTAATGAGATTGGCCTTAAGAAATGAGAGAAACAGCAAGGTTTAGTTTCAGCCCCTTGGTTTTGCTGTCTATCAAAGAGTCACTCAGCTTTTCCTTGCTGGTTATGCCCCTGGTTATGGATAGCTTCCTGAATGAAGCTCATAAGTTCATTTAAATGAAGCCAGTATCTTATCAAAAGCTATGTTGCAAAGGGCAAATAGATGAAGCTACAACAGATCAAGCAGAATCTGAGACTGGGTAGCCAGGGGAGGAAAACCTGCACATTAACAATTAACTTCAAGACCTGTTCTTTTTTTTTTTTCTCTTTTTCTTTTTTTTTCTTTTTTTCATTTTCCTTTTAAAGGTGTTGTGATGCACAAGGAACTTCTGTTCATGTTAACTAAACAAAAATACTTAATTAAAATTGTTACTATTCCTTTCTCAGAGTGATTTGGTGTAAAAAAGAAAATATTTCTCCTGCAATCTTCACTATTTGTGGAACATATTATTTTCAACAAAAAGGGGACATTTTGAAATAGAATAAAATAGTTCAGGAAAAAAAGCCTCAATAGCGTACATTATGGCACCTGTAAGTCACCGCAGCATACTGTTTTTTTTTTCTGAAAGTTAATGAAACATATAATTAGAATTCTCTTTCTGATACATTTTGAGTTTCAAATAAATAGAGTATGCTCTACGCAAGGAAAATAGTTAAGTAGAACTTTATCACTATTCAGAGTTAGAAGCAATTAGTATGCTAAGACGCACCCGTCCTTTTAGGTCATTTCTGTTTCAAAGTGCTTGTATGCAAAGCTGTCTTTGATGATAAACAGTACTTTCCTTTGAGACTATTTTAACTTTAAGCTAGACAGTAGTGGCACTTTTAGTTTCCTGTAGTTCCTGTCTGCCCCATTCTAAGGATCAAGAAATCAGTATAAAGTATAAGTGGAGTGAACATAATTTCTACTGATTGATCTTTTTTTTCCTTTATTTGTAAGTTCATATCCAACTAAAAAGCTTTAACTGATAAAACTTATTAAAATCCTCCTTATAATCGATGTATTATTCTATTAGGTCACTCATCTTCAGGGATCCTGGTTTTCTCTGTTTAAAAGTTGCAAATTCTCTTATTTAAAACAATTGCAAATTCTCTGATTAAATTCCCCCAAATCCGTGATTAAAACTAAACACCACTAAATATACATAGGTATCAGTTGAACATAATGTTTTATTAATATATTTACAATTTTAGAGCAATTTGGAAACTACCAGAGCCTCAATCACTATAATAAAATTAATTCTAAATAGCTGTAAATTTTGGTATTTGATTTGGGGGGTTTTATCATGGATAACCAGAGCTCCTCCTTCACTCATGAGGACATGGGTCCAGCTGTAGCTGTCCCCCATCACTGCTCTGTGGTGCTGAGCAACCCTGATATGCTGGTGTCCTGCCCGTGCCATTGCTCCTCACTCACCACCCACAGACCCCCACCCTCTCCACCCTGGCTGAGGGGGCCCCCAGCTGCTAGGGCTATGGGGCCAGAGACTTGGGTCTGCAGTCCCCTGCCCCTCACAGCAGTGCCTGACCCTTGGCTGCCATCTGCAGGAAGCAGCACCTTCTGTGGTGCAGCACAGCATGGTGCCCAGCTCCCCCTCCCTCGTGGGCAGCACTGCCAGAACAGAGCCTGTGGAGGGGTGGGAAGTGCAGGCTGGCTGCTGTGAGCTTGGGTGGTGGAAGCTGGCTCCCCACCACTGCGTGCACTCCTGGGGTGGGTCATGGGGTTTATGTGCCCCCCCATATTTATGCAAAGGGTGGGGGTAGGCTACTTGCTGCAGGCTCAGGGCTCCCCACCCTGCTGTCCTCTCCCCAGGGCCTCCATGGATCAGTGGGCGGGACCTGGGGCAGCAGGGCAGAGCCAGGCTGGGCGCTGCCGTAAGGCCTATGGTGCCATAGCGAGGTGCCCTCCATACTGCCACCCCACCCCAGCTGCTCCCAGGAGGGCAAGGGGCACCTCACCATGGCAGCACAAGGCTCATGGCAGTGGCATCAAGCTTCCCTGACACACTCTGCCCTGCCATACTGGTCTTGCCTGTCGGGCCATGGAGGACCTGGGAGGGACAGCAGGATGGGGAGCCTCAAGCCTGAAGTAGGCAGCCTGCACCCATCCTGCACACAAATCTGCGGGGCATGTGTCCTCCATGCCCCACCAGGGGTGCATGCAGCCATGGGGAGTCAGCCCCCCTACTCCCCAGATGAGCCCTCCATGACCCCATCCCACTCACCACCCAGGCCCTGAGGCTGAGCATGGCCCTAGATCCCAAGCCCTATGCACTGCCCCAGCCAGGCAGCAGCCCCAGGCCCAGAACTGCCCAACTCCCTCTCCCTTTCCCCCTGCCTCCCTCCTCCCTCCCCCCCCCGACACATGACAGACTTACCTGCAGTAGCTGCTCTACAGGTTGCCTGGTGACTATGTCCATATATATGTGCACACATACACATAGTGTCCCCTGCTTGAATGCACTCCTCCCGCTCTCCCCAGCCCCTTGCTGGCTAGAACTGTGCCAGCCTGCAAAAGCAAACCCATCATTTCCTGTGCTTTTCTCTTTTTAAAGGAGAAAATCTGGGTTTTTCTCCTTAAAATGAAAAAATCTGCATTTTACTGCATTTTACTGTGGTGAATGGAAAACCCAGATCCCTGCTCATCTTAATGAGCACATGATGAGTGACTTAGATAGACAGAAGCATCTGTACCATCTCTTAAAGCACCAACCTCTTTAAGGGCAAATTCTTGACAAAAAAAGCTTATTTCCATAGGGGCCATAATACATGTTTGTAATCTGGATTTCCACCCTTAGATGGCATAAGTGCTCGTGGTGTTTAAAAATGTGGTTGCATCAAAAAGAAATCCTCACAAATTATTTAAACCATTTCACCAACAGCTGGGTTTTCTTGAAATATGAAAAAAAAAGTCTTACTTTTATGACTACTCTTCAAAGTAAATGATCCAAGGTAAAAACAGAGTATCATTTGGCAAGTCTGATTCATAAGCAGCATCACTTCTTTAGAACCTTTTGATAGAACAGATACATTTCACTACAGTTGAGATAGGGAAGGGGTTAATTTCCTGCAGCTGCAGTAGCAGCAATCAGATGAAAACCTATTATGCTTGGAAAACCTACTTAGCCTACCAGTTAGAAGAAGTGTTTGCACCTGAGCCCTATCAGTGGACATAGCTAAGTAGGAAAAGGTAATGAGCTGGGTTGGAGAAGGAAATGGCCTGTTTTTTTTTATGCTAATCAATGGTTATAAGAATGTGAAGAGATGTTTAAGTCAATTCTACTTCAGGAAGTGGAGAGAGGAAAGTTTGTGTTGGGGGTCATATGGGTAAGTTTTCTAGAGAGGGCTGATGGCCATAAAACCTTTTGTGGCAAAACCCGTGCACATGCTTACTACATAGTAAACCTCCCGAATCCCGAGTAAATTTGCTACCTGCTAATACAAGTAGCAAATTTACCCAAGCTTAGTAACAGCACAGTAGTGCCCATGTAGATGCCTGACCAAGCGCAAAATCTGCTCCTGGTCAAATGTCCACCAGTGGGTAGGAAATTGCTCCCTGCTTCCAGGAGCTACCTGCTCTAAAACCCCTGCTCCAAGATTGCAACTGGGGAATAGGGACTGGGAGATCCTTATCTCCCAGCACCAGCTCTACATTCATGGAACTGGGAGCACCCTGCTGGCTGGGGACACACACACTGGGGAGCTTGTTCTGCACTCACAGAGAGGATGGGGAACAAACTCCCTGGCCTGTTTCCCCCCTCCCACCCCAGCTCTACACTCATGGAGCTGGGCAGGGAACAAGCTCTCCAGTCTGTTCCCTCCCAGCTTCACACTGACAGAGCTGGGTGGTGAACAAGCTCCTCAAGCTCACTGAGCTAAGCAGTGAACAAACTGCCCAACCTCCTCCTGGTATGTAGGGCAGGGGCTGGGAACTGTCCTGGTCAGGGACAGGACCCAGACCCATGCTCCAATTCGATGATTGAGGCATGGGGCTTGGAACGAGCTACAGAGGTGGGGTAGGTCCCAGCCCCCTTCCCTGATCCACTGGTGGGGCTGCTAGCTGCCCCACTGGTGGATCGTGGGAGGCAGCTAGGAATTTCCCCTCCCCTGCAGCTCTTTCCAAGTCCCCTGCCTCTGAACAGAGTCCCTACAGGGGGACATTGTCCACTGCTTTAATAGATGTGGCCAGTGAATTGGTGGGAGAGTTGATGGTTACAGCGTAAGAGTCTTAAATTTTCAACTTGTTTCTAACTTAAGTTTCATAAACACCAGCTCATTTATTTGTCAGTTGTTATTCTTTCTCTCACTTCTTTCCATATACTAATATGCACATGCAAACTACAGAACAATTATTAAGGATAATACTTAGAAGTTATGTTTTATTTCCTGATAAGTGCTGGAAGACTGCTTGGTCCATTACATAAATAAAATAAGAAGTAGTGATTTTCCCAAGGAGCTTACAGTGGTAGAAGACAAACTTAAATAAACACAGAAAAAACAGATAGTTACCCAATGAAAAAGCATGGTGTTTTTAGGGTTTTTCTCTATTGCCTCCCTGCTGATGATCTCACAGACTTTGAGTAAACCTCAGTTTGTAACTGTCACTGGGAGGTAGAAAAATAAAGTTAAAATAAGATTGTTGGTATTAGCATAGCTTGTTTTGTTGGTGAGAAACAAAGTAATTCATTTACGGCATACAAAATATATGTAGAAAAGCAGGAAACAGAATCCAAATAATTTGAATCCCAGTCCATTACTCTAAATTTTGGAGCAGCAAATATGTTGTCTTCCAGAGCAAGTAAATTAGGCCCTGGGAATTTGAGTTTTGTTGTTTCATTTGAAATTATAGTGCATGAATCAGTAATTAATATTTTGAAATTATAATACTAGAGGGATCTCCCTTACCACCACTAAAAATATCCAGAATAATATGTCATCCAATTTTATCAGCAGTTAACTGAGCCTTTCTTTTTATCATCCCTTGATGCAGGTAGTTAGATCAACTGGAATTGTAGACAGTGATGTTAGAAATAAAAATAGGTTATGCATCCTATCTCTGTGTCAAAGCATGATAGTTCTCTATGCAACATTTTCTAGCACTTTTCCAGCTTAATAGTAAAAGTCCCAGGTAATTGGGCATCTGTTTGTTTACATTTCAGGTTGTCTTTTTTGACAGTAAGTAAGATGTAGAGCTGAAATACTGAAAATGTGTGCTTATCTCAGAACATATTGTCTTAGAAATAAGGATATTCATCCGAGTGTCCTAGGCATACTTGAACTCAGGTACATGCTCTACAATGCTACTTTCTGTTGCAGTTTCATCTCGTCATGGTCATCTCCCCTTCCTATTGCAAAGCTATTTTGTTAATGTTTCTGTGATCTTAATGGTCTTAGTGTTCATAGAGCATGTTGGTCATCCTTTTTAGTTTAGTGAAAGTGCTACATTTCCCAGTATAAGAGGCCAGCACAGGTATATGTTAAAACCTATAACTTAAGGAAGAATAAGGCATGAGGCATATCTAAGATATGTGTAGAGGCCTGGCTCTTGTCATATCAGCATCAACATCTTATTTCAAGATATCAACGTCTTGTTTTTTGGTTAAAAATAAATACATTCTGTCGATCATGGTTGTAAAGAAAAACGTTAAGAAAAAAAAATAACAAACAAAAAAATCCCTAATGAACCAAACAAACTTAGGCATGTGTGTCCTGACTCCACAGAGAATCTCAAACAGTTGTTCAGACAGGGACAAACTTCCTCATTTTTCATGTTCTAAAATCTTTGTTTTGAAACCTGTCACTTCCAAGGAGCTCCAAGATGAATGGGCACCAAAGCTCTGTAGAGGGACCCTTTGCTTTTATTCCCTCCAGTTCTTGTTCTGCTAAAATGTTGGCAGCAGGAACCGTTGTCACTCTGAAGTGCACAACAGCCAACCTGAAAGCAGGGAATGCTGGGCTCATGAGGATGGAGGCCCTAGATTGTTCAAAGAAGTAGTATAATAAGGAGCGGCGGCAAATAGAGGATACCATTAAGCATAGTTTAGAGTTTTCTTGTCAAGTTCTCTGTCCTATTCCCATTGTAAGAATCACCAGGAAAAATGTGTTCATCTCTTTTAAAAGACACAGAAAAAGAGACAGTTGAGGAATTTAAAATGTAAAGCATTGAGTCTTTCATTTTAGCAAAGTCCTTCATTCTCTTTAAATATATAGGAAGAAACTACTTTTTGATATGGTACTACCTGTCCTTTGAGGGAGGGAAGAACGTTAGTTCAAATGGTTTAGCTGTTATAATTTGAAGTCTAAGTCTACTCACTTTAAGACACAGCCCAAAGCAAGCAAGTGTATAAAGAAGAGAAGAGGATAGATAAGATAAGCAATGATAGCTTCTGCATTTGATGCTGACTTTCACTTGAAACCTTGCTGCTGGAGAAACTCAGCCCCAGCCGAGTCTGATCAGACAAATTGTGGTTTGCTCTGTTATCAGCTCTGAGCTACTTCAAAAGTTGCTCTTAGACCCCTATTTGATTGGAGACTTGCTGCAGATTTTCCAGAATTCTCTTTGTCCTGATTGACTAAACCAGACTTTAATAAAGGAAGATGTCAGAAAAAGAAAGTTTAGAATAGGGGAGACGCACATTGGGAAACAGAAGGACACATTTGAAAGATGGTAACCACAGAAGCACTGGGCTCCTATTTTACGGGGAGTTTAGGATTTAGCTTTAGCTCATAGAGCTGTCAGCTGTTTGTTTTCTCTGTTTTCCTCTGATCAGGATGTCTTTCATTATCAGGTAACAAAGGCCCAACGGTGTCACTGTCTACCCTAGTACCCAAGAGATTTTGTAGGTGGCAACAATGGTGAAGCCTGTTCCTTCCAGTTCATATGTCCCAGTTATTTTTTTAAGCATACATATTGCATGGGTGTTAGCAACACACTTCTTAGTAACTTTAACAATGAACATTTCCTACCACTTCTCATTTTTCCTTGTCATGTAAACCTGCAACTTTACCATGGACTTTAAAGATACTTCTTGTAAATTAAAGAAACCAATTTATTTCTGACATTTGCTAACTTTCATAAATACTTTTATGTACTGGCTTGTTGCTAACTTAAAGTACAGCTCCCTACACTATGCTGGTTT
>NW_005841843.1:211957-219394 GCF_000455745.1 Alligator sinensis | reverse complement strand
CCTGCTGAATTAATGGATGTCTTTTGTGGTGGTGTCAAAGCTAAGACTTTCAAATGAAGAAAATAAGGCTGACTCAATCAGAAATGAGCAATTAAAAAAATATGAGAAATCTAAGCTTATTCCAGCTTTCAAGGGAGACTTTTTCCAGTGGCGCTCCCCCATTATTTCATGTACCATGAAAGAACAGAAAGTATCTGAGTTATTCCTCGAAATCAAAAGTGTTTGGGGCCATTAAGGGTGAATATATAATTTTGTGTACACAAGTAATTAGGTGGTGATATTTTGCATGAATCTTTTAATGAGAAGTAAGGAAATCAGGTATGAAGCACAGCAATTTGTGACAGCAGTAAACTTAACCCTGGGGAGGAGGTAGCAGAAGAATTCTTTGAAAACTCAACAGTTACTCTTCAGGTTTGCTTTAAAAGGTAGCATTGACTGGCAATGAAGAGGAGTCTGTTCAATGCACTTTTGCTAGCAGGAAAATGAAGCAGGGGGTTAAAAATAAAACAACAATTGGGGGTATCCCATGGACTCTATAAAGATGTGTCCCCGAAAAAACAAGTAAACCCTACAACTCCACTTGGTCACCCAATGACGACGTACATTCACCAGCACTTAAAATATTCCTGGATGGAATGTACCTCTTGGTCCAGAGAAAGATAGTTAGCTGTGTTAACTAGAAGTCAGACAGAAGGCAGGGTAGAGAATACCTTAGTAGAGTATCTTGGGAGAACAGGAATACAACAGCATTCCTGTATGTATATACTTCTGCAAACAAACACATAAGAAAACATTGTTTATGGTCCTTGATGATTTAGAGAGTGGTATCAGGAAACTTCCAACTCACCATCCCTTAATTTCCTGTTCCAACTCGGAAGTTGTTACAGGTTTGAAGGTATGTTCCAGAACAAGATAGGAGTAGGGTTTTGCACATTAGTTTCTAAAGATATATTTCAGTCTTCTGTGCATAGGTGACTACAGGCAATCATGGGGGAAAATGTATGTGCTGGTGAGCTGTAGTCTCAGAAACTGAACTTGTTTGGGTACATATTATAAGTGATTACTTCTCAGTGGAAGGCATATTCTCTTGAAAGTGTCATTGTCAATACAAATCACAGTGTACAAAAATGAAATAGGAGTTTGATTTCCTGCAAAAGAAGACACTTGGACAAACTTCCTCAGGACTGCTTTTGCTTTCTGTGATTAAAATCTTGTTGAATTAAATATTCTCAACCAAGCCAATAAAAGGGGACACGAATATAAGCAAAATCAATTAGCACTGCAGATTTTATTTTCTGGCAGTTACAAATCTACCTGTCCACACTGAATACAAAACATGTTGAAAAATTATTTGTATTGTATTATTAACTCAGCTCCAGTACAGATACTAACATGGAAATATAGGGGGAAATGTGTTCTGTGGTACTTATTATTCTTGGTCTGTGCAAGAGGCTCTAATCTCTACAGTTAATATTTTCTAAGGCACTTAAGGAATCAAAACATTAGAAGAATAGATTTACTATGGTGCTCCTTGAAGGGTTGTTATTGTATCATACTTACCATTTTTACTACATCTCTAATAAAAAATTAAAATATCCTCATTCATTATTTTCTGGTATTACTTTACATTATTACATTAACTTTAGTTTGTTTGTTTTTTTTAAGATCAAATAGTTTATTGTTCTTAATATATTATCCCCTCTTTAAATAAATGATCAACCCAACCAATAGACTCACATCCGTGGCTGGACTTTTTAATTGGCTGCATTGAGTGAAAAATCTAAACAGTTTTGGTTCTTCCATAACAGTCAGGTTTTGTTAAGAGGTAGCATTATTTTTGGTGGACTCTGCTCAACACCACTTTGTCTTTCAACTGACATTCACAATGCCTTAACTAATTTTGCATCCCTCAAAGTTGAATGCCAGCAGACGTTTGTTATTTTAAGTGACTGTCTAAATCCTGCATAATCCTTCCTGTGTCATCCTAAATTATTTGATCTGCTGCTTAGTACTGTGTCATCAGCAAATTTGTATCTCTTTTTATTGATTCTATCAGCTAAATTGTTTCTTTAGAGAATACCAGGACATAGGGTAGGTAACAAATACAAAATCAAATTGTTAGGAATGTTATCTAAACACTCATGCTTAAATATGTATACAGGTTTCATAATGCCTTGGGCATAGATTATTTTAAATTCTATTAGTAATGTTTTCAGACAGACATTTGGAAGGATGGAAGAGTCTTGAACTCCCTTCAGAAAAAAAAAATCACCGTAATATATTATTGTTATTATACTCTGTGGAGTTTCTATAAGGCATGTTTGCCTAGTAGAGCTTATGTAGCAAGGTGACTCAGAGTCCATGTTGTAAATAGATCTGATTCAATCAGTCACTATGAACTACATATTTACAAAAATTAGCCTTTCTTCCTGTTCTTGTCAGTTGAGAACAGATCCTGATTTTGACAAATGCACTGGATGTTTGAAATTACTCAAGAGAAAATTTTGGATGTATGTGGTATGTTGGCAAATTGGCAAATTTGACTATGAGCTATTTGTGTTGCTTGATTCTCCTGAAATATTTCTGTTGTACCTTATGTTCTCTGTTCTCTAACTGCATGACTGCTTTTTTTTCCAATTAGAGGAAACTGGTAAAATATATACCATAAGAAAAAAAAGATTCCGGCCTTATAATGATATTCATATGAGAAAATTTTGTTTCCTCAAAGAGAAGATTAGCAGCTGAGTTATATCGTAACTAGAACTTTCATTCTAGGAAAAAAAAAAGGCATGAGATCAGAGGTGACACAAGCAGGGTGTGAGAAATTCCCCCCCGTATGTGAGGAAGCCAGCAGTGGATTTGGTGTGTGTGCGGTGGGGGATGCTGCATGGCCAGAGGCAGTGGATATGGTGGTGGACATAGTGGTGGGGGGTGCCGAGCAGCTGGACATGAAGCCAGCTGCAGCATGGAATCACTGCACTGCTCTGCCCGGCTCTCTGGGGCGCCGCAAAGCATGGGGCCCAAGGCTGTTGCCTCAGTTCAGCCTACCTCCCACACCCACAGACAGCCCTACATGAGATGTACATTTTCAAAAATTCTCTTTCAGAAAGACCTTAAGGCAATATAGGAAATGTTCCGTCTAAGATCCCTGAGTTGCTGTTCTGCAAAAGCTAGACTGCTACCAAACCTGAGAAATGAAGAGTCCCTCCTTTAATCTCCCCATAAAGCAGGCTGCAGAGCCAAATTTCAGAATTTAAACAGCTGTTTCTAAAACCTATTATTCAATTAGATCCAACACATGAACAATGTTACTACTTTATGCCTATATTAATATTACACTTATGAAATGTGAGTTACTTTAGCTGGCTAAAAAAGTTATGTTACTATTCTCTCAAGCAAATCCCGGGATGTCATTCTCCCCTTGTACTCGGCCTTGGTGAGGCTGCAGCTGGAGTACTGCGTCCCGTTTTGGGCTCCACAATTCAAAAAGGACGTGGAGAAGCTTGAGAGAGTCCAGAGAAGAGCCACGCGCATGATCAGAGGTCAGGGAAGCAGACCCTACGATGACAGGCTGAGAGCCCTGGGGCTCTTTAGCCTGGAAAAGCGCAGGCTCAGGGGGGATCTGGTGGCCACCTATAAGTTTATCAGGGGTGACCACCAGCATCTGGGGGAACATTTGTTCACCAGAGCACCCCAAGGGATGACGACTAGGTCAAACGGTCATAAACTACTACAAGACCGTTTCAGGCTGGACATAAGGAAAAATTTTTTTCCTGTCCAAGCCCCCAAGGTCTGGAACAGCCTGCCACCGGAGGTGATTCAAGCGCCTACATTGAACACCTTCAAGAGCAAACTGGATGCTCATCTTGCTGGGATCCTATGACCCCCAGCTGACTTCCTGCCCTTGGGGCAGGGGGCTGGACTCGATGATCTTCCAAGGTCCCTTCCAGCCCTGATGTCTATGAAATGCCTTAGTTATAAATGTATCAGAAATTACCCTTTTTATCAAATATTCTCTAATATATTTTATCTGTTCATGTTTCTGTCATTGTGTTTAGCCCTGACATAGGCATGGCATGTGTATGGAGGAGTCTTCTATATTTAGAAGGCAATCTTTTCAGATAAACTTCAACATGCAAGGGGTTACCCATTAGCTAATCATCTAGAATTATTCAACACACACTCTGAAATCCTTCCCCGCCTCCAGTGCTGGATTATGACATGCTGAGGCTCTAAGCTATATCCAGTTTGAGAGGCCCCATGCAATAAATAATCCAATGTATGTATATTTTTGTCACATTAGAACAAAAATGTCCATATTTAGATAATCATTTTCCCATATCTCTTTTATCTCCTTTATTTACCAACTAATTATTATAAAACCTGATACTGAATCAGTTTTGTTTCTTATTTAGAGGCCCCTTATATTGTGAGGCCTTAAACTGTAGCTTAAGTAGCTTAAGACTAAATCCAGCACTGCTTCCTTCCCTCTCCCCACAATTTAGTTTTTGGCTCAGTGCTGCAATTTCTAGCCACTTAGCATTAAACAAATAAATTAAAAAAAAATCAGGTATATAGAAGGGCCACAGAAAAAAGTACATTTTCTTGAAATTCCTAAATCTATATAGACTGCAACATATAAAATGGCATTTAATGAAAGAAATTACTCCAAATAATATGACTCTTCTGACTGCCTTTAATGCACTTTTGGATCTCAAAATGTCCAGTTATAAGGAGGGAGAGGATCTCTGTTTTTATTTTGGGGGATGAAATTTATGCTTTTCATTTTTTATTTCATTTACCTAATTATTTGTATGAATTTTAGTACTCATGGAGGGTTCTGGATAGAAATCATTCAACCTAAGTTCCTTTATTGATAAACAGAGCAGGTACAACAGTGGCAGCAGAAGTTTATCCTTCTCTTCAAAGTTTATCTTTCTAACTTATCCTTTGGAGAGGCAGAGCCCTATTCTCTCTTGCATTTGTGTAAACATATTGATTTCAACAGAATTACCCTGGACTAAAACAAATGATAAAATGTGCTTGAAGAAAGGAAGTAGATAAATATCTGTGGCCTATTCATTCCTTGACCTCTAGGTTGAAACAGCTACCAAGGGAGTAAATTACTGTCAATTGTGTCAGGCAATTTCCATTATAAGAAATTTCCATTATAAGAAATTTCTCAAATATTTTTTTCCTCTGGGGTATTTTTTATTGGCTTTTTCAAGTAAACACTATTTAATATAAGCCAGGAGGAAGAGAGAGCCAGCTATAAAACTGCCATGTTCTTGATAAAGATAATTTTTTCCTGGCTCTCAAATGCTAGGAGGGGAAATGGGAAAGATAAAATTCACAAGTGTTCACTTTTCTGAACTATTTCATTTTCTTTGAAAACAAATAGGTTAGTCAATGAAAAATATTACTTTAAAAAATAAGCTGTATTTTTATTAATATTCCCAACATTACTTGGGCTTTATTTATGTCGACTCCCATAGTTGACTAAAAGCATTTTCATAGTTTCATAGTTTCTAGGGTCAGAAGGGACCTAGGCAGATCATCTAGTCCGACACCCTGCCATGGCAGGAAAGAGTACTGGGGGTCAAACGACCCCAGCAAGATGGTCATCTAACCTCCTCTTAAAAACCCCCAGGGTGGGAGCCTGCACCACCTCACTTGGAAGCTGGTTCCAGACCCTAGCCGCCCTGACCGTGAAGTAGCGCCTCCTGATGTCCAACTTGAACCTTCCCTCCACCAGCTTGTGACCGTTATTCCTGGTCACTCCTGGCAGCGCTCGGGGGAACAGGGACACCCCCAGTGCCTGTTGATCCCCCCTGCCTAGTTTATAGCAGGCCACAAGATCCCCCCTCAGCCTTCTCTTCTGGAGGCTGAACAGGTTCAGGTCCCGTAACCTTTCCTCACAGGATCTGCCCTGCTGTCCCTTGATCATGCGAGTGGCCCTCCTCTGGACCCTCTCGATGCTGTCCACATCCCTCTTAAAGTGCGGCTCCCAGAACTGGACACAGTACTCCAGCTGCGGCTTGCTCTTCAGGGCAGGCTTCCTACCTACATAACAGGGGAAATGCTACTGTGGTAGGGCACTGTTTGTGCCTGCCACTTTAAGACCTAGAGCCAAGCATCCAGCAGGTGCTTAATTGCGGTGGCCATTTTAGAGCTCTAGCCCCCCACATAAACAGGCCAGTTCACTGCTGGCAGGCAGGAACATTGTCTGGCTATGAGGCTTCTTGGAACATGCTGGAGGTAAGGGAGGAGTTGTAGGGGATACTCAGGAGGCTCCTGGTTCTGGGTATGACCTAAATACTGCACCCTGCTGGGAGTGGTGGCTGTGGGACTCTCAGTGGTGCAGGAGCCCCCAGGAAATGCTAGGCCAGTTACCACCCTGGTGAAAGGTTGGATGGGGTGCCTTAACTCCAGGTTCCACAACTGGGTGGGTTAACCCCGAGTAGGGGCCAGAAGGCAGACCCCAGGAGTGAGAGTGGAGCTAGAGGCTCAGAGGCCTAACCATGAGTACCCTCGACTGGCCTGGGCTGGGGCCAGTACCAGAACGGTCAAAAGGGCCAGAGGCCCACAGTGAGGGACATGGTGAGCTTGGCGGGCCTGGAGTTCCTGACTGGCCTTGGAGGCAAGGCCAGGGCCTGTGTGGCCAAAGGTCCTGGGATGGGACCATGCCCGAGAGGGGGAAGAGTTTCAGGGAGTGAGGCAGCCCTGAATGAGGGCCAGGTAAGCTGCCTGAATGGAGGGATCTAGGAGAAGTCCTGATAGGAGGATTTTGGGGGGCTGGTGATGTTGATAACAGTTGGATGCCGTGTGTGAGGCATAGGCTGCAATGTAGGGGAGGTACAGAGCCGTAGATAGTGCCCCCTGGCATTGGGAAAAGAAATGGGCAGCCTCCAGCTTAATTAACAACTATTAATTAAATATCATCAAGGCATGGCGGGTGAGAAGGTGGGTGGTTAGCACAGAAACAAACGGGCGGGTCACAGGGAAATCAGCCCAGAGAAGGTCCCCCTGTTACAACTACCCACAGATAAGCTACCCAATGACCTACTGAGGACTGAACAGCCAGCCAGGAAATTTATCCTGGCTCATGCACTGTATATATAATTAACCCTCTGTTTGTATTTGATGTCCACTGATTTCTAATATGATAAGTGAGTAGGCTTTTATTATGATTGTCGCAGAGCACCGAGGTGCTCTGCTCCTAGAGAGGAGAAACTGCCAGGGAGAAAGAGACAGAGCCCTGGCAGGTCATAACGAGCCCAGCTGAGGGTTGCCAGGGTAACAAGCACAGCTGCGGGTTGCCGGAGCAACTAAGGGGAGCCAGCTGCCTGGAGGGGGCAGGGCCTGGCCCTTATAAAGCCCAGGGCTGAGGCCAGGCTGGGAGTTCTCTGCCAGCAGCCAGAGGGGCAGGAGCTAGGA
>NW_005841843.1:206677-211858 GCF_000455745.1 Alligator sinensis | reverse complement strand
GAGCGTTATGTTTGAGTTATAGCCAGGAGGCTCGAGTTTGTGTTCAGGCTTTGATATTACACCGGAGGCTTGGGTGAGGCTGTAGGGGTTGGAGGAGTCCTCATAGGGACCCCAGAGAAGGTGGGGTGCCCGAGCGCCAGTGAGGGCGCAGCCTAGTGCCAAGAGGGCGCATTATTCTCACAGGGACCCCAGTGGTATGGAGACCTCAGCGCCAGCGAGGGCGCAGCGCCAGTGCAGGCACAGCTCACAGTGAGGAGCGCAACCAGTGGGTTGCGGGCGGGGAACAAAGACCCCAGGTTGTGTGTGGGGTACGTAGACCCCAGCCCCACACCAGCAAGGGTGTCACTTGCGGGGTGCATAGACCCCAGCCCTAGGAGGGGCGATTACTGATGAGCCCGAGAGGGGCAATATTGAGGAGCCCGAGCAGGGCGATATTTAAGAAGCCCAGAACGGGCGTAACGAACCCGGTAATAGGCCTGCACCGTAGGGAAACCCAGGACGGGGGCGGCGTGCCGCGGTGGACCCCGACGGAAGGGGTTAGCGGCACAGCACCCCAGGAGAAGGGCAAGGTGCTGCGGTTGTCCCCCGAAAAGGGGATAGCAGCGCGGTGAGCCCGTGCCAGAGAGGGCAGTAGTGCAGTGGGCCCAAAGGACCGGTGAGGCCCAAGAGGGGCGACACGTTATAGAAGGCCCGAGAGAGAGAGAGAGTGGGCATATGTTTATGGTGACAGTCCAACGTCCAGTACATCAGCGAGGCTTGGGGCGTGGTATTAGGGGTGGTAGGAGCCACGCATAGCCCATAAGGCTAGGGTGCCCCAAGGCACCCATGGGTGCAGGATAAGACCCACGAGGGGTCCAGAAGTTTACGTGCCCAAGGAGACACAAGGCAGCCTCCCAAACCTACTAAACATCAAAGACGTGGCGGGCGAGAATCGAGGGTGCCCTTGGGCCGAATTGGCACGTAGAGAGGGCCTTAAGGAGATCACGGCCCTCCTAAAGGACCCCGCCGTGACAATGATCATTTTAATCCTAACTTCTGGTTAAAAATTATTTTATTTTTCCTAACCTTTGTAGCTTACAGATAAAGATTTTGTATGGTAACTTTAAAGAAAAAACTTTAGATGCTCCAGAATTATGAAGTAATTACCATAACAGAAGCTACAACCAACCAGTGCCAAAGACAGATATATACTTCTTCCCAGATTTTTTCTCTGACATTTATGCTATTGATGCAAGCTCCTATAAGAAGCTTTCACCAGAGAGTCCACTGAGCATGTCTGGCATCTCCAGTACATCCAGTGCCATGAACTTGCAGTACTTTCCAGTTAGGCAGACTGAAATGTTTGTTTAGAAGTTTCTCTAGTATCTATGCATATGGCTGGAAAAAATGCATACATAATATACAGGCTATCTCTATATACAGTCTATTCCCTTTCCCCCTCTTCCACATGATGATTTTGTCGAATAGATATGGCTTATGCTTTCAGTTTTAAAATTCATAAGGCATAAAAACTTATGTCTAATGTCTTTGTTTTTGTTGTTCTTGAGATTTTTCTTTTCTTCCACTTTGCATTTCCATTTCTAGTGCTAAGCCAGCTGTCTTGAAAAGCAGCTGCTTTGACTTTCTTTTAATATGAAAAGCACAGGAATCTAAAATAACCTGAACAGTTAACAAGGTGTCTTTCCATTTTGTAAATGTTGTACTATAGGTTTAAGACAGTCCTTATTCAGAAATTAATCATCCCCTCTGGATACCCATAGAATCCAAGCACGTATATTTTTGCTTGTTTCTTTGCATGTTATTTTTGTGGTTATCTGCTAGACATTGCCTTGGGTAATAGTCATATTCTAGTTGGCTCATCCCTACTTTTTAAGTGTAAAATCATTTGACGCACTGCTAATTCTAACAGGTATTCCCTTTGTTTAGATATGCTAGCTATTTTATCTACTCTTTTCATCAAGAATGCTATTTCTGTTTCCCTTCTGCAGATACTTTCCCTTTGGAACATAAGGGAAATACAGTTTGTGGCAGGCGGTCCCCCTTGGGTCCCTGCCACTTTAAGGGGTGGAGCAGGCAGATGCCTAATTAAAGCAGCCATTTTCAAACAAAGGCCAGCCTAGTAGAGACAGCAGTGTGTTGCTTGCAGCCAAGGGAGCAACATCAGCTGGTGAAGCGGCTGCTTCGAACATCTTGGAGGTAAGGACAGGAGCTCTGGGGATGGCATGGAGGCTCCTGGTCCTGGGCATGGCCTGAAACTGCACTCTGCTGGGGAAGGGAGGACTGGTGGGACAGTCTGTTGTGGGATAGCTCCCATGAAATACCAGGACCGTTCACATCCCCAGTGAAAGATGGGTAGGGATGCCTCAATAACCCTAGCTTCCACAACATTATGGGTTAGAGGTCCAGGCATAGCTACGGCCACCTGAGCCCCACAGGGGTGTAAGACCATGGAGGTCCCAGGGTGAGGGGGCAGTTGTGTATCTCCAGAGAGGGGGCAGTTATGTAGCCCAGAGAAGGCAAGAAAGCGGAGGTAGCCCACATAGAGTAGGGAGTGTCTTTATGGACTGAAGGACTGTGCATGAGCAAGGTGTTGAGTAGGGCTGAAGGGCAGCACCAAAGGGGCATGTTGAATAAGGCTGAAGGATGGCCAGAAGGGCAGCACATGGGCCAACCCCTAAAAGAAGGAGTGTTTGTATGTGCAGAAGGCCCAGTGAGGGGCATAGGGTTAGCCCAATGCCGGGTGAATTGGCTAGTCACTACCAAGATGATGGTCATGGGAGAGGCCCCAAAAGCTGCATGTTGGCCAGTCAAGGAGTGCAACTGATAAGCCTGATGGCCTACAGGAGCCACTCGGAGGAGCAGGGCAGAGTGAAGGAGGTCCAGTATGGTGTGGCATGAAGTCTGTTATTCCCAAGGTCCTTTGTGATGTCTTAGCTTAGCATAACTATGGCCTAGTATAACCAAAACTCCTACACACACTTTTATTTTTTTAATGCACTAGTTTTATAAGGCATCTCCTTCAAGAAGTGGTCATGCCATGGTCCACTTAGACAATACAGACAGCAGTAGCTGAATAATTTCGTTAAAAAAATTCATGAAGGTTAAGAATGATGCATCTGGTCACATCGATGGAATTTTAAATTTTAAATTCTGTAAAAAACAGTTGAAGCAATTAAGAAATGTATACCAACAACATAGCAGGGAAAATTTAGTGGCAGCATTATTGTTTTTCACAGCTATCATTGGGTTCATCTACACATGCATTTACTGCGATACAATACATTCCAGAGCAACTCAAGTCAGAATAAACTGCTCTCGGGTTCAGCGTCTACATGTGCACCTAGGACAGCAGCAATTTGAGCTGGGGTGAAGAAGGCCCCCAGCTGACTGGTCCAACTGGGCACAATTTACACCCCCAGTCACCATCTACACATGCATTTCATTGCAGTAAAGTACTGTGCCATAAGATAGTACTATCCCTGACCGTACTATCTTATGGTAGAGTTAATTAATTTACTGTACCTTAATACCGGTGCACATGTAGACAGTGACATTTTACTATGGAGAGAATTAGACACCTCTTCAGCAAAGCATCTGTGCAGATGCACCCACTGTAAAACATTTATCGCTGCTGCCATATATTTCCAGGTTGGTTGTTTGTACAATTGTTTCAGTGTCTTGGTAAAAAACATTGAAGAAACCATAAAGTAAGCCAATACACTAAGAACCTCTTAAAGAAGATTTTTTGCTTAACTGCAGATGGGGGATTTGCATTCAGTTTCAATCTCTACCTTTGTCACAGGACACCCCTTTTTTGTTTCATTTTGGGTTTTTTGGGGGATTGTTCTCTCACCCCCCGCCAAACACTTTTAAGCCGTTTAAGATCTCCATCAGTGGCAGTGGCAGTGTTGGCTAATAAAGATGGTACATATATGTTAGGGTTCATCTTGGCAGCATAGGCAGTGGGGTCATTGAAGAGTCATTATCAGAACAGAGGCTTTCCCTCGCTGACTGGCAGACAAAGTAATAATGACTTGGCTTCTAGTCTACAGAATCAGTTGACGGCTTAAAAATCCAGTATAAGAGGGAAGTCATCTTTCCAAATCATGGTAAGCCCAGCTCCAACTAACATTGATAGTTAAGGAGTACAAACTAAGATACTCGTTCATTCTCTTCTCAAGTCATTAAGTTGTTCTCTAATCTATGTATACAAAGAGGGAAACAAATTATATTATTTCCTTTTGGGCTTCTAAGAATGAAAACAATGGGACATTTGGGACACCTTTGTCTTGCCTGTTCAGAATGGCATTGCCTCACTGTGGGCAATTTTACACATGCAACTGCTGCAGCACTGAGAGCTTTGAAAAGTCTCCAGCACTGTGACATTCACAGTTGTATCAGCAGTGAAATTGTTCTTTGCAAGCTTTTGGGTACAAATACCCTTCCTCAGGAAGAGGGAAAGTCTTTGCCTCTCTCTCCTCCTGAAGAAGGGTGTTTAGACCTGAAAGTTTGCAAAGAACACTTTTCCAACTATTTAGTTGGTTTAATAAAAGATACCACATTTACCCAAAGAACCTTGTCTGCCAGTACTATATTAATTCCCTTGCCACCTGTCTTGTGTAGGGGAAGGTTGGAAAAGAAAAAAAAAAAAAGTCACTTTGGTAGAAAGAGCATATTTAACTTTTTCTCAGTGTTCAACATTCCTTTTTATATTTGTGGATTTCCCTCTTATAGTTGTGGGTTTCCCTCTCTTGTGTGACACAGTCTGATTCTATAATAGTAGAATCACAAGACAGTGCAGTGCATTCTGGATTATTTGGATTATTATATTTTCCTGACCCCATATTTTTTCTTGACTTGTTTGAGGTTAAAGCAGCTATACAGATTCATGTAGATGGAAGTAGGTAAAAGCATCTCTGTAAATAATTTAGGTACAATGGCAAGAATTTATTCTATTAATGATTTAACAAAAGGAAATAACTTTCCCAAATTGTAGCTGGGAAGCAGGAGGAAATTGCATCTTTCAGATCTTTTAATAGACCAGTTATCAGATTAGCAATCTGTTGGCAGTCTGGACTGTCATGAACAGGAACCTACGCACAATATGAGCTGTCATTTATTTTTAGGAACACCAAGAAAGTGCAAAAAAAAAAAAAAAAAGTTAAACAGTTTTGTGTGTCA
>NW_005841843.1:187840-206667 GCF_000455745.1 Alligator sinensis | reverse complement strand
GAAAAAAATTGTGGACACAGGCTGTATCAAATCCAGTACTCAGTCTCTAGCAATGTGACTCATACACTATAGACGGGGAGTAATTAAACGAAAAATAAAAATTAAGAAAAGCCATGATGCACTTGTATGAAAACAAAACAAAAAACAAACACAAAACACCCTACCAAAACAAAACATTTGACCACACAAACTTCTGCTCCCGTGAAGAGAATGAGGGAACAAATAACATATGATATGTATCAATTTTGTTGTAGAAAAAACACTGCTGGAAGGTACTCGTATTATATGGTGATGACTTCAAAGTTATCATTACAATAGAATAGAATAATATACAATAACATAAGGAGATAATTGGAAAATAAATTAAAAAAATGTGGAACTAGAGGCAGCTATCAGTTCTCTTCCTCCTTCCTAAGAATGGCAGATAGCATCATATTTTTCCAGGGGTTTTTTCATGGACTAATAATGATGCTGAAGTGGCTGACATGCTAAATGAGTGCCCCCCAGAAGAGTGCTTTCTCAGGACCACTGTCTGCAGCCTTTTTTGGTCCCTGAGTGAGGCCCCTGAAGCTAGTCCAGGCTTGGCTTCTAGAGCAAGTGGGGAGCCTAGGCTCCTTCCCAGTCTGAGAACCCCAGCCTTATGGTCTCTCACCTTTCTTGGTTCTCCATGTCCATTTGTACAGAGCTGCTTCAAGTTCTGTTGGGATGGGGGGGCCAAGTGCAACTCAAGTTCTAAGCAGCACAGCAGTCTTCAGTAAAAGCATTTATTGGGGTAAAAGCCACCCAGCCAGAGGTTCTCTGTCCCTTCTTAAAGGGTTGCACAGAGAAGAGCACCCTCGGGATTTCTCCCTTTTCTCTCACCCCCAGATTCTTCTGGCCCCCGACCTGCAAGACTGCTTTTTTCCAGCCTGCTCTCTCATTGTCATAGTTGTTTCCCCGTAGGCACCTCCTGGGCATTGGTCATCTCACCTCTGTTCTTGTGAATGCTAACAAAGCCATTTGCAGCTGCTGATGCTACATGTCCATCTCTCCTCTCCTGAAGCCAGCCTTGGTGCTTTACCCCTCCTTTGTGCACAGACTAAGGAGGTAACCTGAACCGTACAATATTATAGCAACAATGGGATAACAGTTAACAGAAATACCACATAGTCCTTCACACTTGCGCAGGTGATTTTCTTTGGGATGCTGCATTATATGCATGTACTGGATTCTCTGCTTCATTAAGCTTAGTGCAGATTAAGTACACTAGATTTATGGGTGCTGGAGCCTGCACAAGTACAACATGACCATTTTATAGTACATGATTTTCATGTACTGTCTGTCTATTGTGCCTCATTCCTGTTGGAGCCATTTGTATGGGTGGGGAGGTATTTCATTATTCAGGAATCCATTCATTCCTTAGCCTCTCTGCTAAGTCTGCCAAGAACTGAGAGGCTTGTGGTGGTGGTATTTGGAAATAGACATCTTCCCTCAGCTTTACCTTAGACTGCTCAATGCATTTCACATAAATCTTTAGACAAAGGGTATTTTTCTATCCAAACAACCAGACCAAATCTATTTCTGGCAACTTTGCAACTTTAATTGGACTTTTACTGCCGTTTGAAAGCTACCCCAATAAAAACAGTTGTCTTTGTATTATTGCAAATTTGTCATTTGAAAAGGACTTTGATCAGACATTTTTAGAGAAGGTGAGAAAAATTTTGTACTCACAACAAATTAAAGTAAGTAATTGTGGGAGTGATTCTTGGTTTGCTAAAGGTTTATTAAAGATCCTTTTAATTGCTATGAGAAATGTTCAGTAATTGTTTCTGGTTTCTAATTGATTTTTATTTTGGGGGGGGGTTTCACATTTCCAGAATTTTAGACATCCTCATTTTGTCTTCATTGTCACTGTTTACATGCTTCATTTTGTACGTTCTTGTTAATGATGCAAAGATTATAGGAACTTGACAGAAAAAATATTATAACTTTTTGTCTTACGTTCCATTCAGCTATTTCTTTCTTCTTTGGAAACACTTTCACATGGCATGCAACCAATTTAACTACTTTCAGTTTCAAAAGTCTTAATTTACCATCCATTACTACAGTATAATATCTGCAATCCTAGATATTCCCTACAGCAGTTAACCTGGAGATTATCAACTGATTTTTAAATACTGACTAGATAGGATATGCCTTGGTATAGGTGATTATAAGTCTGAATATGTGTATGTAGATATATACAGTAGTGGTATGTAAAACGTTTTTGCATGCTTTTTTTACAATTGGATTATTTCCCCTTGTGAACAGCAACAACAAAAAAATCTTGTAATAGGACTGAATTGAGACAGTTCAAATTAATGTTTACATCTTCCTCTTTCTCAGCTACCCATGATCATGATCCTCCTCTTTGCAGAATCACAGGCACTACTTCTAGTATTTCTCAAACAGCAGTAATGAACAAGTAAGAATAAATTGCTGCAGCATGTTAATAAAATGGAAAGTATCAATAAGTTCAGATGTTTAGATTTTTCTTTTTAAGTTGAGGGTTTGAAATATGTGACTGGAATATATTTTGTTTCTATTCAAGTGGGTGCTGGTAGATAGACAAAAGAATGTCTTTTTTTTCACCTGCTTTTAAATATTAATATTTTAGGAGAAGTTCATATCCTTTTTTTCTCTCTGAAAAGACTTATGATTTTTCTCATATATGCTCTGCAAAGCTTGCACATGTCAATATTTCAATTAGGAGTAGTATATTTTATAAAGGCTTCAGGTACTATTCTACACTGTATAGAGCCCCTTATTAGAGTCCTTGTGTTAAGGCAATTAAATAAATAGCCAAAGCTATGATCCAACCATGATATGCAGCTTCTTTGTGGGAATATTGAGAACCACATTAATTTGAATTCTGTAAAAGCAATGAACCTTGAAGTAATCTAATAAATGTAGAGATAACACTTTGGACAAGAGCTGAGTGGAAAAGCATCCAGGAAGGAAATGCGATTCTTTCTAAAATTCCTTATTTTCTCTTATGTATTACTACTCTCTATACTTTTGCTTTTTCCTTTTGAGAGGATTAAGAGTTGATTATTGGTTCACTAGCAAAGTAACAAGGTAGCAATATAGTTAGGGCAGGTTACAGATATAGGGAGATTACACACTGAGTTGTATAGCCTGCATAATCCTATGGAATGCCACAAAGCAAAATGAACTTCTCCCTTCTCTCACTTCCCTCTGTAACCCACTGTGAAATGGAATCACAGTAGATCTGACAGTGTAAATACACTAGATTGACACAGTAGTTTTATTGAGCAGCTGAACTGAAGCCAGTAGTGTTGACAGAGTGAATAGGTTAAAACATTAAAATTAAGCAAATATTTGATAACAGTTTGTTTATTGAATTTTGACTGTCTGACCAGTATCATGCAAGTGTTACCAAATTAGTAACCGTTCTGTGTCACATTTCTGGTTGCAATTGTTAAACTGCATTTGACACGCATTTAATTTCTCTTTGTGGTGTAAAAAACGTAGCATTCAAAAATGTATAAACAAAGTCTGAGCTGTGTTGATGAGTTATTAAGGATGATAAAGAAGTATAAGATTAAAAGGAACCTCAGGGATTATCTAGTTCAATCACCTGTAGGATCTAGGATCTGCTGCTCCTGAACCATTTCTTGTTGATACCTATGTGTTGGCACTGGATTTAAGACTCAGATGCCTTGTTCTGGGGGGACCCAAAACCCTCAGACTGACTACAACTTTTCCACTGAATAATAGGCAAATTGATTGATACACGGTGATAACAGAAAAGAACAATACAAGCAATTCTATAGCTACTAATCCTAGGGCTGTCATCAGAGTCACGATGTATCTGCCCAGGACATGAGCTTCACTCTGTAGTTCTCTCTTGAACATCAGATGTCAGCAGCCTGGAGGTTGGATGCTGAGGTCCACCCACACAGTGTGGGGGATGAGACAGACTAGCAATATGCCCCCTGTCCATGTGCCTCGGGTTCCCATCTCAGGTGGTGGCCCTCATGGGGACCTTTTGTTGCTGTAAAGTCACTGCTTTTGTATTTTTTTTTCCCCCACTCCTGATGACTCTTCATCTGTGGCTATCCCTGATGGGTCTTTCTGTGGGCATCATACCGTCCATATTCCTTTGTTTCACAAGCCCATCACATGCACGCATCCTAATTTGGACTTTCTAGGTCTTTTCCTAATTTGGCCTGCTCCCACAAAACTGAACTTCTGAACGACTACTTTTGTTCAGTATTTCACTGAACTAAGGGGAAAATCATGCTAGATAAGGTTCAGAATGGCCACGGTGGGAATGACTTGCAGTTGACATTGAGCTGGTGCATGATCAGTTAGAAAAGTTAGACATTTATAAGTCAGTAGGACCAGGTGGACTTCATCCAAGAGTGCTGAAGGAGCTGGCCGAAGTCATTGTGGAACCTCTGGCAAAACTTGTGGTGCTTGGGGGAGGTCCCTGAAGACTGGAAGAGGGCCAATATTGTGCCCATCTTCAAGAAGGGGAGGAGAAATGACCTGGGCAACCATAGGCCAATTAACCTGACTTCTATCCCAGGGAAAATCCTGGAAAAATTCATCAAAGAGTCTATGTGCAATACCTTTACAGAAGGTAGGATTCTGAATGACAGCTGACATGACTTCATGGTGGGACAGTCTTGTCTTACCAACCTCATCTCCTTCTACGACCAGGTAACTTGCCACCTGGATAAGGGAGAGGAGGTCAATGTTGTATATCTAGACTTTCAAAAGGCCTTTGATCTCGTATCCCATGATGTTCTTATAGGGAAAATTGGAGGATTGTGGGCTTAACTGCTTGACAGATAGGTGGGTAGGAAGCTGGCTATGAGGTAGGACCCAGAGAGTTCTAACAAACGGATCTGTCTCATTGTGGCAAGAAGTGACCACTGGTGTCCCTTGGGATCTGTGCTTGGTCCAGTGCTCTTCAACATCTTTATCAATGATTTGGATATGGGGGATGATGTCAGGAGCGTGGTCACACTTGAGGATAGGCTGCAGATACAAGTGGACCTAGGCAGGCTGACAAGTTGGGCAGATCAGAAACAAATGAAGTTCAACATTGAGAAGTGTAAACTTTTCCATCCAGGGATGAACAATCCCCAACATATTTACAGGCTTTGTGGTACCAATTTGACTAGCACCATGACTGAAAGGGACCTAGAGGAAATAACAGACCACAGTATGAACATGAGCTGTCAATGTGATGCTGTAGCCAGCAGGGCAAACAATATTCTGACATGCATCAACTGATGCATCTCAAGCAAAACCAAGGAAGTGATTCTTCTGCTTTACTCAGCATTTGTGAGACTGCAGCTGGAGTACTGCATCCAGTTCTGGTTGCTGAACTTCAATAAGGACATGGAAAAGTTTAAGAGAGTCCAGAGCAGAGCCACCCATATGATCAGAGACTTGCAAGGCAAGGTATACGAGGAAAGGCTGAGGGACTTGGGACTCATCAGCCTAAAAAAGAGAAGGCTGAGAGGGGACTTGGTAGCAGCTTACTGCTACATCAGAGGTATACATCAAGGACTCAGTGAACAACTGTTCACCAGGGCACCCTTGGGGAAAACCAGGGGTCATGGCCACAAACTCCTGGAAGACAGTTTCAGGCTTAAATCTAGGAAAAACTTCACAGCTAGGGTGTCCAGCCTATGGAATAAGCTCCCTCCAGAGGTGGTGCGATCACCTATCATGGAAATCTTCAAAAGGAGACTGGATGGTCACCTTGGTGGGGTCACCTGACCCCAGTTGCTTTCCCTGTCTAGTGCAGGGGGGCCAATAATCTTGCAAGGTCCCTTCCAATCCCTTACAATCTGGGAACTCTCAGGCCCCCACTCTTGGGCCTTGTGAGCTGGTGCCACCTTATCTTATGTTATGGAGCAGTGTGGTACATATGCACAATTTCCCAGACTATATGTATAAGAATTGGCCTTCTTGTGTTAGACACCCTGGGCGCATACAGGTGAGCTTGCCTGTGCCTCTTGTAGCATCTCAAAACAGTTTGAGATGCCATGAGAGGCATGCTGGGAACAAAAAAATGTTCCCAAAATTTGATATCTTGAAATCCACTTATCAAGCACCTCTCCTGCCCCCCCTCCCCCCAACAAAAAAAATGTGGGGCAAGTCATGGTCCAGAACTGTGCCTTGAGGCAACTGGAGGATGGGGTCCTGGTATCTGGCCAGAGTGTCTCTATGGCTGCCCCTTGCCCCCATGCTTCAGTATGCTGCCTCCATGGGAGGGGCAGCCTGGTACAGTGCAGCCTGATGGCACCAGGCTCTGTCCCAGGTAAGTAAGACTGGGGGCTGGGGGGGGGAACTGGAGCAGGGGTCTGTGTGGGTGCAGGGGACTGGGTGTGTGTGGAGGGGGACTCTGTGTTGGGGAGGGGGATGCTTGGGAGGGGTGGGTCCCCTGCTTGCCCCCTGCACAGAACACAGTCACCCTGAAGCAACAGTGGCCATGGGGTTGCTTGGGCCCCTCCTGGTACAGCCTCTCCCCTGGCCCCGAGTGCCTTGTACCCAGTGCTACCTGTGCCAGATTGTGTGGCCCAGGCCAGCTCAGTGCTGTACCTTTGGGCGGCTCCAGGCTGCTTGGGCTGTCACCCAGGGCCCAGTGCCACTCACAGGGGCTGCATGTCACACTAGGCCAGGACCCAACTTGGCGTGACATGCAGTTTCTGTGAATTATGCTGGAGCCTGGGTGACAGCCTGAGTGGCCTGGAGCTGCCTGAAGGTGCATGGCCCCATGCTGAGCTGGACTGGACCAGACCAGGCCTATGTGATGTGGCAGAGGCACCACCGGGTGCCAGGTGGCCAGGGCTGCACTGCACTGTCCTGCGCCATGGGAGGACTGTGCCAAGAGGGTTCCAAATACCCTGATGGCCACTGCTGCTGTAGGGGGCTATGTGCCCTGTGTAGGGGATATATGCCATGTGAGGGGAGGACTGTGGCTGTGGGGGCTGGGAATTGTGGGCCTGTGGGGGGGAGCTGTGGGCCCTTCAGGACGGGGGAAGTACATGTGCTGTTCAGGGGGGCTGCACCCTGTGGGGGGGCAGGGGGCCCACTCCTCCTCCTGAGCAGTCCCCCCACAGACTCCAATGCCCAAAGTCCCCCCACAATCCACCCACAACACCCACATCCCCTAGCCACCCTTGAAAACCCCTCACACACATACCCAGCCCCATACTTCTTCAATCCTCACCCCCACAAACTCTACACACACCCACAAACTCATCCAACCCCTCCCATCCAAATTGCTTTACATATGTAAATATATCAATGAAACATTGCCCAACTTATCTCTGTCTATATAGTAGCATTTCATTTTAATAGTGGAAGACCACTACTTTGAGAGAATGAGAGAATTTGGGTTTCTTATCAGAGGTATTTGCAATTTTTAAACAGGGAACACCAGGATCTCTCTTTTTGAGACAAGTGGTGAGACCCACGCAGAGAATCCTATCCAGGGCCAGCACTGGGGACCCAGCTGGAAAGCAGATGAGATAGTTGACCTCTTGGCCATTTGGGGCCAAAAGGACATACTTTGACAGTTCAAAGTGAGCCACTGCATGGAGTACATCTTCTGGGTGATAGCTGCCCAGATGGCAGAGCATGTGTTAGACAGTAGGGAAGGGATCGGAAGGGATGGGGGAGAAGGCAGGGCCCCCACGATCCCTTCCCCTTACTTACTAGCACTGCAGCCTGGGTCCAACTTCAGCACCAGGGCAAGGGCAAACCATAGAGATGCTCTGGCTGCCAGAGCATCTCTGTGAAGGACCCAGACTCCAGTTGCCCCAGGGTATGGTCTGGGACTATGCCTTACCCTGCATTTTTTTGTCTGCAGGTTTTTTGGTTTTTGTTTTGTTTTGTTTTTTTGACCCCTGGATATTCAGGGGTCTATTTTTTCCTCCCCACTGCAAATTTGCAGTGCAGGGAACATTTTCTCATTCTTGCATGTGCCTCTTGCAGCATCTCAAAGGAGTGTGAGATATTTCAAAAGGAACATGCAGGTTCTGGGTGCATCCAGACAAACCAACATTTGCCTCTTGCAGCATCTCAAAACAGGCATGCTGGGAACATGTGTGGATGCACATGCTGTCTGCCTTAAAAGCTGTGAAAACTGTGTGATTGTGTGTCCAGGCCTTTAGAAATCAATTAAACCTTGTTGCTGCCCTGGACTATCATTCTAATACATACATACATATATATATACATACATACATATATATATACATACATACATATATATATACATACATACATATGTATTACCTATAAGCCAATTCCCAAAAACAAACCTCTGAATACCATTTTCTAGCCATCACTATGCATATTTTTTAAGGCTTTCTAGTGACAGTGGTTTCACAACTTTCATAAGCAACTTCCTTCCTTCTTACAGTTTTTTTTTGTTCCTTTTCCCTTTAAAATTTGGATCTAAATTTGTTGTTAGGTAGTTTAACCTTCATACATTCCCATGGGGTAATTTCCTACCCCAGATGCATATTTTGTGCAGTATCTTAAAGTTAATTCATTCTAAAAAAAAATTATTTTTAGGATGTTGCCACTGGCATGGCAGTACACAATATCCCCAAAGAACAGCCAGCTTACATGAATGTTTTGCTCTCTGTGGATGAAAAACTGCCCAGAGTAACATGCTACCCTAGGTGTGAATGTGTTTTTCCATATGGGGTTAACGCACTGGGGTAACTTGTTACCCCAATGCAATTTCTGTATGAATGACAGGCCTAGACCTGTTTGGCCACTTTGGCTGGATGCATCTGAAAGGTCAGCATTCATTCACACATCATTCATGTCCACTTCAGATATCCATGGTAACTAATGGATGGCCATCCTCCACATTGCTTTTGCTTTTGATGGGAAACTAACCCTAGTTTCCTATGTTCCAAAGAAGTCCAAAGTTGTGCTGTTGCTGTTAAGCATGCACCATGACCTGTCAGTGGGTGGAGAACAAAGAAAGCTGGATATCATCCATGACTACAATAAAAACAAGAGTGGGGTGGATAACCTTGACAACTTAGTCTGTTTGACCACCTGCAGATGGAAAATCAACAGGTGACCAATGACACTATTTTTCAATATGCTGGATGTGGCTGCCATTGCCAGCCTTATCATTTGGCTAGGCTACAATGCAAACTGGAAGGAGGAGCTTGAAGAACAGTTGATTAACTGATAAATAAAACAAAGAATGATAGATGGATGTAATCTGTCTAAGTCCGTGAAGTCTGGTATGACTGCCCTAAATTACAAATTGCCACAATACACCCCAGTGGAATCTTCTGTAAGCATGAGTGGACATTGTGTTTTTTGTCCAAGGACAGATGACCGCAAAACCTGGAAACAATGTGGAGATTGTAAGTGATTTGCTAGTGTGCACCACAGTACCTCACTGCTGCTTTGTGAGGAATGCAATATTTAGTTAAAACAGTTAGGAAATGTTTTTGGAAGTAACAGTTAGTTTGAAAACAGTATGAACTGCAGATTTAGCAAATTGCTCATTCATGTTTTGAAACTCTAAAAAAAAAAAAAAAAGTGTTGTTCATAGTTCTAGTTAAATAATATTTTGGGTTAAAAAATCCCTTATTGGTGTAAATCATTATAAACAGTAGAGTAATGGTAATTTGTATCAGCAGAGGATCTTTCCCAAACCCTTTTGCTCTTCTCCCCCCCCGGCAATTCAACCATCACTAGTTAGAAGTTAGGTTCCTTGTAGTTTTTTTTTTTTTAACAATGTGCTATAGATCTGACTCATGTTGGTATTATATATGCCTAGACTCTTCTACATTTGGCTTTCATATATCTTCCAGTGCTGATGGCTAACCTATAATTTATGGAGCTGTGACCTTTATACATTTACTCAGAAAGTTCATTGTTATTCCTTAAAAAATGAACGTGTATTAATGTTATATTTTTCTTAAGTATTTGCTTAACATTACTCTGAACTCCAAAGCAAGAATGTCAATTCAAAAGAACTATATAGTGATTGATTTTTGAAACATGGATGTTGCAAAATATACAAAACAACTGGGTATTATTCTATGCTGAGAGGCAGCTGACATTGGACTGAATGATAGAAGAAGAATAACAGCATGTCAAATAGAATCTGCTGTAGCCATTCTCCTTTTGTATTCTGCTGGCTTGCTGGCATCCCTAGGCAATATATCTATGAATAGTATCATAGCTTGAGGAAAGGAAAGTGTCAGTGCAGCACTCTAAATGAAGAGGTGTCCCAGTAATTAATATAAGCAACATATGAATTAAAAAAGCCTGAAACCAGGCATCTGATTAACTCATCACATGACAAAATGACTTTTTATTCTAGCTCTTTTGTTCACTCTGTATGGTATTCTGCATAGTCATGTACTTAAATGTTTAAGCTAGTAGGACAGTAAATATTGAAAGACCTGAGGATGCATTCCTGATTTCAAGTGAGCTGTAAAATGTACACCAACTGAGAATTTGTCCTTTAACACAGACATCCAGCTTTTTTACAGAAATGAAAATTTTGGGATGTTATCACAATTTCTTCCAACACTCCCTCTTCACTTTAGTAGAAAAGCACACAACAACTTAGTAACAGATTGTGTTGTCAGCTACACTGAAATCAATGGAAATTGTTTGGATTTATATGAGTATGTCAGAGAACAGAGTAATCCTTAAAGAATTAAATTCCTTCAGAATATAGAAACCACAACAAAATTATGTTGGGACCCTTATTTATCCTATATATCCCTTCTTTTCATTACATTTTTGAAATTCAAGGCACAGATACCCAATGATATCAGGCTCAACTCCATGCATAATTTGTGCCCCCTACACTTGGAGTGAATCCTAGCTTCTTTGAAATGAATTGGAGCTATGCTATTGGCTGCAGTTGTCTAGGCATTCAACAACCTGTGTCTGCTATTGTGAATTTGCAAAGATTTCCAAGATGTGGTATATCTATGAATAAAATTTGTCTCTTCCAACTTCCTGACTTCCTCTTTGCCCCCTAAATATAGAGTACTTAAAAAGTGTATCTGAGAGAAAATAGTGCAAAATATAGATTACTCTGCCTTTTTGGCTCTTTATAACTGTATAGCTTATGAAACTATATAAAATGGTATCCAACTGAGGTCTTGCACCAAGCTTCAGTATATAAATGAGCTTTAAAGCTGAATTATCAAGCTCTAAGCTTCTATCTTGTCATGAGATAACCTTTGCTATGGTCAGTGCCGTAGCAACAAAGTTTGGCACCTAGGGCAAAGCCCACAGCGGCAGCCTGCCCTTGCCCCATGCACAGGTCTGGGGGCACATGCCCTCCCATGCTTGCCCAGGAGCATAGGCAGGGGGAGAAAATCTTATTTGGGGGAGCTAAATAAGTTAAGTAAAACTTAAACTAAAAGGATATTTCCACACGCACACAGATACTGCCCAACAGGTAAGTGTGTAAGGGAGAAGGGGGAGGGGGCAGAAGGGTCATGATGGGGCAGATTAAGGCTCCCATGGTGAGGGAGGGAGTAGGACAGGGGCAGGGATGAATGGGGTCCCAGGGAGGGGTGTGGAAGGGTCAGAGCCCAGGCGGCTTGTCCTGGGGCAAGGGGGGCTCCTGCCACTGTACGTACCCCTGGGGTAGGAATAGGGGGCACATGCCCCCCAGATCTGTGTGTGGGGTGGAGGCAGGTGCCATTGCAGGCTTGGGCTCTGCACCCTGCTGCCTCTGGCCCCTCAGCCATGCAATGCCACGTGCAAGGCCCCTGCCCACCTGGCAACAGGATGCATGTGGCATCGTGCAGCTTCCATGGCAGCAGCAGTGGGGTGCAGAGCCGCAACCCACAACAGCAGCCCACGTCTGCCCCACACGCAGATCAGGGGGTAACATGTCCCCCACGCCTGCCTCGGGGGTGGGGCTCAGTAGTGGGAAAATTGAAAAAGAGCACAAATACTGGGCAATCAAATATGAAGCCATACTAAGAAAAAAACTAAAAAAGAATTTGAGGAGAAATTTGCTTACATAAAAGGTAACAACATAAATTCCTTTAAGTACATTTAAAGTTGAAGCCTTGCCAGGGAGTCAGCTGGGTCTTTGGATGATCAAGATATAAAAGGAGCACTAATGGATGACAGGGTCATTGCCAAGAAACTGAATGCATTCTTTCCATCTGTCTTTACTGTAGATGATATTAGGGAGGTTCACTCACCAGATCCATTCCTTTATAGGGACACGTCTATAGAGCTGGCTCTGACTGAGGTTTCAATAGATGAGGTCATACAGGACATTGATAAACTAAACAGTAGCAAATTACCAGGACCTGAAGGAGCTCATATTGGAAAGTGCTAACCTGTCACTAAAACCAGCCTCGGTACCAGAAAACTGTGGGGTTGCCACTGTGTTTCCAATATTTAAAAATGGCTCCAGAGGGGACCCGCAAAACTACATCCCAGTGAGTCTAACTTTGGTTTCTGGAAAACTAGTAGAAACAATAATAATGAAAAAGAATTATTCAGTACATGGATGAACCTAACTTGCCAGACAGAAATCATCCTGGTTTTGTCATAGGGAAATCATTCCTCACCAACCTTTGAGGGTAAGCAGGTGATCCAGCTGACATAGTATATATTTAGACATCTAAAAAGCCTTTGACAAGGTCCTCCATCAGAGGCTCTTAAGTAAATTAGGTACTTGTAGGATTACAGGGAACATCCACTCATTGGATTAGAAATTCACTTAAGGTTAGAAAACAATGAGTGGGTATAAATGGTCAGTTTTGGGATGGAAAGAATTAAACAGTGAAGTCCCCAGGTGTCTGTCTTGGGATTGGTGCTGTTTAATATATTCATAAATGATATCTATTATAATATATCCATGCCTCTTTATAAATCCATGGTGCCCCTTGCCCAATTCTGGTGCCCTTAGGAAAGGATATAGAAGAACTAGAGAAGGTACAGAGAAGGACAAAGATGATAAGTGGTATGGAGGAGCTGCCATATAAGGAGGGACTAAAGAGGCAAGGCCTACTCAATTCAGAAAAGAGATGCTTGAGGTGGGACATGATAAGGATTTACAAAATACTAAATGGTGGGGAGAAAGTAAATAGGGACTTATTCTTTATCTCTCACAATACAAGGACAAGGGGTCATAAAATGGAACCAGGAGGTAGTAAGTTTAAAGCTAACAAAAGGAAGTTCTTCACACTGCAAGCAATTAAAGTGTGGAACTCAATGTCACAGGATTTTGTGGAAGCTGACAGCTTAGCTAGGTTCTAAAAACGATCGGACAAATTCTTGGCAGAAAGGTGCATAAGTAGTTATTGAACATGGGAGCTATGGGTACAGCCTCTGAATCAGAACTTCCTAGACCTTAAATGTCGGAGGCTGCAAGTGAGAGAGGAATAGGGGGAAACTCTGGTCAGACCCTGCTCACTCTTCCTTTCAGCATCCGCTTTATGCCACTGCGTGATATTGGATACTGGACAAGACAGACCTATTGTCTGATCCAGAAAATGACAGTTCTTATGTCCTTTGTAGCAGCAAATTACTACCCAGGCATACAGTGGAAAGATTGGAGGAATTGTAAAGAAGCTGTTTAATTATGTGTGAATGCTTTACCCTCCACCATGATATTCTGAACTGCTCCTGCTGTTTCTGCATCATCCCATACCCTAGCTTGTACCTCAGGATTGTACTATAAATCAATAAAAGCAATGAAAAGCCTATCTGTGTTTTGTGTAGTGGATTGACTCTAAGTGGAGTGATCTGACATATTGCTAGATCCAAGAAAAAATGGCAACATTTTAAATCTTATTGTAGGGGAAGCTGATTTGCACCAAGGTGCACTCCTCACTGTCACCTCTAGCAACTGCACTATGTGCTTTCTGTGAGTAATGATTTAATTATAATGTTAATTACTTTTCATCCTGGAATTAAGGAAACAAATTTGATCACAAGTTCAATATATTAGTTTGGAATACACTTTAGAATTTTATTGTTATCTGCCTTTACATATTGAATTTGCAAGTTATGGTTTATTCTAAGTTTATAAAATATTAACAGGGGGCAAATAAGTAATTAAAATTAAGTTTGTGTATATGTATGCACGTGGAGGTATCTATACATGTTTGAATCCACTTCATTTTGTATGGAATTTATTGTGTTTTTAAACAATATATTCCTAACTTAATCGCTTCTCTCAGATTTTTGGAATGACAGTGTAGGGTGTATTAAAAAACATACAAACTCTGCATCATCTATTTATGTTTGTGTTTACTCTCTTGATTTATAAAATGCTTGTTGTAGCATCAGTTGAAATGTATTTACAAAACCAAGTTGTTTCATTTAGATTTTTTTCCCATTAGTTGCCTCTGATAAACACATAAAAGACTAGTGGTGCCACAGAAATGTTAGCAAGCTTTTCAACATGAAGGAAATAAATAGATGCCAGCACAAACTTTTGTCAAGAATGAAACACACAGCCCTCAAAAACCCTAACAATAATAAGCACAATCTAAATCTGTGATAACAACAGAACAGAGCAAAACAAAACTAAAAAAAAGAAATCAAAACAGCTGATAGGCTTGAACCAGCTTTAATGGAAGATAATGACAGTGTTTGCGTAAAATCTTGTCCAGAAATAGATTATTAAAAAAATTAAAAGAAATTAAAAATAACACCTTCAGATTAGCTGTGATTCTCTGCTGGACTCCTAGGACTGTGGGAAGTTTGGGTGTGGGTAGTATTTTTTTGGTACCTGGAGGTGGGATATAATCATTCCTGTTACGTGGAATGGTGGGGTGGGGGGGCTTAATCGAAGAGGAACCTCTTAAGAACTTGCACCATCAACTGAGGTAGAGTTCTGGATTAATCTCAAGAAGTTCATTTCATCAATGAGATGCTAGATTCTATCACCTTCATTCTGAACATTTACATCTTCATGGTTCCCAAAGACCAGTTTCCTTGCTGGTTGATATAAGGAAATATATTTTCTGATAGAAGTTATCTTTGAAGAATGGGAAGTAGACGTTGAACTGTCAATGGAAGTAGACTGAGAGCCTGGTTTGGAGAAGGGATAAGGTTTCCCTATAAACCAGAGGTGGAAATCACTCCTATTCCCAGAGCATTTAAATGTCATGATAGGCAAACAGGTATCTAAGGCTTCTCTAGAAACACCACAGGATAATAGCATTTACTCCAGCTTTGCTAAATAAATGAGCAAACAGTGTCTTGGGCCTGTTGTATCAAAAGCTGCAGAAAGGTCCAATAAAATGAGCATGGAAATGTTGTTTATGTCCGTTGCCAGAAGGAAAACATCGGTGCTTACAAAATCTGCTTTTTTGCTGTGTCTTAGTATAAATCCTGATTCCCAGACATCCAGGATGGTGGCAGATGTCATGTTAATGTGACCTGTGTTTCTACCAGTGTAAAATAACACTGGGTTGAAAAGCAAAGCAAAACAAAACACCCCCCCTCCCGATTATGAATCAACAAATAAATTTATTTTCAAAATAGGGTGCCACTCAATTACAAGAATTATGGAGGGCTGCCTTTAGTCTATAAAGGTTAAAAACCACAGCTCTATACTGACTTCTAACTTCCAAAGTAGCTATAATGAAATTGCATAGTGTATAAACCTGGCATGAACAAATGCATAAGCCAAATTTGGTCATGAAATCTAGACATTTGGCTCATGTTTTTATAGAAAAAGTTATCCCGTCTAAAGCTGTTTATAATCCAGAATTACTAGTAAAAATGTTGACATTTCCTTTCACCCTGAATAAAAACAAGTCAATATTTCTAAATTTCCCATCACATAAAAAATCAAACAAAAAATTGGAAATCATTTAAGCCATGACACTATGGGTGCGTCCAAACATGCAAGCACATGCACTCGCAGCAGCTCAGATAGAAGCGGTGCAAATCTGAGCCGGAGCTTTTTGCCTCGGATGTGCACTTTGTTGTGGAGCAAATTGTGCCACATGGGGCAAAATAACCCTGCCTGGCTCCACCCGGATCTGCAGCCAGTGGGAGCTAGAGCCCAGGGCCAGCACCTGTGCTGTCCCCATCAGTACAAAAAGCTCCCCTGGCAAGTAGCTCAGGGCTATTCACTCTCAGGAGCTCCTGGGACCTGGCCAATTGGTAGCTGGAGATACTACCTCTTGCGCCAGTTGGACCGCTGAAGCAGCCCTGAGAGTTCCCTGCACCCTCTACCCACTGCAGCAGTCTGGCAGTGAGGGCTGCTGCCTGGCTGTGACCAGCTGTGCACCTGTCAGACCTGGATGAGGCATTTGCCCCTCTGGGCTGCCACTGCACTGTGGCTGCAGAGTTGGCCTTTCTGTGATACTACTGCCATGCATACCCCCTGCCTGGCCATCTGGACAGCCATTGCCCAGAAGATGTTCCCAGTATGGTGACCTGCTTTAACCTGTCAAAGCATGTCCTCCTGGCCCCATTTGGCCAGGAGGTTAGCCACAGCCAGCTGGGTCCAAGGTGCCAGCTCTGAGAAGGCAAGGTCCTGCCATTGGCCTCCCTAGCAGGAATTCTGGAAAACTGAAAAATCCCTCATAAAAATCCCAAAGTCACTCTGCAAAATACCCCAAAATCCATGTTCCTTCACAATTAAAACAAAAGACCACTATAAAGAGAGAGGGAGAGAGTGAAAGAGTGAGACAGAGAGACAGCAATCAGTTGGCAAATGTTTTATTGATATAGTTACACTGTTAAAGCAATTTGGAAGACTACCAGTGTCTATCATAATAATAAAGTGAACTCTAAATACATGTTTCATAAATTAATGAATACATTAATATATATTTTGCTGCCCCCCAACAGGGGCTATGGCCCCCCACAGGGACTACCCCCCCCCACAGCCTCCCCCACAGGGTCTATGGCCCCCCCCCACAGGGTCTATGCTCCACGTCAGGGGGGCAGCACAGGGCAGCGGGGGCAGAAGAGCCTGGGATTGGGGCTGCTGGGGCTGTCACCCTGCCCCGCACTATGAGGGCAGGGTCCCAGTGACCCAGATGGCAGCTAGAACTACTGGTAAGTGCTGGGGTGGGTTTTTGTTGTTGTGGGAATACTGGGGTGGGAGGGACAGGGATCGGAGGCTTCAGGGGCCTGGAGGGATGGGACCAACTACAGAGACTGCCCTCTGTCAGTCAGAGCATCTCTGTGGAGGACCCAGCCTCTGGTTGCCTCAGACCTATGGTCCCCGACTGTGTCCTGCCCTGCTTTTTTTAGCTCGGTTTTTTTTTGACCCCTGGATATCCAGGGGTCTAATTTTTTCCCCATGCTGCAAACTTGCAGTGTGGGGAACCTGTTCCTGTTCCTGCATGTGGCTCTTGCAGCATCTCAAAGGGGTTTGAGATGCTGCAAGAGGCACGTGGAGGCTCATCTGGATGTGCCCATGGGTATTATCTATGCTGCTGTGACAGCACTGTTGCAGTGTCATTTCTGAGATAGCCTTAAGCTAGCTAGCTCAAGTACTGGCAGAATTGTAGCCGTGACAGCTCAGAGCAGGCTCACTACAAAAGTATTTATGCTGCTTGTCATGTAAATGTCTCAGGTGACCGTAGTGGAGACATAATTAAAATGAAGCGTGTGCTCTGCTTTATAAAGATGAACCAATGATTCATGGCCTTAATTCTGCAGATGTATGAATACCCTTATCGGTAAAGAAGTGCCCTCAACTCCTACTGATCCTTAGCCTCTGGTAGAGAATACTTAGTGCCTTTTGCTGTTTATTAACTTATGCTGAATTTTCTATCCTTAACCACTGCTGATTTGACCCAGAAATAAATGACAAACTACATCAAATGGATAATTTTAAAAAAATTTCATTCTTACTTAAACTATGATTAGGAGGCAAGTTTTATAGAGATCTTCAATGGAAGCTTACAAGACTAAGGACATAATACGAACTGTGTGATTTTCAGAGTACAAGAGGACTCATTTATAAGGTGTAATTGAAACTGAAACAGCCTTGTGACACTAGAGTGAATAATTTACATTCTGAAACTGCCCTTTGTGTGCAAACCCATAAGTGCAAACTAATTCTTGAGGGGTTAAAATTCCTTTAGTTTGCCAGATATTCCCCAAAACATAATGGCTTTTACTCAGATTCACACAGAAAAAGTAAACACGTTTCTCCTTTGTACTTATATCCACAAGGAAAGCATTTAATTAGCAGTGTTAGCTTTTTGTTAGTTTTTAGATATGCAACCAGTAAATTGTCTTGGTAGACTGCCTTCTGAATTCTTCTGCCATTATAATGCAGTCACTCAATGACTCAAAAATTCTGGCAGTAGACTAATTTCAATATCACAGGGATAGAACAAATTAAGTGAGGGATGTCAGGCTTTTCACTGAAATGTGTAAAATATGCATGTGCGTACTGAGTGAAGGAAGTATGAAAATTTAACCTCGTCAAAATGAAATAGCACATTTTGATGTTTGCTTTCATGGTCTTCTTAACTATGTTCATGTATGACATTGAGCCAGCGTGTGATAGTCAGGCCATGCAATAGACAGGCAATTGAAACATACACTGTAGGATTAAATGCTTGTCAAATGTGACTCATCCTTTTTCTTGTTTAATTTCTGTTCTCCTTGTGCATTCTGGTTTTGGGTACTGGGATTACTGCTTCTCTGTTTAATCAGTTAAAGTCCACTTTGATCTCACCCAGTTTGATACTATTATGATAGCTAATTTATATTCCATTTCTATAAACATTTCTGAGACTTTGGCTAGATACCAGATACTTATTCCATGTACATGATATTTAAGATGTAAATTAGACAGGTCA
>NW_005841843.1:181339-187809 GCF_000455745.1 Alligator sinensis | reverse complement strand
ATCCCTGCTGCGAATACCATTATGAACTCCTGCCTCCAAATTGACAGTGTCAGGATCTGACACCAGACTGCCATCTGAACTTAGTAAGCATCTGGAAATATACAGTGTCTCTATCCAAAAGGAGGCAAAGCCCAGCAGAATCTCAGAGTGCTGCTTAGGAGGCCTTTTATAAATGTTATGCAGGAGCCTAAGATCATGGTCCCATAAAATAAAAATACTACCTGTCCTCTCCTTTACAATCTAGATAGTCAAAGCTGACAGAGAGAGAGAGAAAGAAAATATTAATATAACATTTAAACACAGATATGGACCTGAAGTACAGGGATTAAGTGACTTAGTTCACAAGAGGAATTTGTATCTATGGCTGATGCCAAACCCACAACTGTACCTGAAACACAAGCTGATTCATCACCAATACTCAAGTTTTTCTCAGGTATACACACCAGGAAATCCCTCTGTCTTCTTATGAAACATTTGCCAGGTATGAATGTAGGATATGGAAGCAGGCAGACAAGGTTCCTTGGGTGAATTTGATATCTTTTATTAGAACAACCCAAATAGTTGGAGAAAAGTTATTAAGCAAGCTTTAGGGTTCAAAAACCCTTCAGAATTCGAAGCTTTGGATTCAAGAACGGTAGTTTGCTCATATTACAACATGTACTTTTTATATAGTATGTTACAGAGCTTGACAAGATAGAAAATAGGATATAGACTTCATAAAAAGGTCATACTCAAATGCAAATTGCACATTCATTTGTATCCCTTTTCAAGACAATTCACATCTCATATAGTAACTTGATATTCATTTAAACTATTTCAGGTTGGTGAGTACAAAAATAAATGAAGAGTGAAATACAGATGTTCAAGTTTGTATGCCTCATTAATTAGGTATATAACATATTTGAATGTGCTTCTAACTGTGCAAAAAGCCATTTAGCAGGAAATTTTATTTTAAAACAATATTTCCTGTTTTTAAACTTTATGTCATTCTGTTCTATTCTAGGAGCATGTAATTCAGTTATCAATAGTCTATATATTCAAATTTTTGTTCTCATTACTTCCAGTGAATGATAACTTTGGTATTCTCTCTGTTTGAATAATCCAGTTGTACTGAAGACATTATGTTGCTATCTGACTCAAAATGTATTCATCTGTATTAATCCTGCCTTTTGTTTGGAATGTACGCTGTGGAAAATTTTCCAGGTACATCTGGATATGGGCACAAAAAAGAAATGGGAAAAAAGATGATGTGGAGAGAAAGCCAAACTAATCTGTCTCCAATACTCATTAATCTTTTAAATCTCAGAAACATTAAATTAAAAATACTTGATGAGAGTGTTCACAGTACTATATAAAGTACTGGTATTACTTTACAGTGCTTTAAGGCAAATATGCCAAATGCTCCCTTGCTCCAAGCTGACATTTAAAATCTGCATTTAAACATAATCATTATCATCTTACTATTACTAGTATAATAATAATAATGGTACTTGTGACTAAACTCCTTCAGATATTCTTGCACTGATATATATTTGGGATCTGCTTTGAGAACATTTTTGGCTCAGAAGTTATTTCCAATGTAGATGGCCTCTGATTAATATTACCTGAAGCAGTAGTATCTTTTTATATGACCTAATCTTTTAGATATGACACTGTATAAATGGAAAATTGCTTCATTTCATCTACGACTCTTTCTGTTTGAGGCTTGTAGTAGATATTATTTCCATCAAGCAATAGGAGGCCTAAGAAAGGGTTCTGTGATCTGTGCAAAGGGCAGGTGAGGCTGCTTTTGTGTATATGCTCTTACTTCCTCTCCAACTTGTGTGTATATGCTTCTCCTCTCCCCCCAACATATTCCTATTGTGTGCAAGTAAGGCATGTCATGTTGAGAGTCTGTTTATACCTTATCCCTCACAGGATGGAGGTGTTAAATGGCTCCTCAAAGAAGCATCCTTGAAAACTGGGAAAAGGGAGGAAGGGGAGTGAGTCATGACATCTCCTTCTGTGGCACCTTGGGTGCTGATAGATGTGCACCTCCCTGGGCTGCCATGGTACTTCATGCAGAGTGCCGTGAGTTAGAATGGCCATCCTGACCCAACAGAAATTCTCTGTTGGATCAGGAGCATGGAGGATCAGCCTCCTTCCATAGCCCTGCCCTCCCCTTGCTCAGCATGGATAGGAGGGGAAGAAGGCAGGGGAGGGAGATCCATTCTAGGGTTTGCTCAGCTTGTGCTGGAGTGGGAGAGGTAAGTGGATTGTGCCCCCGCCTCCCTCCATTCAGGGTGGGGGAGGGGCTCTAAGCCACCCACCCAACCCTCCAGCACAAGCTGGGCAAACCCCAGATGGAATTCCCTTCCCTCCCTTCCCTCCCTCCACCCAACCCTGAAGACAGTGCTGGGGACAAGGCTGGTGCACACTGACAGAAGTTAATGAAGGTGTTCCATTTTAGACTGCCTTCATCTTGTCATGCGGTCAGGCACTTTTTTAAGTGCTCTGCAGCCATGCACTTCTGTTGGTGTGTGGCTGCAGAGCACTTCCAGTGGCCCATCGGGTGACAAAATTACACTTCTGTCAGTGCCCCTTGGGGCAGCAGAGTGGAGTATAAAACATGCTACATATTCAAAATGAGGCATTATACCAAGAAGCTGCAAAAATATTCTGCAAGTAATATCTTTGTGGCTGAATCACCTTATTGCCACATGTTATTGGGTGATAAATTGCTTGACTGTTTGGCATGTTACAATTTATTGCTCCATTAACACATTAATTGCACTTTAAATGTAACATGAGTCAGGGGCCTCAGGAAACAGAGATGGACACTGAGATTTTTATTTTGCTTTTACAATCCCCCAGTCCTCTAGCATCCTGAGAGATCCTCAAGGCAGTTAGAGTCCTGTGACAGGATAGGCGTCACAGTGATGTAGAAGTCTGCTTGTACAGTATTGGGACCTTTGTGTGAACTTGATGTCTGCATTGTGTCTTCCATCGTAGACAGAGAACAGTGTCAAAAACCTTGTGAGAGTTATTTTATAAAGATAATAAAATTACATTAATCATACTATCACAGACTGGTTTAGTGACAGCAGCCCTCTTTGCTGTTAGTATCAAACAAGTACATTTTCTCTTGTTCATTTGCCTTATTTTTCTGTAAAAAAAAGATTTCATAAGCATTATCTGAATATTAGCCTCTGGATTCTTACTATTATACTTCCCTCTCATTGCTATGCTTTATTTTTAGTATTATAAATTTAAAAAAATTCTAAGTAAATTACAATTAATGTAGAAATGAAGTAATAGAATTTTAATAAAGGCAAAGTTATATCTAGGTCTCTGCTACCTATAAATGCCTAATTGAATTATAATAAAATACTTACAAATGGTTATTTCTTTCGTTGATTAACCATCTGATTTTAATTTCAGCACATGACTGCATAATTATTTTTTTTTACCCAAGATGTCTACTTATAGTCCTGAAAATAAAATTAAACAAGAAAAATAAAAACAACAAGCAAACAAGCAGCTCACTAGCTAACTCCAAGTTGTTATGTTAACTATGATGCTGCATCATGAACAGATGGTAAGTGAAAAAAATCAGCCCGTTAGTTGAAGTTATAAGAGCTTGCATTTCAGGTACTTGTCAAAATGAGTATGAATAAGAGGTGAGATTACAGTGATACCTACTTTGAATTTGAACTGAGATCTGAATTAATATTAAAGCTTATTTATTTATTTATTTTCTTGCTTTGTTATTTCATAGCACTAAATGTACGGGAATATTTTATGATTTGAAGAATTAAGATTTCCAGGCTGGTTCTTAGGAAGAACTTCCTCACTGTTTAGAATCTCCTGCTTTACGCGCTAAAACAGTTTATAATTTTTAGAGATTAGGATTAAACCTGTATGTATGCATGTGTAAATCCTTTTCTGTCACTATCTATGAGTTTTGATATTGACATTGATTAGTTGAGAGCATAACCTTTTCCCTGTGATGACTGAAAAATTGGATCACTTGAGAATAAAGAATAAATCAAAGGGAAAAAGCGTACAAAATGTTGAGAATAAAATGCAAAAACAGTAACAAAATCTTTCATTTTAGAGGTTGCTTAATATCTTTTCTGATTTTTTCCTCAACTTTAACCAGTACTGACTCTCTTTTAAAAAAATGTAAGAAAGAACATTTTTGGACTGGGAAAGATATTTTAACAGGAGAATGAAAATCATGGCTGTGCTTTGGATATATACAGTAAGTTTGCACATGGATCATCCACAGCAAATTTCCCAGATTTCATAGAGAAATTCAAAAGTTTGGATTTTCTATCTTGCAATAAACTCTTATTTTTTATTTTGGAAAGGTAAAATTCTAAGCCCCTGAGCGTGCCCTCTTGACCATATTATTTATTGTCAAGCCAGATCTTCTTTGTAAGTGGTTTGATAGGATACAGAAAGGTTGCCTTCAAAATGAGATATAAATATAAGTTAAGGTGGCTCTACATGGCCTGCACAAAGCTGTGATGTGATCACTACACAATTCTGTTAAGAGCTATATTATACAATTTGCATGTATATAATTGTTAGTGAACACTTATACAATTATTCCCATGTATAAGATCCTATACTGTTGGTGCCTATTCATTTTCAAATAATTATTCATTGGTATGTGTATTTGTTAACATGATTAAGGCTTGCATACATAATCTACTCTTATATTCTTAGCAATAACTGATATTGGCAGATCATTGAGCCTCTGAATTTTATTACCTACACTTCAGTGAATTACATTATTCATTATATTGGAAGCGTAAGACTAAACAAACCTGAAATAAATACATACTCCCTGTTTTAGGTTTAACTTGAATGACTAATTTACCCCTATCATTTCAGCCCTGGCATTTTTGACTGAAAGAGTAAAATTTTCAGATTGATTTTCCAACAACTGTACACTGGAATGGAATGTTACAAATTGGCCAAATGCATGTGTACCAGTTAGAAAAATGTATACCTTTGTTTGCACTGTTACTCAGAGCATGCAATGACAGTATCTGTATGCACAATTGTAAGTACACTTTAGCATGTGTATTTGCATGCAAATTTAGGTGTTTCTGCTTTTTAAAATGAAGGCTTAAAACATAGTGGGTAAAATTTATGCTCCATTGGGTATATTTACACATGTAATTAGCACATAGCAATAAACTCCAGCACAGTTTGTTCTTGAGTCAGTCGCTCCTGGGTATAGCACCTTCACATGCGCCCAGGACCACAGCTGTTTGAGCCAGGGCAGAACAGCCCTAGGCTGGCAGAGAGCCCAGGGAGCTCCAGGTACCAGTATCGGGTGGTAGAGGGGGTGGCTGGGGCTTGAGGGTACTATAGTCTGGGGCTGGCCTGCAGGCAGCACTTGCACCGTAGCATCTTCATGCCCCACCCAGCTCTGGTCATCATCTACACATGCATTTCAGCACACTAAATGACTGTCATAGGATAGTACTTGTCCAGGACAGTACTATCTTACAGCGGAGTTAATTTCTGTGGCATAATACGAGCACACATGTAGATGGTGACATATTACTGTGGAGCTAATTAGTCAGTTCCACAGTAAAGTGTATGTGTAGATACATGCCCCCCCCGGGCATGTCCAGATAAGTGCGGACAATTTTTTGTCTGGGGACTAGTAGCAGTGCCACACCTTGTGCTGCTGCAACTTGTCCCCAGGGAGCGCCTGTGCCTCATGCACTCTAGCATATAGCAGGTTACCCCAGGTGGGTAGGGGAGGCTAGGTCCAGCAACTGTCCTGGCTCCAGGAGCCTTACTTGGGCTCCTAGAGGCCTCCCAGGACTGCAGCTACAGCAGGAAGCCTGGCCAGGCCAGCCAGGCTCTGGTTTGTGTGGCGCTCGCTGCCGCCACATACACCACCCTGGATTCTTTCGATGTGGGTTTTTTTTGATCCTGGGATCTCCAGGCATCAACTCCCCCCTTCCCCTACACAGCAAGATAGCAGCATGGGAAATGCTTGCTTGTGCAGTGTGTGGTGCTACAGATGGATCTAAGACGTCACATACTGTGCGCCTATGCTTGTCTGGACAGAGCCCTTTAGCATAAATCTGTGCCCAAAAAGGAGTAAATGTGTATATAATAATAAAAAAAATTCAAACATAATTCTTCACTGCATAAAATATTCAGAATATCTCTTTTTGGATGACACTGATACCCTACAATTGTCACCAATAAAGAACAGCCATCCTTTACAATATGTTTGGATGAAGTTTAAATGCTTTATTTTTGGATTGGTATTTAGATCTGTAGTCCTATACAGGACCTATGGAGTTAGTAACCATTAGTAAGCACTCTGATTTTGTGTAATTTTTGGCAATTATACTCTTCTATGTCTTGGGAAAGGGAAAATAACTGGCTTCGAATATGCTATTGCTTATGGGAAAACTGTTATGATTCACTTTAACGTATCAATCTACAATTAG
>NW_005841843.1:161926-181308 GCF_000455745.1 Alligator sinensis | reverse complement strand
GGAAAGAGCTCTGTCAGAAAGATCTGGCTGTCCACTGTAGAAAATCATTTATTTGGAAACTCCCCTGCTTACCTTCCAGTTCTTAGTGCTGTTCATTCTACTGCAGAAAGGGCACAGTCCTTGCTTCCTTTTTGTTCAATAAAACACTGAGCACATTGCAGGTGTCTATTAAATCATTCATTATTATTTTGTCTTCCTCTTATTTTCCTCCTCTTGTTTGTGAAATAAGTATGTTGGGCATAGCAGGGCCTAATTTCTAATTTTTAATGTGCTTATAGGTTGCAGCCACAATCAGGATCAAGGCTTCTGGAAAATACCAGAATGTAAATTCAAATACAGGAAACTAAGAATATATATATATATATTAATTTTGTAAATGATCCTCACTTTCCCCTAAATTTGCAAAAAACCCAAATATGACAGTAAGTAGCATAGGTCCCATTCTTAAATTTCCACATGACTTTTTATAACTGTAATCCAAGACTATGTAAATTGACATTTCTCCTAATGGATAGCACAAGAGTACTTTGCTATTAAGTTATTTGCTGTTAAGTTTCTATAGCTCCCCCCCACCAAAAAAAGGACTGGGAAAAATTCTTATAGAATAGTATTTTGTGTGTGGATTTTAAAGCTAATAAAATGATAAAATTTATTGAACAAAGGGAATTTAATCTGCATCTGCATCATTTTAACAAAAAAATAATAATAAAAACACATCAACCTATACTTCATGCTTCCTAGAACCCTTTCTTCTTTGATTGTTGGTATATAGAGAAATACAGTTGCTATATAGAGGATATTATAAAATACCTCTAGCATTCTTATCAGTTGTAAACCATATTAAATCTCATATTCAATTATATGAAAAAAGATACAGAGTTGTATTAAGCATCTCTATTGATCTAGCAATATCCAAATAGACTTCTGCATTAATTTTGAAACTAGGTGAAAGCATGAGGTCATCCGGAGAAATAGTTAAGTGTTATTTGTTTCTAGAGCTTGCCTTATGATTTGTAAGATTTGTATTAAAGGAGGGATTAGGCTATGAATGGCCTTCCTCTCCAAATGTTGTTGTGGGAAGCTCTGCTTGAGTCTCCCCAAAAAGAAGTGCGGAGGATAAGGACACCTGTTAGATTTGATTCACTCCTAAACTAACAGGGCTTACTATGCTTAATTATACATAATATCTGTAACCCATGACCAGTAAGCAGCATTTCCATCACTGTCCAGTCTTAGAGTTACTATTTGGATATTCAACTTTACTTCCCCTGACATGCAGGAATGGATAAATGTACACAGGAATGGACGAATTATTTCGTCATATCAGATCACTGTCCATCTAGTCCATTCTCAAGTCTCTGACAGTAGCTAGTATCAAATGTAATGGAGAACTGTGAAATAATTTGCAGTTAGAATTAGCATTGTCCTAAGCATTTGGCATCTGATTTATAAGATGAATCATGTAAGACATGATTTTTAATTTTCTTTATTTTCCTTCTTTTAGATTAACTTTAGGTATATTCATTATCCATATAAATATTATGGGGTGGATTCTGTTCTACTTAATATTTATGTAAGTAGACTTAGGGTGTAGACAAAAGTTCAGCTCCCCACTGTAACTGAGAACCTTTTAAAGGAAGAGTTCTGAGTTACAATGAACCCCCAGACCAAACAGAAGTTCACTATTGGTTCCAGGGGGAAGGGAATCTAGTTTCATAGATTCATAGCCAGGTAGCCAATTTCCCCTAGCAATGGTCCCTTCTCTCTCCCAGTCTGTTCCTGTTTTCAGAATGGGAGAAGGGAAAAGGAGCAGATGGAGCTCATTCTTTGGGTTCCCCAGTCAGCGCTGGAGGGCAGGGTGGGTGAATTGGAACCCCTCCCCCTTCCTTGGGAGAGGGGCTCCAATACATCAGCCCCACCCTCCAGAAGGGGCTGAAAAAAACCCAGACTGAACTCTCTCCACTCCCTTTCCCCCATCCCATTCTGAAACAGCTCAGAGGCTGGTAGGCAGCACAGAAAGAAGTTACAGAAGATGCTATGCTTTGAAACGTCTTAATCTGACCCCTCATGCAATGACGGTTCAGATTTTCACATGGTCGGCCATTTTGAAGTATTCTACAGTCATGCACTTGTGTTTGGTCACAGCTACAGACTGTTTTCTGTGGTCAGATTGGGTGAATATTGTCACTTCTGTCTACATCCTAAGTTACTAAATGTGATCCTATTTCACCCTGCTTAAGTTTATGAAAAGTGATTAATACATCTACTTTTGTAGCTACACCTTCCCTTAATACTGAATCACAGAAAAGAGGGGAAAAGAAGGAGATTCCACTCACCTCTTGTATTAACAGTTTTTCAAAGACTCAAACAGGGTGGAATAGAATTGCATTTAAGTGTGCAATTTATGTACCTAATAAGTATGGCAAAACCTGGCTTCAAATTCAAATCTTATTCAACTCTTAACCTCAACGCTAGCTTGTAGGAAAGTTTTTCCTAAAATATTATTCAATATGTATTGTACAAAAAGTATTTCGTATTATTTGTTTAATTTTCATCCTTTCAATGGATAATTTATGAGGCCTTGGCACATGTTCATTTAAAGACAGAATAGGATCCAATCCCCAGTGCTGACAATTGTACTTTCTGCCATGCTACATGTTCATTTGAGACACCAGTCATCCAGCCGTAAAAAATATTCTTCATTATTTTTAACAGGAGGAACATTTGTATGTTATATGTAGACCATTCTATGGCCATTCTATGGTGCCTCGGTTGACTTCAAATGTAGCACCCTTCACACTCTATTCTGCAATTACCACATTACTTATAGAAGTTTAATGTGTAAAGGGGGCTGAGACACAATCAACAGAATTATCTGGTTCTTCTTTCTTGCACCATTCATTATTTCATCAGTGGGCATGTATACATGAGACACTAACTGTGCAGTAGCTTAATGACACTATGCAGTAGTGTGTCACAGCACAGTCAGTGCTAATATGCTACTGCACAGTATTATTAGGCTATTGCTCAGTATTGTCACTAAAACAGCATTCACCAGCACTACGGCATGGTAGCTCTGGTTACTGTGCATTTATTTAGTGCTTGGTTATATAAGTGCTAAACTAAATACACAGTAACCACTGCAAATTAATGAACATGTAGATGTACCCAGTGTGTTCTAGTGGTTGGGCATTGGAGTTTCTTTGACTTCTTCCTTCTCAATTTATGTCTTTTTATGATTTTTCTAAAGTGCAAAGTAAACTAAAATATCCATCAAAGGATATTCAGCTCATGATTTTCAGTTGGTTTAGCAATCTGTCTACAGTTAGTTGGATACTTTAAAATTCAATCAATTCTTCCAAGTCTTGTTCTGTTGTTAGATTATTATTTAATCAATGACAAAAAGTACTAGAAAATTAGTTGCATGAGCCAATTGATATAAATCTAGATCTCATTTAGTGATGTTGCCTTTATAGAGTCAAATATTTTATTTTGAACATTCAGTATTGTATTTAGTATTGAAAAGTATGTAAATAAGAATCAGGAAGGTCTGTGGTGGTTATGCCTCAAATGGGACTTATTTGCCTCTTAACTATATTGGTTTTATACTGAAATAATCCTATTCACTTTGAGTTAATTTTGATTAACATGGGTGTCAGTGATATCACACTGAGTTTTCATTAATTTGACACTGCTCTCAACAATTATTAATTACCTGTTTGAAGATAGAGTGAACATGATCAAATATCAGTTTGTGATCCAGACATTTCATTGTCAGTGCATTGTTTCAAAGATCTTAGTGATTTTCCTGGGTCATACCTCCTTCACGTTAGCTTTATGCGCATTAAGGCATTAAAGTTTGTCTACATGTGCATAGACAAGGTGCATTAATGCGGGTGTGTGGACTGATTTAGGATTAAAGTTAATCCCAAATTCTTGGGATAATGTGCATTAGTGCACTAATGCGCACTAATGCACATTATCTGTGTATTAGATAATGGTCTACATATAGTGTAGCATCACACTAATGCACTAATGTGCAATAGTGCGCTAATGTTCGCTAATGTGGCTTAGCTATTCATGCATAAATCTGATACCTGCTTTATGCAGGTATTAAATTTAGGCTTGAATAGCCTAAAATCACCAGTTTAAATGCTCATTAAGGTGTGTACATATAAACACACACCTTTAATGAACCTTAAATTGGACTAATGTGCATTAAACATGCCCATTAATTGCCCATTAATTGCATGTGTAGATGCACCCCGTTACAACTTAAGCTGTAAAAGTTTAGAAATCAAAGTTAAGGACTGTTTGAAGGACTGTTGGCAGCTGAAATTATTTGTTATATAGATAAAGCTAGCATTTTATTTTAAAAGTAATTCATAAAAAATAACCAATGGAAGAAATGGTCTCTATGGGTGTGTGTAGATGAAACTGGGCCCTAAATTGAAGCGGTGGGTTTTTAAAAACACCGCTTCAGTTTCAGGCTGATTAAACCCCTATGTCATGTGCACACTTGACTTACCCACCTCTCCGGCAGTGGGAGCAGAGGGTGAGCTGCTGCTGGGTAGAGTGGTCTCTGGGCTGCGGGGGGAGGGGGGAAGGCTGGTGATTCCCTCCATGGCAGCAGCAGCCTTCCCCCAAGGGGCATCTACCCTTAGGCACCTGGCTCAAAAGGTTCTGGGGGGGCCTTGCAGCCATGGAGGGAAGCACTGGGTCCCTGTGCAGCTCAGGCAGGCAGGCTCGGGTGGGGGGGAAGGGGCAGGGAGAGAGAGAGATCAGGCTTTCTGCTTTTCTTTGGCAGAGCCTGTGGCAGAATGCTACCTCTCTCTCTCTCCAAAAAAGCTCTGCTCTGTGACAGTTTGGTTAATATGTGCCCTGCAGAAGGGAGACATCCCATTTCTTTAGGTTACCTGAGTTGGATACATTCCTGAGGGAGGGGGGAAACCTGCTCCCTCTGCCTACGTGACTGGCATCACATACCTGGGTAGGGGGCTTAGGCTCCCTATTGTTCTAAGCAATGCCAGTCTACCCAGCCACCAGTGATGCATTTCAAATTGGTTGGCTGGCAGCCAACAGGTGCTGGCCTCCATTGGACCAGGTAAATAAGTTCATAAGGTCTATATAAGTTAAGGACTGCCCAAGAGGAGGGGCAGTAGCCATGATGAAAACTCAGAGGTAGAAAAGGGATGGAATATCTGAAATTTGCTCTCTGTCTTGAAACTCATGATCAAGGAATTGCCTGCCTCCAGAGGGAATCTCCACCTGCCTCTGGATGATATTTGTGAGTAAGATACCTGAGATCTAACTAGATGTATAGCTTGCAGTAACTCACATGCGTGATCAAAGGCTACCCAGCCATGCCAGTTTGCTTTATGGGATTTCTCTGATATTGCTCTACCCTGTACCCTTTTCCAAATCTACTCCTTGTAACCAATAAAGTTTTCCTTGTACCCAATACATTTCTTCAAATAAGCTAGCATGGGAGGCTTATTTGAAGTGGGTCTTGAATATGTCTTGGGGTCCCCTTGGTTCGGCTGGCTAAGGGAGACCACTATTTGTGCTTCAGACTAAGGGAAGCACCCCGAGTTCTTGAAGTGAGTTGAGTACCTTCAAGGGCTACTAGGACTGTGTTTCTCAGGGGGCACAGAACCAATATCACTCCAGACCCTGGGTGGTGGCAGCATTACCTCCAGGCTGGCAGGTGTGCTCCAGGAAGGGAGTTGACCAGATGTGAGGCACCCCCAGGGAGGGACTTGGAGCCTGGAAGGTGGTCTGGTGCAGTGAGGTGGGTAGTTCAGTGCAGGAGCACCCCCTACTGGCCCATCACAGAATCTGCCTTCCTGGGCTGCTGCCAGGCTGCCTGCAGGGCTTCCTGCAGAGCCGCGGAGCTGCACGGAGCCCAGTGCTTCACTTTGCGCTGTAGGGGGAGCAAACTAAAACTCCTCAGAGGAGTTTTAGTTTATTGCACCCCATGTAATTTAAGGTGCATTACACCACCAGATGTCCTACAGCAGCTGGAATTAATGCACAATATGCTACCAAGGCATGTAAACATCAACACCATTAAAGTGGTAAAAAAGCATTTAGCCCACTTTAAAATGTCGTGAACATGCCCCCCCCCATCTCATCTACACACAGCCTATAGCTTCAGCAAAATTCTAGTAGTATCATTAACACTAATTTTATATTGCTGTATGAGTTTCAAAGACCCACAAGTAAGGCAAATAGAACTTATGTTTCTTGGAACTCATCTCCTAATTTTACAGCCATATCTCTCTAATTCTACTGGAAAAAGAATCTCAGTAATATCAGTGGGGATTCTAGCCAAAGACTGAGAATATGACCTTGGTAATCTCCTTGTCTATCAAATAGAACTCTGATTCCCATCAGTAGATCCCACATGCAGAACTAGAATGTGAAGGATTTTATTGCTCAAGAAAATATACCCACTGCATGCTGCAAATGTTATTCATCAAGGTAACCATGACTTACTTGTCCTCAACAGAAATGGACATAGCAATACATATCTCATATCTACTATATTTCAGTATACATGACATCATAGAGAATAGTTATGTTTTAAGATAAAAACTCTGGTAATTCTAGAGATGCACAAAAATAAATTTTATATGTATAAAAAATGTCCTTACCAAGCCTAAAAAATAGGATTGTTTCATTAACAAGTACTGTGACAATCATGGGACTACTTCTCATATAAATGTGGTATAAAGTATATCCATATGGGAAGTGAAACTATGTCTCAGAATGGTTAGATGCTGACGTGGCTATGCACTTTCTTATTATCTCACCATAGGCCTTTATTTAGTCAGACTCAGCACCCAATATCTGTGCAGAAAGAATGAGGTGACTTTCAGTTTTCAGGCAGAGTTTGAAGAGCTGTCACTTAGAAAGAAAGAAAATCATTTTACCTGTAACCTAAACAAATGTGATGTGGAGTCATTCAGTCACCATGTAATATGGAGTTCCTGATGCCATTTTCACAAAGTGACTTCTCAGAGCAGTGCCACACATTACAAAATAAACTTTTTAAAGATATAAGCAGAACGCATCATTTCAGCTGACATAATGCATCATAGCATCTAATTTAATTCTTTAGAACTTATACAAAGTAATTGCAATGCATCCAGACAGCAAAGCTTCTTATTAATAAATAGCCCTGGCAGACAGAAGGAAGGGTTTAGTGTAAATGCTGAATTGTTTGGGAATAAAAACAGTAGTGGCCTGCCACCAAGTTCAGTCATGTCAAACGTATAGTCTTCTGCAGCGTGATGTGACATTACCTGTAGGAGCTAGTCTGAATGAACTGACATTTGAAATAAAAAACTGTTGCTCTTCGTTATCTTAGCTGCTATGATTCCATAATACTGACATAATGGGGATAGTACAACTAAGGAAGGAACTTGTGTATTGTAGAGGGTAGGGAAATTCAAACTATAGTTCTTTCTTTAGAAACAGGTGTGTTTTATCACATTGCTTTCAACTGAGTGCCTTATACTTAGCTTTATGGTATTATCTGATAGTGTGGGGAAACTATTTCCTGCACATCCTTCCATATGTGAAATACTTTCTACTTGTTACTCGTGCTCCTGATATAATGACTATTATCAGCATACCATCTATTGATATCCTTTAAACACAGATATCAAGATGTTGGCAAAGACTGTGAGATGTTCTCAGCCATGATGATTCAATGAAATGGAAAGAAAAGCCTGATTTGCTTCCCAGCACACCAAATGCTTAGCTATCTAATACAAGTCCCAGCCAGGCTGTTCTGTGATTACTTATAAATTTAAAGTGTCCCTCTGGAGAAAAAAGTCACTTTGTCAAAATGACAACTGGCTGGTGCATACACATTCTTCCACTCTCATTTCCTTGGTGTGTTGGTTCAGTTTACTAATCAAAATAAGTTTAGTCACTTGTTCTCCACACTGTAGCTTCCACCTAATTTGTATAAATCTACTTGTATTCTTTCTGCTCCAGACAGCAGGAGCAACAGTTCCAAGCTCTCCAGTTACGTTATTTGCAGCATAATTTCCTGAGGTGTCCCATAACCTTCATTTTAAACCAGGTATAATATTTGCTCCTAGTTTCTAAAGCTGGTTACCAATTTGTTAGATAAAATGATTTTCAAAAATTGCATTTCAATGGAAAAGAAACTTTTTTTTGGACATGGGGGAAAACACTTTTGCCGTGAACATGTAATTACATGAAAGGCAAGATTGAGTGAGAGATCCCAACAACTGTCTTATTAAAATAGTCACTTGGAATGTTAGTTTCCCAGGCTGCAATCGCTGATCTGCCTGACATTTCAATACAGATTTGGACCTGCATTTTCCACATCCCAGGTGAGTCTTCCCATTACACAAATTAGGTTACTCTTTCGTGAAACATTTTTAAAGGCCTTGACTTTTTTTGTTCCAGTGAGAAATAAATGAAAATTTCAGATCTCTTCAGCGTTTTTTTTTCCTCCCTCCCCAAATAGAATACTCGTTTTCAGGCCTGCACTTCCACTTATCTACCTATTAATGGCTGCCAAAGAGAGAATGAAAGTTGTACTTTAAACAGTGCTTAGACTGCCACATCATAGGACAAGGGAGAAAAAATTATTGGGGGTTGGGAGCTTATAAGTCTGTGGGGAAAGGGACAGGAGGAAGGGGAAGGCCCATGGTAGATCAAGGCCCCAGCGTTGAGGGAGGGAGCAGGGCACAGGCAGGACCCACTCATCCAAGCCCCTGCCTGTGTCCCGCTCCCTCCCTCACTGCTGGGACCTTGATCTGCACCCCCTATGGCTTTAAGGGAGGGAGTGGGGCTGGGGCTGGGGCAGGTGCAGGTGCAGGTGCAGGCCCTGTACAGCCAGGGCAAGGAATGGGATGGAGCCACGAGCAGCTTGTCCAGGGGGTGCCCAGCATAAGGAGAGGGGGCAACTCCTCCCACTGCACACACCCTGGGAGGGCATGGGGGACATGTGCCTGGGATCTGTGCATGGGGTGAGGGCAGGCTGTGGGCTGGGGCTAGGCTCTTCTTGGTGGGAGGGTTGGGTCGTTCTGCACTTGGAGCGGGTGGCAGCAGTGCTGGGAGTGGGGGTTTGGGGGCTACGGTGAATTCTGGAGTGGCTGCAGCCCCCCATAACCTCCCCTTCCAGTGACTCCTCCACCTGCCCTGAGCACATCCCGGCCCAGCCCCTGCAACTGGGAAGAGCCCAGTCCAGTCCTGGCTCCATGCCAGCAGCAGCCCACCCTACCCCATGCAGATCCAGGGGTGCACACGCACCCTGTGCCTCCCGGGTTGCATGTAGCAGCAGGAGCTGTGACCCCTGGATGAGCTGCTCGCAGATCAGTCCCATGCCCTGCCCTAGTTGTGCAGTGCCTGCCCCAGCCCCAGCCCCACTCCCTTCACCACAGCTGCATGCACACCACTTCCCACCCCTGCTGCAGCTGCTGGAAGCCTGCAGCCAGGCTGCCTTGCAGCCTTACTGCTGTCTCTCTTTGGGCGGGGGTAGGGGCTAAGCTCCATTAGCTCTCCCTTTCTGCCACCTATGCTGCCACTCTTCTGATAATTATAGCGAACCTGCACTTTTTAGACTAGGGTTAGTGGACAAAGTATTTCCTTATTTAACAGAGGCATTTTTCTAAAAAATAATTATAGACTGAATTATTCCCCACTTTGAAGTCTTAATGTGTCCTGTGTAAGGGAACCTTCCCACAATACCTGATGCATACATGGGTGGGAAGCTGGGCGGCACAAACCTTGTGAGTTCACGTATGAATTGAGGCTTGAGGCTAACAATGGAACTAGCCGTCTAAATGGAGTGGATAGGAAAAGGCAATCTAGCTTCCTATGTAGATTTGTCTTTAATTATGAACATAACACAGCAGTCTCCTCCAAACTCAGGATGACCCTTAAAATAGTGTGATGCTTCAGAAAAGATTGAGTCATCATCTCTTTGGCTTCCTCAATTTGATAGCGTACAGAAGTTTCAACTTTTGGCTGAGGTAGATATGGGAAACAGGTGTAGGACCTGTATCTGTTACCAAAATATGTTTTGGGGGGATTTATGCACACTAATTGTTCATAAATTCTATTATTTGTTCTATGAAGTGTGCATTATAAAGCTTGGGGAACATGTTATGTTTGTTTTTCTATATAGCCTCAAACCGTGGGACCCTGCTACAACCTAAAAAATTGAGAGGTTTGCTTATGTAATTACATTTCATTGTGCTATAATCAATGTATTTGTTTGTTTTTAAAAATTATACATCACAACAGAAAAGATACATTTCCTTGAATGACTCCTCTACATTCAGATAAACATAATGTAGCACCATCTGTGATCTCAAATTTGGTTCTTCCAAAGCATAATAAATTCAGAAGAAAATAAATTAGTAAATCATATAGGAGCAAATTCAACTTCGGCAGTCAGTCACTTTTGGCAGTAGGTCCTGTGTTATTCTAAAGTTCAAGGATGAATGTGGACTCCTGCACTAAGTAGAGATGCCAAACAGAAGGTTCTTCCTCCAAGGATGGGGCATGAATTCAGAGAATCTTCTTTTAGCTGGTTCTGTCACCCCATCTTTTCCCAATAACATAGTGGTTGAAATAAAGCACAAGAAGAGGTGCATTATTTTGGGTGGAATATCCTTTATATATATATATCCTTTAGGGATATGCATCCCTTCCTAGTATGGATGTAGCCATTGCTTGGCTTGACTACATAAGCTAAATGATGTGTGGAAAATTTTTGTCATGGAAAAGAAAAGCTTCCCTATGCTTACCTCATAAATAATTCAAAGTCACCTATTTAAAAGAATTTTTATCCACCAAAGAGGAATCAAGATGTGCTGAAAAAGTTTTAAATGTATAATTATTGAGAGAAACTATATGCAATGAGCAGTTATATCACATTTTGTGTAAGAACAGCTATTTGTACAGAACAGTGTGCATTTCACACTGTTTTCACCTATATCGCTAAAGTGTGTGTATGTTCCTGAAGTCATCATCTAATCAGGGTTTGAATTACACTTTAACTCTTGGGAGGAGGGGCTGCAAAAAAAATTGAGCTTCCCATCATGATGCCCTAATAAAACTGGAGAACACCCAGGTTATGATTTTCAAATCTTACAGGGGGCTCTTATCTCCCCAAGCTCCCCATAATTCAAAGTATGCATCTAATGATAGTTTGCGGGGGTTTTATTCCACAAGTGGCAGTAATGCTTTGGGTCTATAGTTGTGGGTTTCACTCTGATTGGATTTGAGGCACCCCTTCATAACCTTTGTGAACTGAGTGGCACCCAATTAAAAAACAAACAAAAAACAAAACTATTTTATATGTCCCTGTACTTACCTCCTTGGAGAGGGGTCAGGTAGTGGGATGGGGGATTGACCAAAGAGGGATAAGCCTCAGTCTGCACTTGTCTGTTAGCCTGTATGCTTATCTCCTCACACCTTTTTGCACCCTTTAAAGGATCTGGCAACCCCCAGGGTGGCACCTTAGTTAGGAATCACTGATCTATAGAGATACCATTTGCATCCCAGTGATGACAATTAAGACAGATAGAACTGACAAATTTATTCTGCACCTCTAGGTGGTGGTAGAGGAAGTAAAAATGAATGTGGTGCTCATTTTTTAAATGACTACAGCTAAGATAAAGCACACATTCATATCAAGTCAAACCAAGGGTTTTTTTTCCTTGTAGGAGATCAAAGGGGACCTTCATCATTATATAACTGGTGGTTTTGCTTACTGTATGAAAAATGGAAATGATTTTATGCAGTGAAATGTTGCCAAAATGAAAATAAAGCTGCACAGAAATTTGAAATTAGTTGAAGGTACTGAATCTTTGGGGACACTATAATGATAGCATTTAATCAAATACATTTTCTTGGGGCTTAAAACCAGTTTAGAGACAAAACCTTTAGGGGCACCATACTGGTAGCATCTCATCAAGTATGTTGATTCTTCAGGACACCAAAAATTAAAATCAGGTGTTCAGTACATTGAGAAAGCATCTAGAAAATGTCTGGTTCAGCTTGAGCTGAGTACTAAATCCCACAGTGGCAATAATCCAATGATATTAGTGCAGAATATAAGAAATGGAACAAAACTACTCACTCACTCCAGGGCACTGAGATGGAAGGAGAACAAAGAGAAAACATTCATCATAATGCCATGTTTTGCAGCTTAAGGCACAGCTCCGAGTGCTGGGCTGTGCAAAACAATGTCATTCCGAAAAGAGTCGCAAGAGGCATAATGCCCTCCAGAACTCCTAACAAGAGTTGCCGTGCAACCATTCAGAATGGCGCTGTACACTTTTCCCTTCACAGCTAAAGTTCTCTATGCTCCGATTTCTACTTTGACCAAAACGTCTCCCATGTTAGAAGGTCTTTCGGTCATTAAGGCGAATGCTCCGAAGTGACAGCAACCTCACAACTATGCTGGGGCAACTGAGGTTCATTGTTTCTTCTTTGTTTGGTAGATACTTCTAAAATTGTTTCCTTCCAGAGCATAAAGAGGTAGTTTATTAATACATAAGAAAGTGGTGTTTGCTTCCAAGGAAATGATCCTACAATCAAATTAAACATCACAAAAACTCAGTGTATACATTTTATAAGCATCTCATGGTTAAGCATGGCGATATCATGATATATATGAGCTAAGCCCTCTGGGAGTTCTGTATTACATATGATACAGTGATGGGTCCTTGACTTTGTGCAATGAAGCTGCATAATGAAACAACTACAAAAATAGTAGTCCAGATAATGCTGATAATGAAGGGTTGTATGCAGTACAAGGTTTATTAAATGCAGATGGAACTAAGGAATACAGAGATCATTTTTTTTACTTTGTTATTAAAGTTCATATTTATACTTGTGGGTAGTGGGAAAAGGAAATCAGTTTTGGAGAATGTAGTCTGAAACTTTAGATCTGTTTCTTTTAATTTTTCCAGTGCATGCTATAACACATGGGATACTGGTTCCACTTAAAAAGAAGTTGATAAAGCCACAACTATTTCATATGTGCTTTGTAATAAATTTCAATTATTTATAGAAATATATATCATAAATATTTAAAAACTTAAGAAATGAAAGCAAGGACCCATTTTGAAATACACTTTCAACTTAAGAATATTTACTCTTCTAGACCTCAGTTGAGAAAAGCCCTGATACAAATATATGTTTACATCTTGTGGACTTCACAAAGTCAAGTTAACTACTACAAAATTAGGCATGGGCTTAAGTGAGAATTCCTTCCTGGGTCAGAACCATGTACAAGTCAGTGGGCCTTCCTTTATGTATAGTTACACAAGCCAAAAAGAAGGCAATTTTAGTCAATTAGCCCAGTGACAGCAAAAGTCAATGGGCTAATAATAAATAAACATGCATCTTTTAGGTATAAAGACAGCAAATTTGATTATTCATTAAGTCAGAGTAAACTGAAATATCCAGGCAGATTTCAGTGTAGAGAATTCAAAAAAGGCAAGTCTTTTTGAAAAGATTAACATCTTTTTAGACAAAATAAAACATTGCATTTGCAAAAATGTAGGAAGACCAAAGAATAATGCCAAAGGAATGAAAAGGAGTGGTGACTGAAATGTTCTCTTGGGCAAAATGTGGTCTCTCTGGGTTACAGTGCTTAGGCCATAGATAGATGAAAAAAAAATGTTGCTAAGGCTACTTCCATGGGCAGTCAATTTACTTTGAAAAAGTGAATGGGTTAGTTTGTCAAATGAGACAAAGGTATAAAGCTCCTAACTAAGGATTATACTCAATAAACCTCAAGGAGCCTCCTTTGTGCACAGAGCTTCCCCATGGCTAGTTCAGGTCAGTAAAATAAGTTCTCACAGAAACTGAAAAGCATCACAAACCCCATTACTTTCTGCTCCAAGTTCAAGGTGCACTTCTTCATTCTGCCTTTTCTAATGCAAATGCACACGTCAGAATACACTTTTAAAACAGACAAAAAAACCCAAAACAAAACAAAAATAACCCTCTATGAAAACAAGGCAGTGTATCCAACACTCAAATCTGTCCTTTGGAAGAAGATAAGATAAATCAATTGCACGAGATAGATGCTAGTACCATTACTTAATGCACTACTGTTCATAGACAATGGGGTTGGAGGGATAGAGGAACCTAAACAGAACTGGTAAACATGAAGGTAGATTGAACCTAGTTATACATGGGCACGGAGAAGGACTAAATGCGCCCAGGAAGCTTTTCCATTTTCAGAAGCCCTTGAGCGGGAGCAAGGGATAACCACAAGTCATTCTTTCTTGAGCAACAACAGATCTGAGAAAGGGCTCTGCAAGTGCTAAACCACCAGTAGTACCACAGCTTTTTCCCATTTCCCATCAGTCAGTTCAGTGGGATCTATAGTGATCACTGGGTTCAATAAACATGCATATAGTGAATGAAAAGAACTAATAACAATGACCTTTATTAGTGTAGGCAACCTGTGAAGACCCTTTGCCTGGCTCTAACTAAATAGCTTAACTGAGGGACTACCACCCAATTTCCAAGCTGTCTAGTCCAAATATGGAAGCATCTCCAAACTGAAAGCTCTATTACCACAGCATCTGTGATGAGGAGGAGGGTGTGCCAAATTCTGGGAAAGGGTACTGCATACAGCAGTCTCGATTCTTGTGTGTTCTGTGAATGACTCCAGAAACATCCACTGCAGTGGTAAATCTCAGCACTAGCCAATTTGCTTTCCTGGCCTTAGCCTGAGAGAGACATTGTATCAAGCTCTGCTTTGTTGGTTCCATTTATGACACAGTCTCTAGCCTAAAAACGTCAGAATATTTTCTAAAAACTTCAGAATATTTTTTAACTCTATTTCAGTTCCTCTGGAAGCCACTCAATTGCACATATAGTCCTCTTTAAGTGTTTCATGGCATTCATTTACAGTGCATGAAGTTTTCTTCTGGCCACCCGCATAACATATGTTGCAGAACAAATGTTAGGAAATATGTTCCAAAGGCCACGGCTCCCACAGGGATGTGCCTCAAATCAATCATGAAAGAATTGTGGTTTTCCACTTGACATTATCTGCATTATGCTACTATACTTGTGAATCCAGTTGCTCTTGACCTGCCACAAGGTCCATCTTTACATACCTCCAGAATAACTGATTGAAAATTCCTTTTGATCCTGGCCACAGATACAGAGAATTGGGGAGATTTTTCCAAAGTGGAAAGGCGAGCTACAAAATTTTCCAAGGTAGTACTGGCGTTATCACTAACTCCATACAAATAGTAATATTTGTGTCTTAGAAAAATATCCCCTAAATATCCCCCAGGTGTCATGCATTCCATCGCCTAAATATTCTGTACTTTTTGCCCAAGTCCTATCCTGAAAAAGACCATCAAGTTTCCACCATTTGAATTTCCACCTACAATTGTTCATTACTTTATTTTTAAATATAAACTTTTTATTTTAAAGGGAAATATGTGGCAAAACACACATACCAATTAATCTTATGCCACTAAAGAAATTTGTTTATCAAACTTTCCGTTAGCTTAATCAATATTTGATTATACAAAAATGACTCCTTCTTAGTCACTTGGTTTTGCAGCTTCATGATACTTAGAAATGTGTTTTTACATTTGGAAGACTAATTTCTTGGCATACAAAACTCATTTACTTACCAAATTAATAAGTGAGAGCCCTTTCTTATGGAAAACAAGTAGAGGGAAAGATTAATAAGTCTTCTCTATGGTGGAAAATACAGAAGAAAATGTAATAAATCAGTTACATGCTACAGGGCTGTTGAATGATGAAATGTGTTTAAATAAAAGAAAAACAAGGGAGCTTGGTTTTGCTACAAAGAATACTGCAGAGACATCCTCAGAAATGTATTCCAGTTTTTAGAATATGTAAAGGAAACAGGACAATCTATATTTTAAGGGGAATTGACGATGGCCTCTATAATTTAAACATTTTATTATAAAGAGTTCACGTGTTGTTTTGTTAAAGAAGCCTTCATGGTTCCATTTTTGCAACAGGGCTTTGATAAGCGACAGGAGGACATATTAAGAGTACAAATATACCTTGAAAATCTCACGATATTTCAGTCATGTCTTCTAAGATTTAAAACCATTTTTCTTCTCTTGCGTATATTCCTCAGTCTGTAAAAATTGTAACAGTACGTACACACAGCTTCCAAAGTACTGATGGAGAAGCAGAAATGGACCCACACTAGGGATTCTTGGCAGATAACAGAGCAGCTGGGAGAAGAGGAGGGAAAAGGAGGAAGACTTTTGGCTGAGTTCTCTATGCACATTATTTCACCAGTCCATATCCTTCTCCAAGGGAAAACCATGGGGCAGGAAGAGTAATGTTAGCCATCCCCCCTTTCCTTTCTCTTGAGTGGTCCACATGAGACTGAAGGGTTCATAAACTTTATAGGGGAAGTAGATAAAGACAGTCAGGCCAGGCTTCACCCAAACCAGCAGATGGCCTAATGGTTAACCTAACCTATCCTTTGGCGGATCCTAGAAGTGGACTGGGTTGGGCTCTCCACCCACCCCTTACTTATTAGCCAACGATTTAGCTCTTGAACCAACTTGTCCTCTCTACATTTTGCAGTATTCTCCTGTATAGCATTTAATTCACCCATTGCTTAATTTTTTTTTCATGCTACTTTCTGCCCTATGCAGTGTCCTAGATTTCATAGATTTCATAGACATTTGGGCTGGAAGGGACCCCAAAGGATCATTGAGTCCAGCCCCCTGCCCCAGGGGCAGGAAGTCAGCAGGGATCATAGGATCCCAGCAAGATAAACTTCCAAATGTGTCTTGAAGGCATTCATAATGGGTGCTTGAACCACCTTCGGTGGGAGTATATTCCAAACCTTGGGGGCTCAGACAGTAAAGAAGTTCTTCCTTATGTCCAGCCTTATGAATCAGTCATGGTGGAGTTTGTGACTGTTTGATCTTGTCATCCCTTGGGGTGCTCTGATGAACAGACATTCCCCCAGATCCTGGTGAACACCCCTGATAAACTTATAGGTGGCCACCAGATCGCCCCTGAGCCTACGCTTTTCCAGGCTGAAGAGTCCCATGGCTCTCAGCCTCTCATCATAAGGTCTGTTTTCCTGACCTCTGATCATGTGCGTGGCTCTCCTCTGGACTCTCTCAAGCTTCTCCACATCCTTTTTGAATTGTGGAGCCCAAAACTGGATGCAGTACTCCAGCTGCGGCCTCACCAAGGCCGAGTACAAGGGGAGAATGATGTCCCGGGATTTGCTTGAGAAGCATCTATGGATGCAAGCCAGTGTTTTGGTTGCTTTACTAGCTGCAGCATCACATTGAAGGCTCATGTTCATCTTGTGGTCAATGGTGACCCCCAAACCTCTGTCCTCCATAGTGCTAACCAGCGTAGCACTGCTGAGCCTATAAGGATGCTGCAGATTTTTCCTCCCAAGGTGGAGAACCTTGCATTTTTCAGTGTTAAACACCATCAGGTTCTCATCTGCCCATTTGCTGAGCCTGTCCAGGTCAGCCTGGATCGCCCTCCTGTCTTCAGGTGTGGATGCTATGAAATCTATGAAAGATATATTTTTCCAACTATTCAGCTGGTCTAATAAAAGGTATCAGAGGTACCCTCAACTGGTCTGTGCTGGGGCTAGGATGCAAAGGAAGGTCAAAGGGCTGGGGGCCCATCATGAGAAATGCTCAGAGCAAGAGGCTCAGGATTCCAACTGGCCTGAAGGCAGGGCCAGGGCCTAATGGGGAGCCAAAGACCCAGAGAGGGAACCACAGCTGTAGGGGGTGAAGGGTGCAATCTCTGAGGCAACAGCCACCGTGTAAGGGGTGGTACGGAGTTGTGGAATGGATGTCACCCCAAGACACCTAAATGGGCAGGATATAGTGCACGATATTGCTGTCAGCTTATCTGTTAAGGATGGCCTCTTTGATAATCTTTTCCAAGACCTTCCCTAGGATAGAGGTCAGGCTGATGGGCCTGTAGGTTGCTAGATCTACTTTCCTCCCTTTTTTGAAGATAGGCATAACACTGACCTTCTTCCAACCTTTGGGCACTTCACCAGAGCACCAGGAGTTCTCAAAGATCCATGTCAGGGGCTGGGCTATGATGCTAGCCAGCTCCTTGAGTACCTTCCTTGGGTGTAAACCATCAGGGCCGGCTGACTTGAAGGTATCCAGCCTGTCAAGGTGTTCCTTCACGAGGTTAGTGCTGATGGAGTCTCCCTCACCTGGGTATCCCTGACCCACAGTGGGCAAGGGCATCCCATGGGACTGGTAAAAAACTGATGCAAAGTACCCATTTAGCAAGTTTGCTTTTTCATGGGCATCAGTTGTCTCATCTGGTTTTGCAGGGGTCCAATGTTGCCCTTGCTTTTCCTCCGGCTCCCCACATAACTAAAAAAGGACTTTTTATTGTCCTTGATATTTGTAGCTAGCTGGAGTTCCATTGCAGCCTTGGCTTTCCACTCTCTACAGGTCCAGACCAGAACAGAGTATACCTCCTTGGTGGTGGTTCCAGTCCTCCATCCCTTGTAGGTCTTCCTTTTAAGATGTAGGCGGTCCGCTAGTTCCCTGGAGAGCCAAGGGGGCTGCTGTGCCCTTTTTTTGCCTTTCCTTTGAGATGGGATACACTTTGCTTGTGCATCCAGGATTGCTCCCTTGAGGAGCAACCACCTGTCCTGAACTCCCCTTCCCTTTAGGTTGTGGGCCTTTATGGCATCACTGACAAGCCTCTTTAGCTTGCCAAATTCAGCTTTCCTGAAGTCAAGGACTTCTGTATTACTGACTGACTTGCCAGCTTTGCAGTGAATGGTGAAGGTGATCAGCTCGTGGTCACTGTCACCCAGCTTCCCTTCAATCATTAAGTCGCTGATTAGGTCACCCTCAGTTGCCGGTACCAGGCTGAGCAGTGCTTTACCTCTCATCAGCCTGTAAACTTCCTGCATCAGATAGAGGTCATCCATGCATGAGAGAAAGGTTTGTGACTGCTTGGATTTGGCTGAGTGCTCCTCCCATGAGATGTCTGGGTAGTTAAAGTCTCCCATGACAATCATGCACTGGGAGCGTGCAGCCTCAGCCAATTCCCTGGCAACCTCCTGGTCAAGGTCTTGACCCTGGGTAGGGGGTCTGTAGTAGACTTCCACCATAGTATTCCCTGTGCCATGTTCCCCAAGGATTTTAACCCAGAGGGTCTCAAGTCTTCCACTGTGGGTGCCAATGTAGGCATGCAGGGATGCGCAGCTTTCCTTGACATAGAGAGCTACACCCCCACCCCTTTTGTCTACTTGATCCCTCCTATACAGGGTATAGCCATCTATACCTGTGGCCCAGTCATGGGTGGAGTCCCACCAGGTCTCCATTATCCCTATGACA
>NW_005841843.1:127901-161793 GCF_000455745.1 Alligator sinensis | reverse complement strand
TCCCCCGGCGGGCTTAGTTTAAGGTCGGGCTGAGAAGAACCTCCTCCCCAGTGGAGAGAGGTGGAGGACATCACTTCCCAACAGCTCACTGCCTCTCTCACCAAAGAGCGGACTGTGGTCATGGAAGCCAAAGCCTTTCCGATGACACCAGCACCACAGCCTTTGGTTCACTACCTGGATCCTCCTCTCCCTCCTCAGCCCTTAGCCCGAGACTGGGAGCATTGAAGAAAACACCACCTGTGCCCCCAGACCCTTTAGCCTGGCTCCCAACTCCCTGTGGCACCTCATGACCTGACTGGGAGTGCTCCGAGCCATGTCATTTGTCCCACATGGATAAGGAGCATAGGGTAGTGGTCAGTGGGCCAGAGGAGTTTAGGGATCTTCTCCACAATGTCTCAGATACGGGCTCCCGGGAAGTAGCAAACTTCCCGGGCTGAGGGGTCGAGGCAGCAGATTGCCCCCTCTGTCCTCCTCAGGATGAAGTCTCCCACCACAAACACTTTGTGTTTTGTCTTGAGGAGAGCAGGAGCAGTAGCTACAGTAGCACCTGCATTGCCTGCAGGAGCTGGCAACTCAGCAGGCACTGCTGGGGCTGCAAGAGGTTTGTACCTGTTGCAAAGCTTCAGCGGGGCAGGGGCCATGGTGCGGCAGGCCTTCAGGCCCTTGGCCACCTTGGTCCAAGCCCAGGGCTAGACAGTGAGGGCGGTCCATGAGTCCTCCCTTGTCCTGTAGGGAGACCGTTGTCTGCCTTCTGCTTCCTGGGGGAGAAGGGCCTGGCAGTAGGAGCCGATCTCCTGCTCATAGTCCCTGATGGCACGCAGTCTCTGGACTGCAGCCTGGAGCTCCTCCAGCTGGCATGCAAGAGACCCCAGATGAAGGCACAAGAGGTAAAATTAAGTTTGCATATGCAATGACAAATTTGGCATTTCCTAGCTTTAAAGCAGTAGACTGCAACTTAAAGTCAAATTGTCAACTTAAAAAGTATTAGACCCTGGCTTTGATAAAAATCAAACCATGAATGTAAAGAAACAGAAATTCTTGGCTGCACCTCTCTCCATTGAAGATTAGAATTCCAGAATGATGTCTACTACAGTCCTAGGCTGAAACGTCTCATTTGAAGCCAGAAAAAAATTAATGGCTGTTTCTGATCTGTGTTTCTCTGAAGGCTTCAATAAGGCACTTTTTCTGCCATTGCCTGTGTTATTTTTATCGGCCTTCTTCCTCTGGAAGAAAGAATCTTTACACTCCTTCCTTTGAGTAATATGGATAAGTAGCAAACCTCTTAACAGTTCAGGTTAAACCTAACCTTGATTTTTAGAATGTTTCTGTAGTCCCGCATGGCCAGAGAGCCATTTCTCTTCTGAATTTTGCAAGTTGGCTCTCATCTAGTTTCACCCCAGAAATCGGAGGGGACATAATTGCTCTACCTTCCTTCAAAATACTCCCTGATACATAGCAATCTAGCCTCCTGCTGAGATATGGACAGCAGCTAAGAGAGAGGTTGTTTTTTAGCATAACACTTTAATAAGAATCTGTATACAGTACAACAGTACTGTATGTTTTAGCCATATATCAACATATGCCATTTAAAAGACAAGAACTTTTAGTTTCTGAATTTCTTTAGGAAGATCTAGTAAGAATCCTGGGATATTAGAAGCTCTATCAAGGTTTCTGCACCTGGCACTGCTGAATATATAGACTTGGCCAAATTCATTTTTTATTTTTTAATAATTTTGATGGATAATAGAGATGTTTAAATTTTAAGCATTTATTTAGATTTTTTATTGATTTACATTTTCAGGATTGTGCTAAATTAGGGGTGTGGAGGGAAGACAATTTATTACTGCAATACTATTATTGCGGTATTCTTGCAGTTTAACCATGATGAACCTAGATACTGTAGGACTGCCGCCAGCTGAGTGGCAGAGTTGCCATCAGTCCCTGCTCTGCTTGTCTGTAGTTTTCTCATCCCCTTTGTCACTTCTTCTACCTTTGTTCCCAGTCCCCTGGCATTTCTGACAGCTGCAGTCCAAACTACAATCAGTGCCATTCTGTAGGACTGCTCCCCTGTTGTCGCATGTTCCATCAGCCATCATTTTTCTTCTGCCCTCTTTCTATATAATTTGATTATTAACGATGGAAATAGTTTTCGTCAGTCTGTGAGTGTGAGGTGGAATTGATGTTTATCAATATTTACCTAAAAAAAAATAACATCCTGCCAAGCCTATGCATACAGTATGTATACAGAAGTAAAGTGTTCTGTTGCTTGCAATGATCCTCACATTGCAGTGCTCTGGAGTCCTGTGTGCAGCCTACAACAGATGGACAATTAACAGTGTCAGAGAATTCACACAGCACTTTTTGTTGACAATGAGCTCATCTCCCATTGACATCAGTTTCTTCCAGTGTATCTATTTAAACACAATCCCTAAATGTCCTTCACTCTGTCCTGCAAAATGTCCATTGATTGCTAAGGTTTAAGTCATAGTTTTCATTAGGTGTAACAATGATGATAAAGTACTAGTATATGTATTTTTATTAGAATAAAACCATGCAGATTTCATAATGTGTCTAAATACCCTCATATAATTTTACCTGTAATATACCACAAGAATTCTGCTGAAATAATGCAGACACAGCATAGTAGCAATGACACTTTAATATATTTTTAACAATTTTCACAGCCCTCAAATAATATGCAGTTTCTCAACACAACCAGAGAAGAATTTATCTGTTCATTCCTATTTACAACCTAAATAAAGGTATTCGGACAATGCAGTGATAAGAACCTTATGGGTATACAGGTAGGAAGTAGATGTATATATTAATGCACAATATTCCACCTCTGTGAGTTAGATGGAGGCAGACAGATGTGCTGTACATGTGAGTAAAAATATGATGGTTTCTCCAGTGAAAGATTTTTGAATGGGAAAAGGATATAACTTGACCAATGTGGCTTGCAGATGATAAAGATATGAAAAAATGTATGGGTAAAGTATGGGTAATACCTTCTATCTGTGTCTACTTTAGGCATTCCTTTCCCTTTCTGTTTTTCATATAGTCTATTGGAGTATGATGGCATTCCCAGAAGCAACACCACCAGATGGATGAGACACTTATGAAAATGATATATTAAGCATAAAAAAATTAGTATATCCAGTCCTACAACAGGTGATTTTTAGAAATAATGTTAGAAGCAAACATGCCAATACTCCAGCAAGTAAAACTAACAAAGGAAATAACTTATCTACTTGGTCTGATATTGATGGGAATCTATCTATTTGGAGTTACCTAGCTTATTTAGGGTATATTCCCAAAATGTTCAGAAGTACATTGTTGTGTTACATATCCAAGCATATTCCCCATAAGAATGGTGTGGAACAAGGTAAGGAATAGACTTAATGTTAAGATTTCAGGAGCTATAGTCTCATTGACTGAATATAATTGGACCCTTCTAATTCTAATCCAATCCAAACCAGAAACAGTACACAAAAGTGTGTTCAATCATCCCATCAAAAAAGCAGCCGTAGATTTTAAGGCCAGGAGAGATCATTAGAACATTTGAATAACATGGATTGTAGAATTTTACTTTTTTCACGGGGCCAAATAATTAATAAGTAAAAAAAACAAACAAACTGACTTTTCATCAGCCCCAAATAGTAGTTCAGTAACATCAGGACAATAATTTGAGACAAACTTCTCACAGGGATAGGAAAAATAACATAATACTCTGAAGGAATGAGTAAAATAGCTATTGAACTTGCTGCATTCAGAGCTAAATGTGGCTCCTTTCATTCACAATGCCAGTAGTACTATAAATTCATCCTTTAAAACTTACAAAATGTAAAAAGAAACAAGACTTTTTTTGTTTTGTTTTTTTACAGGGAGGTAAGACAGCAAATATAATTTCATTTAAGTGATGCGAGGTATTGAGACAATGCAGTGATAAGAACCTTATGGGTATAGAGATAGGAAGTAGATGTATAAATTAACCCACAATGGGACTCTTATAGAGGAAAAGCAGAAGGTAAGAAGAGAAATGCCATGAATAAATGAAGGAGGAAAAGAAAGAAAGACAGCAAATTTAAAGAAGGCAAAAACAACCAGTTGCAGAAAACTAAAGAAAAAGTCCAGTAAGAAAGTAGAGGATGAATGTACAGGTTTTTTTCCTGCTGTAATAATAGGCAGCTCACAAAATAATAGACTGACAGTCAGAGAAGTTTGGTTCAGGTAAGGTCAGTTTATACTTTTCTCCATACCAGTTCACCTATTATTACCTAAAACAGATGGGTTTGTTTTTTTCCCATTCTACAAAAATATATAAAAGACACTGATCTTATCCAGAAAGATCTGTGCACCCTGACACCAAATTAAACTTACAGAAAGCATCTACAACTTGTCCGACCATACATCATAATTTAATGGAACATGCACTGGTAGAAAAAAACCATATCTTAAACAGCATTATATTGGGGTGCCATAGTGGGTATGGTAATTTCCACAGACTTTTTCTAAGGATACAGTTCTAAGAACTACATGTCACTTGGAATTTCACAACAGCAATTGTTTTTAGGTTTGGCAATCATTCTCATGTGAAACTTTCGGCAATGTGAAGTATTTATTATAAATAGAGAAGGATATAGGCCAATGTTTTCAAAGCTGTTTGTGCAAAAATATGTGCATATAATTTGCACGTTCACTAACAATATCTCTCTATTAAAATCCAGGCTTTTAATGATAGCAGTCTTTTTTAATCTGTTCTTATATTCTAGATCTAGATTTTTAAAAGGGTCTTTTCCAAATATGCAATTTTGTGTCCCTCTTAGGTCACTATATTATCACCTGATAAACACCAGACCTGCTGTAAATTAGTCAAATGAATGAGCTGTTAAAGCATGAAGCCTGCTGTTGGAGCTCAACCAATAAAAGAACATTAGTCTGAGACCCATAATCTCAAAGGAAAATAGAAACATTGTCATTAAAGTATTATTAATTCCTTCCCCTTGCTCCTCTGTACCTTTTCTTACATTTTTTCTTATCATTTTTCTCCAAAACTGAAGAGCATAAGCAAGGCTAAACATTGTATGCATTCATATACAAATTTGGCTCATGTGCACACAAACATGGTATGTGTATGTAGCATGCCTGTGGCTAGTATTCACTTCAGATTTGGCTGATTCGGGGGACAGTGATTCATTTTGGGGAGTCAAATCACTGTCCCAAAGCAATTCAGCCAAATCTGATTCAGAGATTTGGCTGCTGCTGAGTCTTCTGAATATCTGGATCATGCAGGCCTATGCCCCACTTGGTCTCCCAGCCTGTCAGTGGCTGCTCCACCTGCCCCAGCTCCTGGCACTTGGGGGAAAAAAAGCCCTGACTCACTGGGTGCTTCTGGGCAGGGGGGTGAACCCCGTTGCCCCCCTCTGCCCCATGCTGCATGGGGGGCTCTGCCATGAGCCCCCGCAACCCCCTCACTGTCCCATCCTCCCCATGGCTGCCCTGCCCACCCCAGATCTGGCCCTTTAAGGAAAACAAAAACCAAAAAACCCTGAGCTCACCAGTTCCTGCTTGGCAGGGGGTGATCTCCACTGCCCCTCACTGCCCCATGCTACATGGGGGTCTCTTCCATGAGCCCCCTGATGCCCTGAAGTTGCTGTAGAAGCTGGTGAGTGCAGGGATTTTTGGGGGGTTATTTTCCTTAAATGGCCAGAGCTGGGGCAGGCGAGGCAGCCATGGGAGGGCTGGGAAAGTGGGGTGGTTGAAGGGGCTTGTGGCAGAGCCCCCCCATGCAAAATGGGGCAGTGGGGAGCAGCGAGGATCACCCTCCCTGCCAGGCAGCTCCCAGTGAGTGGGGGCTTTTAAGCACCAGGAGCTGGGGTAGGCAGGGCAGCCATGGGGAGGGCTGGGAGAGCGGGTGGGTGTCAGGGGTCCTGTGGGAGCAGGCAGGGGATAGGGCCTGACAGGGGTCCCCCCCATGGTCCCTTCCTCCCTCCTCCAGCTCCACCACCCCTGCCCCCTACTTACCAGCTCTGAGTCCAGCTCCAGCTCCCTGGTGCAGTGGGCGGGGACTGCACAAATCATCGAAGCTCTCCAAAACTTTTCCAAAGGTTCAGACAGCTTTGAATCAATTTGGACCTTTTAATTGGTTCCTGATTTGATTTGGATTTGGAGATTCAGCCACTGAATCAGGCCGAATCTCCTCCAAATCTAATCAGCACCCATAGCTTCGCACAGCCTTAGTATGCATGCACTTTTGTAGCATACAGTATAACTTCATTTAGGAGTCTATGTTATTATTTTATTTATTTCTCTTGTCCTTTTATGTCCATTATTCTCATAGTTTGTATACTGCTTTCAATATTCTATACCTAAACAGCATCCTAGAAGGCTTCTGGCAGAAAAGAATAAAAAATTTATAAATTTAACTCATATACATGTATACCCTTACATTAAGGGCCAGGGGAGATAGATGAATGTGGATATGGAGTACAGACAGAAAAGGATTCCAATAAAAAGCAACAACAAAGAACTGAAGGCTTAAAACAGGAGAAGGAATCAATAATACCTGACAAGCTATTTTCTTTCTTAAGAGGTGATAGAATACATTATGAAAATATTTTCCCCGTGTCTTCTAGAGTATACTATAATCATTCCAGGTTAGAGCAAAAATAATACACTTATTTGTACAGAGGGCAGTATAGTCCATAAAACAAATTATAGCAAATGAGAACCATTTTTTAAATGAAATGAGCTGACAGATCATTTTGCTTTTCTGCTGGGTGAGGGGAGGAGTGGGGGAGAAAAATATATTAAATGCAGAATATTGCTGTCTCCCCTATTCTATACTTCGGGAAGCTTTTCTGGTCCAGACATTGCAGGACCAGGGGTTGAACAAAGGTAGCCTTCCTAATAGCTAGTTCTCACTGTAAGATTTAGCAAGTAGGCCTATTTGATCAAGGAATTCTCCTACTTCAAGGAAAATTCTCATCAGGCTGGACCCACAGCTTGATGTCATCAGAACAAGGCAAGAAAACATTTTGCAGGTATGTAAAACTAAGGGATCAGAGAAAAGATATATTCACTAAAGAAAACAACTAACAGTAATATAACAGTTTCCATTAAAACATCACATTTATCTACTGTTATTACTCATCTTGTTTTACAGTACACTGTTGGAATGATCTTAGCTAAGACTGACTTCGAACAGTGTTTCCTAACCTTTTTTGCCCCACGGTTCGCTTAGCTAAATAAAAAAGCATTGCAGCACAGCAGACGTGGAGTGGAGGGCGGGGGGTGGGGGGCACATTGCCAGCCAGACACTGATGCGGGGTGGTGTGTGGCCAGTCGAACAGCTTTTTGGGCTGGAGCCACACCCCCTGCCTGGCTGGAGCCACGCAGCAGCAGCAGGCAGGGGGCATGGCTCCAGCCAGGCAGAAAGTGTGGCTGCAACCCAGAATGTAACAGCACACTGGACGTGCCTGATGGGACACCAGTGTGCTGTGGTACATGGGTTGGGAAATGCTGACTTAAAAAAATGGGCCAATGCAGGAATGTCACCTTACTTCAAAAGTACTTGTGACTTTATTGTCAAGAAAATTTGCATCCTTTGGATCTTTCTGGACCCTTCACTGCCATAAACAGTCTTCCCCTTCAATTTTCATTCAAGTTAGCAAAATATTTCCTTTTCCCATATTCTATATAATTAACTGAACACTAATATATGCATTTCTTTCATGCATGGCACATGGTCTAGTGGTAGAATTATCTGTTTTTCCAGATGTGCTTCACTAATCCCAAATTTATTTCTGCTTCATTCTTTGTTGTATGAAAAAAGAAACTGGATAAAGATTGTCAGGCTTCATTAATGTCCTAGTTTGGTATGGCGACAGAGGCTTAGGAACACAAGCTGAGACCATACTCCCACCAGACACAAACCTGGTATTTATAGCCCTGTTTATGTGTCTTACCTTCCTACCCTAGGGCTGCAGATGAAAAATAAGCTCTGCCCATTGTCACTCAGGTGCACCAGGGGCCAGCAGTTTGGTTAAGTGGATGGCTCAGCGTGGCAGGACTATCTACCTTGCCTGTTTCTTAGTCTCTGATATGTTTCATTTGAAGGAAAGAGGTGAGGATTATTTTATCACTAGGAAGTCTGGAGTCAAGAGGGAGTCTTCATGGACATGCTGTGTGCATGGTTCCATACATATTTGTTTAAAATATAACTGACCACTGGTTATGTAGCATTGCTGATAAAACAATATTTGCCTTTCCATAACTCTCTCCTTTCTAAATATTTCTTCCATCTTGTTTGACTATCCTGTTGCTACTCTAACTGACCAGCTGTTTTCAAATCCGATGTCAAGACTCATCTCTTCTCCCTGATCTTTGTCATCAATAATAAAATGAATTACCTGTTCCTAGAACCTGAAACCTTCCTGATGTTTGGTCACTCTTTTTACCTATTACCTTGGAACATCAGTAGGTACTTTCTGCATAGTATTTTGTAACATACCATTGTATAGTTGGCATAATAACGCTATCATTGCAGTTCTGACACTGATTCCATTGTAACTGATTTTGATGCAACTAACATCACACCATTCCAAAAAAAGACCTTGCAGCCTCTATAAAAAAAAGACTTGTGGTAAACTTTGTTTTTGAAAGTTTGAGGTTAATCAGACAAGCAATTCTTCTTAGACATATATAGGTTGTTCAACTCTGATTGCAAAAATTGTCAGTTAGTAGAGGTAATTTCTATATATGTAATAAATTATTTATGGTATCTGGGAAAGGTTCATTTAAAGGCACCTTTAAATGTGCCTTTAAAGCATCATTTAAAGGCACCTTTCAAAATTGAAATATATAAAAAAAGTCTCAAATATGATATGAGAGGCAAGAATTGTTGTGGGTAGTTGGGAGGACAATACATAGAAGTAAACACATAATGGGATCACTAGAGGCCAGGTTCTGCAAATATTTAGTGTCATGTATCCTCTAAGTGATTGTACTGAAGTCAAGGCAACTATTCAACCGGGTAGAGTTAAGCATGTACACAAATTAAGCATATGTATAAGTACTTGCAAAACCTGGCCTTGGGCTTGAACATTTATGAAAGTGATTATTTAACATAATTGAATCTTATTCACAGATATTTTTACATAGAAAAATCATGGCTGTGCTCTCACCAACTCCACTTTTCCAAATGTCAGTCCCCACAGCTCACACCTGCTTGTAATAATTCCCACCATTCAAATACACGGATTAGGGAAAGGGAAGATGGTAGAATATTGGCTCGCCCATAAATTATTCCTTTCTCATGGGTTCACCTTCAATTGCTCCCCTTGTTATTTCAGTGTTAACAGTCCCCTACACAGAAAAATAAGAAAATAAGACTGAAGTAAAAATGAAGTTCTCTCCATCCTACTTCAACAGCTCATTTACAATTGCTCATTTAACACAATGGTTCAGGCAAATGAAGGAATCCATGCAGAGAGGTAGTTGTGGTGGTGCCCCAGACTGTCTAACGCACATGCGCACATTCCAGTAAGGGGCTTCAAAGCAGCAGCAGTCACTAGGAAACAATCTAAATTCTATTGTTTTCTAATTAGCAGGACTTTGATGAGTTTTCAGTTGTGTAGCAAAGGCCAGGGAGATCAGGAATGTACAATGAAGAAACACTGCTCTCTGAATTTTGAAGGCAAAAGGCAATTGACCTGCACACTGAGTTCAGATTGGAGCCTGTGTGACTTCCATTATGATTATGTTGGCATAATTAGAGGATGATTTTATTCTGTAAAGTAGATTCCCAGTAGATTACTGCAATACTTTTCAGTACAGATCTTTGCAGAACCAGCTGCTCTACTTTTATTTTAGTCACATCCTATTTTTCTCATTCTTGTACAATAAGCAATTAGAAAAATTACTGTGGCTAATCCTTCAAAAATGTCTCCCATTTCTAAAACTAGCAATCAGAAATGAATGTCTCAACAATTTTATATATACTGAAAAAAAAATCTTGCCTTCAGCACTGTAAAATGAGAACATATCTGCAGGCTGGTTTATGATCTTTGATTCTGTTTTCTTTATTTCCCAACTTTATATTTAGAAATATTTCTCAATAAATATTACATTTTATTAAGAAGTAAAGACAAATGAAGACAAGGTTTCAAAAGGTGAGTAGTGATTTGAAGTCCTACATGTTTTCTGTTTCCAACTTGCCTCAAATTACAGTGCTGTCATTTTCTGTAAGTCATTCATCTGCTAGGAAGGAACAAATTCAATGTGCACTACTTGGGTTTATCTGTATGACCTGAAACCATTTCATTTTAACTTATTATGTTAAAAAGATTATGAGTGATAATATCCCACGGAGAAGCAAAACAACAATTTATACTGACTTCATTTTAGAAAAAAACGTATTTTCTTATAAAAAAATCTCTCTTCAAACAAATAAAATTGTACTTGAAGGTTTCTCAGCTGTTAGTTGCAAATCTACCTAGAGAATCAAAGTTAAATCAGACAAGAACTGAAAATTTTCATATTACAATAGGGTAAGATTTTAACACATGAACCTCAGAAGCAAACACATCTTTTATTTTTTTTTAATTAGTTTCAGCAGATATAACTTGGTGGAGCATTAGATGTTTGGGGTGGTAGAAAGTAATAATTTTAGATTTATATATGGTAGTGATTTTCATAGCCAAGGGATTCTTAGGGCTTTATTACACGTTGCACCTTCAGCTGCTAAAATGTTGATCAGTGTTCAGTGCTAGCTTGAGTTTGGAGCAGTCACACTTTAAGGCTAAAAAGCTTCTCTGACTGTCCCCCCACCTGGCACAGTTCGGACTTGCCACTAGAGGGCTGGCAAGCAGAGGTGTGATTAGGAGCTACAGCTATGAGTTGCCACTATAGGGGTGGTGAGACAAGACAAGCTCCTATCCTTGCTCTAGGTGGGGGTGGGAGGGCAGGTTGGGAACATAAAGCTGGGAGGTGGAGAGTTAATGGGATGGGGGTGGTAATGAAATGGGAGGTGGAAAGTAAATGAGGGTGGGGAAGGGTAGTGAGATTAAGGAATTCAGCCAAAATAAAAAGGAGTAAATAAAGAGAAAAGAAATTAAAAAGAAATGAAGAGGAAGTAAATTAAAAGAAGGTCTCATGTTTTAATTAACTGGAATTTGGGACTGGGGTGTAGGAGGTTCTGATCATGCTTCCCAGAGTGGCTAGGAGGTGGCAGTGGTGAGGGAAAGTACTTCTGGGGGTGCTATTGCCCCTGCCCTGGATAGGAAGCCTCAGCTCATGGGGACTCAATCTAGCCTCCTATGTCAAGATCCCATTACTGGACCCACCTGTAACCTGGGTAGCTGGCATGTGCTCTGCAGGCTGTTTGCACAGGGTTACACCCCTGTGGGTGAGAAGCTTGCAACCTTGGGGGTAGGAGGGGGAATTGTCTTGTGCCAGAATTTCCCCCTAGACAGTAGAGTTCAGGGAGTGGAAAGTTTGTCCACACAAAACAGAAGTGTGGAGGAGGAGACACTGCATCCTGCAATGCTGGAGAACTACAACTTGGATAGCTCACCTGTGGGCAGTGGCCACCCATTAATGCAATATGAGCTAGGTAACACAGATCAGAGATGAACCTGCCCCGGAGTGTGCATAACTTTAAGCTGCCTAACATGCACTTAAAACTAGGTTCAGATGTTAATGTGTGGACCAATCCAAGGGTTAAGAACTCCAGAAGACACCTAAAATGAATGTGTAACAAGGTCCTTAAAGTACTGATGGAGGACTAACATTATTTAGGAAAGATGAATAAATATGTATTCAATATTCTACACCTGCCCTGGACTCAGACATAGAGGGGAGGATTCGTGGGTGCGGTGGTGCAGTTGCAGCCCCCACTTTGACTTCTGCTCACCCAAACTTAAAACTAACTGCCTAGGAGGGGCAGCATCACTTCAATTCAGATATCACTAAAAGAGTCAATTGACTTCATGGCTGATTATCATCTCCCTAATTCCTGCTAACCTGTCTCTATTCCACAGGTGTTAACAACCCTTTATCCTTTTTAATGGTTTTGTTGTTTCACTATTAAAATGATCCTTTCTTCTGCAGTTTTTCTGTCTGCAGCTGCTGATAGACATGGAAAAAAAAACCAAAACAAACTAGCACTTTACTGGAAGAGGCATCACATCAGTTTGACCCAGCTCACTCAACGGCTGTATAGATTGCATGCTTCAGTGGGGCTTTTTGGCACATTTCTCTAATAGCTGATTGAATCAGCTGAAGGATAAAAGCACCAAAAAGCCCCCTTGAAGTACATGATCTATACAGATGTTGGGTGAGCTGGGTCAAACATATGTGCTTCTTTCTCTGGGCATGTGTGTGTATGGCACGGGGCGACATTGAGCTGAAAGTAAAGTGTTTTTTTCACATCTGAAAGCAGTCTGTTAGCTATTTCGGTTAATGTTTCTCTCCTACTTTACAGCCCTACAGACTGCTTTTTAGCTCTAGCTAAAATCCTTAACTGAGGTGTGTTAATATTAACTCAGGTGTAGAAATGACTGACAGTGGAAAATCGAGCACTGTCAAGACACTAAGGAAGGCTGGATTTTATTTTGTGAATCTGAATAAGGTATTTATATTTAACTATATTGACTACAGCAATAATGGTAAAATATAACTTGCCTATTTTTTGTCTAGTATGTTGTGGGTTTTTTTTAAACTTTATATATTTCCCTGCAAATCAGTACACTTTCCAATAGATATATTTGTTTTTTGCTTTGATCTTAAACTGAATAAGTGTTAGCCCACATTCATATTAGTAAACCTTCTAGAATCATAGAATTATAGAAAGTTAGGGTTGGAAGGGACCTCAGAAGGTTATTTAGTTCAACCCCCTGCTCAAAGCTGGACAATCCTCAACTAGATCATACCATCCAGGGCTTTACTGAGATGGACCTTAAAAACCTCCAAGGATGGATATTCCACCACCTCTCTAGGTAACCTGTTCCAGTGCTTCACCACCTTCCTAGGCCGCTGGTACATGTGACGGCCATTTAATTCTGCCTAAATTGAAACTGGGTTTTTAATTTTTGGGTTTTTAACTGACACAATTGTTTCAATTTAGGGACTTCCATCACTGTAACAGAACAGTGACAGTCCCCATCAGCTCACCCTCCGACACCTGCCACTGTGGGCAGGCTCTATCAGAAAGAAAGAAAAGTGGTGAGGGTCCTGATTCTTTTTCTTTTTTTCCCCCAGAGCCTGCCTACTTCTCCCAGGAGGGGGTGAGCTGCCAGTGGGCCCTTGTTTTGTCACCACTGAGAATAGTTTAGCTCCATCCTCTTTGAAAATACCCTTTAGGTAGTTAAAGGCTAGTATAAAATCCCCCTCAGTTTTATTTTCTGCAGACTAAATAAACCCAGTTCCCTCAGCCTTTTCTCACAAGCCATGTGCTCCTGGTCCTGAAACATTTTCATTGCCCACCGCTAGACTCTCTCCAAATTGTCCACATCCTTTCTGGGGGGAGGGGGGGAGGGGCGCAAAACTAGACATGATACTCCAAATGTGGCCTCACCAGTGCAGAATATAGGGGAATAATCACTCTGCTTGATCTGCTGGTAACACTCTTATTAATGCAGCCCAGTATGCTGTTTGCCTTTTTGACAACAAGGACATACTGCTGACTCATATCCAGCTTCTTTTCCACTGGAACCCCAAGGTCCTTTTTTTGCAGAGCTTCTGCTTAGCCAGTTGGTCCCAAGGCTGAAGCGGTGCATAGGATTGTTCTGCCCTAAGTTCAGGACATTACACTTGTCCTTGCTGAACCTCAGAAGATTTCTTTGGCTTAATCCCCAATTTTTCTAAGTCACTGTGAATCCTAGCCCTACCCTTCAGTTTATCTCCTACTTCCTGCAGCTTGGTGTCATCTGCAAACTTGTTGAGAGTACACACTATCCCATCTTCCACATAGTTAATGAATATATTGAACAAAATCAGCTCCAGAACCAACCCCTGAGGCATTTCACTTGATACTGGCTGCCAACTAGACCTCAAGCTATTGATCACCCCTCACATTGAGCCTCATGATCCAGCCAGCTTACTATCTATCTTACAATCCATTCATCCAATCCATACTTCATCAGCTTGCTTGCAACAGTGCTGTGGGAGACCATATAAAATGCATTGTTAAAGTCAAGGTATATCACATCTATTGCTTTCCCCACATCCACAGAGCTAGTCATGTCATCACAAAGGTAATCAGGTTGGTCAGGCATGACTTACCCCTGGTGAATCCATGCTGACTGTTCCTGATCACTTTGTTCTCCTCCAAGTGCTTAGAAATGGATTATTTGAGGACCTGCTCCATGATTTTTCCAGGGACAGAGGTGAGGCTGACTTCTAGTTTCTATATAACTAGAGAAACATATGTGTCTCTAATATGCAATGATGTGCCACACCATCTGCCCCTGCCCCCACTTTTCAAAATCTTAGATTCATACATACAAAGGTAGATTTCAAGAACACCCCAAAAAATACACTTAACTAAATAATACCTTCTAATTTTATGTCAAATTTCCAAATATCAATACCCAAAATATACAAAATAATAAAAAAATTAAAGAATTTCACAAATGTTACTAGTGTTACTAATTACTCCTATATATTATTAAGCTTTGATTGAATATTGTTCTTGCTATCTTCTTGTTCCATTAAGTGTAGTTTCCCTGTGAACTTTTTGGGCCTATAAGTAACATTTCTGCCAATAATTTGTAATACATTTGCAGAATCATAGGGGAAAGTGAAACATGAATTCGTGAGAGAATTTCTAGGGGAAACATACAATTATTTATGGTAACCGTGAAGAACTGTTTTCCATTAGGGCTGACAATTAATGGCTGTTAATGGGCTCATTTAGTGCAAAAACAAACTAACGTGTTAATTTTCTTAATGCATGTTAATCGCTGCTCCTGGGTCATGTGTGCTGGGGTAAAAGCGCGCCTCTCCTTTGCTGGTGCCTGCCTGGCCATGCATGCTGGAGGAAAAGAGACCCCTTACTGCTGCCAGGCCACACACACACACACACACACACACACATGACCAGCAAGCAGCCAGGCAGGGTCAAGCTATTCAGGCACTAGGGCTGTGACAGGGCAGGGTGAGGGGCCTGCTCCTCCAGTGGGGGAATGGGGTGGGGGGGTCTTTGAGGGTGAAGGAAGCTATGTGGCTGGGCTGACAGCATAGAGGCTGGTGCCTGTGCTTGTGGGGATTGGGCAGTCCCAGGAGATGCTGCCAGAGGGAGCTGGGGAAAGCAAGGGGCTGAAGGTCAGGAGTGATGGGCACTAGCAATGTCAGGGGGCTATAGGTCAGGAGTGAGATGTGCCCCCAACAGGTGTCCTCTTTTTTGGAATTGAAAATATGGTAACCCTAGTTTTGACCCTTTTCACTTACTGTACTTAATCACTAGGCAGAAATTAGCATTGTTCTACTCTATTCTTATAGTTGTAACTGAAATCAATTCATTTGAAAATACAGAAATAACATCCCAAAATATTTATAATGAATTGGGATTCTATTATTGTTTAACTGCAAGATTAAAATTGCAATTAATCACAACATTTTTTTTTATTTCATGATTAATTGTGATTATTTTTTTTCATCATTTGACAGCCCTACCTACTTTCCATAGCTTTGGAAATACAATATGAGGAGACAGACAGCCTATTCTCTGGAGCTTGCAGTATTATTTTGAAAACCAAGGAGTAAAAAATGCAACATATTTTATGCAGTATCATTCAAGCTAGAAGATCTGTTTGGCTAACAATATTTGATTTAAAATAAAAGATGACATTAGAATATCTGCTAAACAAAATTGGCTTTCCAGAGCTTGAGTTTTACCATTTACATATAATTCCATAATTTAAAGTAGTCCCTCTATCTCCCTTTAAAAAAAATCCATTTTACATTTAATTTGCTGAAGCATTCAAAAGAGGATAGGAGCAAAAGTTATTCTCAGGCTTTAAATAATTCATGGGTGGTTTTAAAATGTGATTAATTGATCCAGTTTTAAGTAGAGGAAATGTGCTGAATTGTTTAGCAACTTACTCAATACTGGAACTGTATATAAAAAGGTTAATAAAGTAGCTCTTCCCCTGCCTATCCTTATAACATTTTTCAGAGTTTTATTTTTTGTAGACATACCTGACATGTATGGAAACAATTTTTGTGATAACACTACTATTGTCAAATTTAATAATGACTATTCTGCCTTGAATTGTTTTGAAGGAACAGAAGATAACATTCAAGGAGAACAGATACAATACATTGCATTGTGTATTGGCATTCAAAAAAGCTATTGCAAACACAGACAGCAGAGAGTCAGTACGCATTAAGTTTTATCTTTTAATAACTGTGAGAAATATATTTGCTACTTACAACTTTGTTCTATAAAACCTTATTTTAACTGAATGAACTGGAACATATAAGAGAGATGGTGAGCTATTCACTTGGGATAGGAATGCTAGCAAAGCCATGTATTCTCTTGCAATCTAAACTAAGTTCAGTTTCTTTTTATCCTATTCAGCCTGAACTTATATTGATATTATACATAGATAAACTTTTGTGTATGAACTGTGGCCTAGATTTTATTCTGCCTGGTAGGTATACAAATCAGTAGCTACTCATCTCCAAAAACATGTGAATCATTTTAGTGAAATTTTACCTTACTCAGGTGAGACTCACAGTTTTGCCATTTTCTCAGTGGGCAAACTGTGCTTCCAGAGACCAATCCTATTCCACCTTGAGAAAACTCATAGCTGTCCCATTCTTTCATGGGGCAGACTTTATATAAGGATCCTATTTGCTTAGAGGAGCAATGTCTACCTGAATCAGCACATCAATCTGACAGAAGCATTTACTTCAAAATGAAGACAAGTCTAGAACTGCTGGAGTCCCTATTGCAATATATTAATGTTATCCTATAAGTATTACATGCAAAATATACAAACGCCATAAGGAGCAGAGCCAGAACCACAGATCCCCTTCCCTTCCAGGGTGATGTCATCTCACTGAACCACAAATTTAGTGTCTTTGTCCTTCTGGACCCACATGCCTTCCATTTTGGATGACTAAGGGGGAGTTCCAATAGGAAGACTTGCAGGCATTCTTAGCCCATCTATTTCAACACCAAGTAGTTAGGTCATATTTATGGGTTTAGGGGATCCTGGGCCTGGGTCTCTGATATCCTGGGCATAACTATTATTATGCGATTGGAGTAAAAGTTGAGAGTTCCTCCTTTATTTATTTATTTTTTTTTACTTATATAGATATACAAGCCTTGCCCAGAGACTACTAACTAAAATCTGTGTAAATGACCCAAAATGCCACTTAGGGCCTTGTTACACCTTACACTGCGAGCCACAAAAAAGTTGGTCAGTGTTAGTACTAGCTTGAGTTCAGAACAGTCACACTTCAGCCCAGCAGGGGCATGAAGGACTGAAAGGTGAGAATTCCCCTGCTCCCATTCTGGGCTTTCCCCCTGGCACCTGCTCCCTGGGGCTTTCCTTTGTCCCTCAGACTCCTCCTCCCCGGCACTTACTCATGGCTGCCCACCCTATCTATCCCACAGGAGCAGACAGAGAAGGTCTAACCTGCCTTTACCTGCCACCACACCCACCACCACTGCTGGGCTGCTGTTCTTCTCTGGGCTGAGCCCAGCCCAGAGAGCAGCAGGGGTGACCGTGGCAGCCAGGCATTCAGGTTAACCTATCCTTACCTTCTGTCCCAGGACAGACAGCGCAGGCAGTCATAAAAAAGCAGGGTGGGGAGTTGGAGGGGAAGTGAATGTGAATCTGGGGTGCTGGAGAAGGCAGTGGGGAGCAATGGGGCCAATCTGGTCTAGTGGGGGTGGATGGGATGGCAGGGTGTTTACACTAAGGCAGGGGCAGGCAAAATATAGCTCCCAGGCTGGATCTGGCTTGCCAGGTCATTCTATCTGGCCCGCAGGGCCCCTCCAAAAGACAATTATTACTAGCCTGTGGCCACCCTTTTGAGAGCTGGCAAAAGGAGCAGGCTTTCAGAGGTCATGCACCATCAAGGCAGGCTGGGCCAGCCTGGCTCTGTGCCGGTATGTCGATCTCCTGACACTGCACCTGAGAGCTATGTACCTTTGAACTGGGCTGGGCTGGCTCTGTGCCTCCACTGTGGCTCCCCATTGGAGTGCCAGGAGCCTCACATGGAGACAAGGCGCTGGCCCTGTGGTTCCTGGCAATCCAGCAGGGAGTCATGTGCCATCAGGCTGAGCTGGCTCTGTGACACTATGTGAGGCTCCTGGCACCCCAGCTGGGAGCTGTAGGAGCTGCTTGCCATCCGGCTGAGCTGGGCTGGGTGGACTCTGTGCTACCACATGCAGCTCCCAAGACTCAACCAGAGCTGAGCACTGCCAGGGGGTTCTGCCTGACATGGGCCATGAGTGCCCTGAGGGCCTGCCACCTGATGATGCCAGTGACAGGGACTGTGCACCATGGTGGGGGCATGTGGCAGGGGGCCCACATGCACACCCTACAATGCCCATACCCCCCAATCCACAGTCCCCCGAAGCCCTACACTCCCACAAACCCCACAACCCTCTCACCCCATCACAACCCCCTCCAATCCCCCCCCCCCCCACACACAATATACAAGAGTAAGAGTTATTTTGAGCTATTATGCAATGACCTCTATATACACTATGGAAAAACATAAATCAGGAAAAAAATAATTTTAAAAATAAAATTAAAAATACATTATTCTAGATGTTTGATTTTTCGCATATGATTTGTGGGGGGGTTTTTCTCTTTCATTTTCAAGATAGCAAACCCCCCTCCCAAAAGAAGTACTTCCAGGGGCAAGGGGAGGGACTTCTAATGGTAAAAATCAGGGGTTAGGAGCAAGATGTCAGGCCCCAAATGGCAACCAGGGGGTGGGGCCTCTGTCAAGGGGTGGGACTACCCTTGCAGCCCTTGAAAGCTCACCAAAGGCCACTAAGTGGCCTTCCAGCTGAAATAATTGCCCACCCCTACACTAAGTTGTAGCCTAGCATGGCTACATCTTAGTGTAATATGAGTTGAGTAACATGGATCAGAGATAGTCCTGCCTTGGAGTGGCATTACTTTGAGCCTCATAATAAGTGCTTAAAACTAGTTTCAAGTGTTAATGTATAAACACTCCAGATGTTAAGAGCTCCAGAGACTGCCTAAAACTGTTGTGTAACAAGGCCTTTACATGTCTAAACTTAAGCTTTATAGTCTGACATTGGAACTTGATTAGAGCCTGTATGTCTAGGTGGGAATTCTAACCATTTTCTGACTTCTAACTTCTTTCTGCTGTAGCCCAACTCTAGTTCTTTAGCAACCTCTTCAGTCCAAAATTGAAGTGCATAATGAATTTTACCATCTTATAAGTCTTGTGACTCCTGATTAGGGGAGAATATGTTTCCAGTTTGTTAGTTAAATGTCTAAAAGATGCTACTTTTGGTTTATTGGAAGAATTAATTTACTCGTGTTACATATATTAGACAAGGAGCAGGATCTGGCCCCCAGTGTCTCTCATAAATCTCACTGAAATTTATAAGAAGTTACCACTGACTTCATTCAGCCAGCCCCTACATGCATACAGGATTTTTATTCTTCAGGGAAATGGAAAACAAAATACGAAAATATTTTTTAAAGAAGGCAAACTCATAAACTCTCCACTACTAGTGAGCTGATGTTGCTTGTCAACAACTTAAGAGATACCATTTTTCTAAGACAAAAGCAGGTAAATACAAATTTCTGCTGTGTTAATAAGAACACTTAGAAACCAGCATTGGAGAAAATCCTGTATTCAGTAAAGGGCTACTTATGTGAAGCTTGCAGGATAATGGTCTTCTTGATTATAGCCAAATAGTTACAAAATTTGAACTCCTTAGTAGGCTTCTCCTCACCGATATTGCAGATGTGGCTGAATTACCATATTTTTCTCACAGTTTATGTCAAACAGCTCTGGAAGAAAAGTAACCTTTCTTAGCCAATGCATACCTTCTTCGTTGCCTTTCTTTTCAATATTTCCAGTTAGGAGCACTTAGGTGGCTGCTGGATACAAGTGAAGCCAGGCAAAATAACTCTTCTTATTTGGTGAGTAGGAATATTTTAGTTGTGTCTCTAGCAGTTTGTCATTTTGTAGTCTGATGACATATTGCTGACGACTGTGAAAAAAAACAGTCTTGAATATTTCTCATTTATCAAGGATTGCTAAAATTCAGCACATGCTTTCTCTAGAAAAACTCTTGGTGTTTGGCAGCTTGGCTGTTTCCTTCCATATTATGAATGTGTATAGCAACAGTGTTGCTCATTCTTTTGACATTGCATAGGAGTGGACATTGCTGTCTGCAACAAAGGTTTGTTAACTATATGTAATCAAGTTACTTCAGCTCTACAAGGTAGTGACATGCAGGTATAATCACATCGCCTATGAGGCAGAAGAAATATTTGGAAAGCAAAAAGACAAGACTGCATTTATTCCACTTGATCCATTTTCAAGACTCTTTATGACGTATTTGCGGTTTTCCTTTCATAGAAGTTCTGTCTTAAAGTTGTTAGGGTTTCTTTTCAATTGTAACAGACTTGTTTTTCATGGTCTCTATCTACTGCTCCCTTCCTTAGTTATACCTTTATAACCTTACATAGGTTCTAACATTATAAAACATGTCTAATTTCAAACTTCAGAGGTCCCTATATGTGCACTTTAGTTTTATTTTCAAACATTTTAAGGAACAATGCAAAAAGAACATCAGAATTCTATTCGGTGATATTAAGTGTGTACAGTTAAGTGTCCACAACTATTTCTGGTAAGAAGGGAAGGACTGTCTACAGGAAGACAATAAAAACACTGGACAGGGCCCAGCAGGACTTGAACATGCCAATTCCTACAAGAAATGATCCCAGAGGAATTGATGTTGTGAGCCCAACCTTGCAGGGTTTGGGCTCCTCTACTCATAGGATCTGATAAAATTACTGAATATAGCCTTACTCACAGGTTAAACATGTATTTTTGAAGCACTGAAAGCTGATTCAGTAGCCATGACTGCTAATTATGGAAAGTGCCTAGTACAGAAAATCTCTTAAATAAAAGACTTGTTTGCATAATGTAGGGCATAATGGAAACTAATGTGTAATTGGGCAGAAGGTAGGGCATGGTGGCACCTTAGAAATGGTGACTAAAAAGACTAAGTGAGCTGAGTTCTGGCCTGGAGTTCTTGTGGGGTAGACTTTGTGGGCTCAGTGTCATCACCTTTGGGTGTAGATAGATAGATACATAGTAGGTGCCCTTTTCATCCAGGGGGAAGGTAACAGTCTGGGCTTCATTTTATTGGTTGAGTGTTAGGCCCTGTCTCTTCCCCCTTCCCTGACCATCTTTAATTATTTTCATTTTGTCACACTTTGTTTTAGGCATACAGTGCCTGAGAAGAAAAGGAGGCTCTGAAAGAGCTGGAAGAAGAAAAAAAGCTGGAGTCCCAGAGAGGATAGGGTGAGTGCAAAGGAAGAGATGAGCTGATTGTCGGGTGCTCAGAGGCTGTTGCACACTTTGCTGGTGGGAACTGTGGCAAAACAAGAAAGATGCTTTGGGCTGAAGTGGAGCTGACTGCTGTGTGATATGACATGTCAGCTCTCCGATCCTCTCTGTTTTAGGACCTGAGAAAAGAAGGAGCTCTTTGATGTGGAGATGCTATTGATAGCTGGAGCAACGAGGGACAATGAAGGACAAAGAAAAGAGCTATGGTTTTGAAGGCAGAGGCTCACCCCTTTAGAAGCAGAGGCTCACCCCTCTAGATGCTAGTACTGGTTGAAAAGAGTCCTGCAGCAGGGAAAGTGGAAAGGGTTTTTATTTTTCTTTTGGTTGGAGGAGTCCGGAGGCAGAGCTTCCCTGAAAATCTATGAAGGAGACTAAGTGGCTCAGACAGCTTTTGTAGGCAATAACCTGCTTCTTCATACTTCACTATGATTTCTATTATCTGACAGGTAGATTGTTACCTACAAAAGTTTATGCCTCTCTGAACCAATAAGTGTCGGTGCCATGCTAGACTAATGCAACTAACCACACAGCAGCATAAAACCTAAGACAGACAGTACAAAAGGCAAGAATTAGATATCGGGGGGAGAATTCCATGCACAATTTCAGAGAGAAAGTTGAAATAAGCTATCGTCAGAAGTTTTCATCTCCATTTCTAAAGGAGTCTGGGGTAGTAAACATCTTTTTAGAAATCTCAGATTTAATTTTTCCTTAAAACACCTGAAATTAATAAAGAAAAAGGGAAATGAAAAACAGAAAGGGTAAAATTTTGAAAGTCAGGGATACAAAAGGCGTCTTGTAAATAGGAAGAAAAATATATTTACTTAGTAATATGCATTTTAAATGTGACTTAGGATGGATTCTAATTACATTTGACAAACTCCACTAAATTCAGTCCTTTGCTATCACAGGTAGCCATTATCCTTTCATATTTGTGCAACTGCATGGGATTCTGAGTTGGTAAGGGGTCCTGTTGCACCAGTCATGTTTTAGTGTGGTTGTCTAGTAAAGAGTAGGCGCCCCAAACAGAACTGTTGCACAGGACTCCAAAACCTTTGCATACTGGCTCCATCCCAAACCCTACTCCTCTTCTGGGAAAGCTACTCCAGAACAGCACTGTTCTAATATAGAGAAAACTTCATCTTATTTCCCCTCTAATTATATTCACAATCAGATATTACCCATTTACTCTTGCCCTTCAGCTTAACTATTAGTCTGTTTTAACCAAAGTAGTCTCCTTACTCCTGTGATGCACATATAGGGAGCAGCTATATCCCTTTTCCACTGCTCTCTTTTCTGTACAGTCATTTTTCCATTCTTTATAAGCTCCCTGATTATTCCAAATATCTCCAGTGACACCCTGAGGATCTCCTACATGATTTCCCCCTCTTTCTCGGGATAGAAATTCCACATCATTTTGTACTTTTGACTTAAAAGAATTCCAAATCCCTTCAGGTTCCCAAATTCTTCTGTCTAGTGACTGTACTAAATAATTGTGTTAGTTTGTTAAAGCCTGACCTTTAAAAATCAAGACCTTCCACTTCAGATATAATTTCATTTATCTCCCATTTATTTTCCACTCCATTTATGATCACTTAATTCAAATTTATGTTCTTTGACTATTTCATCTATGTCCTTATTATTTACCAAAACCCAGCTCAAATTAGCATCACTTTCTGTTGATTCAATGACTGTACTTGTTGCTAATGCCAAAGTAGTACTATTTCATAGCTGAGTATCTATAGAAACTAAAAATCAAAAAGAAAAAATGTTGTCTCAGAAATATAGTGCCTGATATTGAATCCATTTTTCTAATGTCTCAAGAGTAACCAACAAAGTCTTCAGAACTACAATATAGCATTGTGAGAAAGATCAGAATCAGATTCTTGGTCTATTTTCTATTTATACATTTTTAATATGCATCTATTGCTTAACAAACAGCTCTGGAAAGAACTAATTCTAAGAGACACTAGTTTCAATGCAATTTAAAACAGGGCAGTACTATAAGCCTTGACAGAGAAAGGAATGAGTTTGATTTGTAATGACTGTGCTGATATGTAATAATTTTGCACATGAGAAAGGTCATTTATAATTCAGTCTTGCCTAGAGGATTAATTAATTAATAATTAATTATTGGTGGGATTTTCTTACAAACAGAATGGGATTGGCATTCCCTTGAAAATTCTGATTGACATTGATGCAGTATGTGGAACAACCGTTTTGTGGTGTTAAAATAAATCATTGGGCTCTGTGTACAACAATGTTATTGGATTATATAAAATGGAGATGGAAATGGCCTAGCAAAGCAAATAGATAATTCACATGCTTAATATATTAGACATCAGATGCATACTCCCCTTGATTTTAGACTAAGGATCCACTATACAACCATAAAATGACTTGTCAATCATTAGGAGAATTTCAGCATCAAAATCAGCTAAATACTTAAAACTGTTTAATGCAGTTAAGTAGATGCTGGAGAGGCTTTACTTGGTAACTGTGCATCCTGGAGGTTTTGGTAAATTGCTTTTCTATTAAAAAGAATAACAACAATACAATAATAGTATGTGAGAAACTACATGGAAACTATAGACAGGGCTGTTACTATACATCAGACCATTTCTTACTGGAATTATTAAAATATCCAAATTGTATGAGTTCAGGATCATATCAGCTCTTATGTTGCATTCAATTCTCAATAACTTTCTTGTTGTTTTAAAGAATATTAATAGAAGGCCAGTAAAACCTATCTATCTATGAAGCCCATCACCAATGTACAGCTTCAGCCCACTCCATTTATTACATTATCTTTCTTTCTCCTCATTTCTGCACACACATATGCTTCATACACCATTGAACTTCACTCTTGTATTGTTGTAGGAATTAATTACAGTCACTGAGGTCAATTTAGTACATCTATTATTAATAGTTACTAACAATTTAAAGATAACCACTTGATAAGGATCACATTGCTGGCAGTGAGGGAACCCTACGTGATCTGAATAGAGATAAGAAAGTACATGTTCTCCCTATACATTGCAGAGGTTGATCCCTATGAAACAGAGAAACTGTTCCACCAGCTATTGATTTATGGATTTGTTACTTTTACGTGTCTTATCTTTGGAACTGTTATGTGCTAATTCTTTGGACAAAAGAACATTTTCTTTGGAGATTTGGGGTCCATTTTGCTGTATAGTCTTCTGCTGGAGAAGATTAAGGAATGTGCTTGCAGCTAATCAAAATAATGTAGAGTCTGCCACCCCACTGAGATCAGTCTTATTAAGGATGGCATAATCTGTAAAATACAAAATTTATTTCTCATGAATACAGAAGTAGTTTATAAAGCTTGGGTCACATGGTTGAAGAACAACAATAATATGTGGCAGGTGAGGCAAATCATATGTCTCAAAAACATGCATGATTCTGATATGGGATACTGGTATTGGACACTAGAGACTCTAAGGAATATCCACTGTCAAGCTTTCACAAACAATTCATGGCATTATTTGATTCATATGCAATTTCTCATGCATAACTCCATGGTATTATTTCTATTCTATGATTTGATGACCTATCCAAGGTAAATTACGTCAGACTAACCTAATATTTTGCTTTTGATAAGATCACTGATTTTCTACAGAAGGGAAAATAGAAAATCTTATTTACATCAGGACAGTGTTTGATATGGCACCATATAAGACGTTATATTTCTCTACTGATATTTAGCGTTGTTGTTAATCAACCTGAGCCAGCTGAGCATTCTTCCCCATCTCTATGATAGCTTGTAGTCCTCATGTACACTATTCATACAGTGTTTATTTCTTGAGCTTTGAACAATTATGTAACCTAGGTTTTCTTATGAAACATGTGTCTCTTATTCTGAGCTTGTCTTTACTTATTATATGTAGAGGTTAAAGCATGCATTTGAATGCCACAAATACTGGAGAAAAGTGAGAACTAACTAGGAAAAATGAGGTGGGGTTAACCACAAACTTGGAAGTTTAACAGGCTTGGCTTGGGAATCTACCAGTCTTTCAGCTTTGTTTATGGTGTCAGGCTTGTGCAGGCTCAAGGATGACATTAAGGTTGACCTTAACTATCAAATCAGAATATACATAGCCCATCAGCTAACCTGGAGAATATCATATAGGAAGACCTATATCATTTTGAAGACTAGAAATGGGATGTAGCAGTGCAAACCATATATGTATGCAATTATACAGTACAAACAAGAATTTCTACTGTAAAATGAAACTCATAATTTGGAAGCAACTGAGAAGGAGAAAGGCCTGGTTATACTAACTAATCATGAGCTAATTACATACAAGCCACCAATACGATACTCCATTTGACCTTTTTCACAGCTATCCTAGGATATATGAAGAAAGATATTTCCCATAGATATGTAGAAGAATTAATACCATAGTACAAAGTCTTGCTGAGTGTTTCCTTATCTGAAATACTGTGTACAACTTATTTCACCCATGTACAAGATGAACTCAAACTGGACAGGTAGAAAGAAGGTTCCTAGGATTAAGGGGGGATGATTATGAGACTAGAGAAGTCATTTGTAATGGAAGAGAATAGAAAAGCTCAACTTTAATTCAGCAAAACAAAAGCTCAGAGAGGATATTCTTGCTTTCCTGTCCTATTATTCTACAATCCAAACTTTATAAACTCATTCTTCTTGATAAGAGTGGGAATGATAGGATCTTGACTATTTTGAGGAATTCCAATACTAAACATTTTTTTTTAATTTTAAAAATTAATTTTACCCTCTTTTGAAGGAGACAAAGAAATATAATTGCCAGATACGCTGTGTTCTTCACTCACTATATAATAATATAAAGACAACTAAGGGTTATGTTTCTGTAGAATAAAATGTGCAGCCACAACTTGATCTTCAGGAAACTTTAGGGACATTTTCTCTTACGTTTCATTTAAATCACCTGTGGCCTTGCTAATCTTTAGGACTGATTTTGGTCCCACATTGATTAAGATACCTATTCAGAATCCCATTAAAATCACAATTATACTTATGGAAAACTGGTATGAGGTAAAATAGGACCTAGGTCTATTTCCCTTCTTGTATTTCTTTCATCTTTCTGGCATTAAATACCTCTCCACTTCTCACAGTGTTACTTCTGTTGATATGAGAGGAGCTTCTTCTATAACTTCTGCCATCTGAAGCAGATCTTTCTGTATCTTGCTTCCTCCTATTTACATATATAAACAGAAAACGTTTCTCTTCCTTCCACTGTTGTAATTTTGAAGAAGGATCCATGTTTGATGGTCAGTGGGAAAGCTCAAATCCCATGTTTTCTTGCAGGTAAGCCATGCTTTTGCAGCTCATGTCATTCTCTGATTTGGTGACCCAGAGTAAATAACTCTGTTGGTTCTGTCTTTCAGGCTAGATATCAGGAGGCACTACTTCACTGTCAGGGTGGCTAGGATCTGGAACCAACCTACAAGGGAAGTGGTGCTCGCTCCTACCCTGGGGGTCCTTAAAAGGAGGCTAGATAGACACCTTGCTGGGGTCGTTTGACCCCAGCATTCTTTCCTGCCCATGGCAGGGGGTTGGACTTGATGATTTGCTCAGGTCCCTTCTGACCCTACCACCTATGAAACTATGAATTTTAATGTTGGTGTTTGCTTGTAATATTTAACATTACAACATGTTTTGGAAGTGTGTGTGTGTGTGTGTGTGCGTGTGTGTGTAACATCCCCTACAAAATACAGTCCATTGTATTGTAATTGTGAAAATAACTTGCAGTATTTTCTTTATCTTCATCTTAGCTCTCTTAACTAACCCCATTAGAGCTCTAGTCAAGTCAATTTACAGTAATAACAGCTTCTATATGTGCTTATACATACTAATGTTTTGCAACTGAGTGCTAGTTCATCATATGATGTTTCACCTGTCAAGGCTATTTCTATTAATCAGCCTGTCCTGTTCCATATCTATTATGTCCTGATTTTCTCACTGTAGATGTAGAAGTCACTTACAAAGCCAAGTCCCAATGGGCTAAGACCGTATTGCTCTAATTTTAGGCCAGTATACATAGAGTTATTCTACTATAAAACTGGAGTAATAGACTAGTAAAATATGTGTCATGTGGTTTTAAACACAAAATGAATTCAGGTCAGAGACTTGTCAATATTGGACAGTAATTCTTAACATTTTATCTTAAATGGATAAAGGTTGTTCTCTTGAATAAAGATATGAAGTATTTAAGATGATTAATACTTCACTGCTAGGAGTGGTGCAAGGCAGCAGACACCCTTCAGTGTGCATGGCACCTGTTCTCTGGATAAAAACAGCGCTTCATTTCCCAGCACTGACAGTCCAAAATGTCAAAAAATATACCATGTATAATTTTTGACATTTTGGAAGTTTGCCATAAGTTTGGTTTGGGACCATCAGGGTAAGTAATAGATGTGGCAGCTACACTCTATCCAGAACATTGAGCCATATATTTTTAAAGCAATCTAAAGTTAGTAAATGGTGGTGGTCATGGTTGTAAAAAATGGTTTACAAAAAGGCCTAGTCCTCAAAAGGAGATTGTTTTCAACAAAACGCCAATCTTTTATAAACGTTGCCATCAGGTTTTTGTTTTGACTTGTTTTGCTGTTACCATGATTCCTTCAACATTTTCCCACAACTTTTCTATGACAAATATGTTCTTTATACACAGATAGGCAAGGTTCTTTGTGTAGATGTGATATTTTTTATTAGACCAACTGAATAGTTGGAAAAAAGTTCTTAGCAAGCTTTCAGGTGCAATCACTCTTCTTAAGGCATAGGGAGTCTCTGCTGCTCTGAGACTTCAAGGAATGTAAGAAGCTAAAAGTGTGACAGGATGGCAGTGCAAATGTAAATACGTAGAATTAGGGAAACAAAAGGTAGAGTAGGGAAGTGGGATGGGGAGAGGAGGGGGTGAGCCAAAGGTGACTAAAGGAGATTCTACAGTAGTAGTAATTCAAGGTAGAAAAGAGCCTGTCTGTGAAAAAGGAAATAGCTGGAAATTAAGAAGACAAAGGGCAGAAAAGTAGGGGAGGGGAAAAAGGGTGGGAAGGGGCTAGTAAAGTGTAAGTGGTCAGGTCTGGCAAATACTTGGTGAATCAGATGTCAGGCAGGTTGTAACATGTGATAAATCTAGTGTCTGTATTGAGTCCATGATTTTTTTGCATCCAGTTGATTTATGGAGTGAAGTTCATGGGCTTGTCTATGAAAGATGTTTTGTAAGTTCCCTTTGAGGATTAGAACTGAGGGATCAGAACAAGTGATTGTCTTGTGAGAAGTGTGCCCCCACAGGTGGCTGGGAATTCTTGTCTTTGATAGATTTTCAGTGTGCATTCATTCTGGTGCGCTGTTGTTGTTTGGTTCCTCCTACATATTTTCTGTCAGGGCACTTGGTACACTGGATGAGATATATAACATTTCTGGAGGCGCAGGTGTAATGGTGATGGTTCTGTTGTGGGGTGTAGTTATTGTGGGGATGGTGGAGATATGTTGGCAGATTTTGCATTTCTTGTCCTTGCATGGTCTGTAACTATTAGGTGTGGTTTGGGTCATATGGAGTTTGATTCTGGTGATGAGGTTAATGAAGTTTGGTGCTTGTTTAAAGGCTAGGATGGGTAGTTCTGGAAAGATCTCTTTAAGAATTGGGTCTTCTTCTAGTATGGATTGCAATTGTTTGAGGATTTTCCGTGTAGGTTCCAGGAAAGGGTGATATGTCATAACTAATGGTGTGTGACTTGTGGGGATTTTCTTTTTGTACTGCAGCAAATCTTCACGTAATATTGAGGTGGCTCTTTCAAAAGTGTGATATAACTCTCTGGAGAAGTATTGTTGTTGGGTGAAGGCCCTTTTGAGATTTGTGAGGTGGCAATCACGGGTATTCTCCTCAGTGCAAATCTGATGGTATTAAAGAGCTTGGCTGTAAATTACAGCTTTCTTAGTGTGGTTAGGGTATTCGCTGGTTTTGAATAGATATGTATCTTGGTCTGTGGGTTTCTTATATATGGTGGTTTGAATTTTACCATTTTGGATATTGATCATGGCATCCAAAAAGGAAATGCTGGTGTTAGAGTATTCAAGCAATAGTCTGTTGGAAGGGTGATGATTCTTGAATTTTTGGTGGAAATCAGAGACTGCATGGGTTCCAGTCCAAATGATGAAGATGTCATCTATATATCTCAGGTATATTATTTATACACATACTTCTCACCTTTATATAACACACTCAGGTTATTCACTATTAGCTCTTGAAACCACTGACCTCACATAAGGCAGAGCTGGTCAGAAAATGTGTTCTTCATTAAAAAATTGAACATTGTCAAACTAAATCTGTATTAAATCATTTTTACTCAAAGCATTACAGTTTTCATGGCTTTCATCTTTTGATAATACATTACATTTTTTTTGCAGAATGCAGGTATGTTCGGCAAAAAATATTCATTATATTGAAAAGCCACTTATCAATGAGACCTATTTTTAAGAGAGTGTTTCAACTACGTCTGCTTACAGGTGATAACAGATACATGTGTTGGCACAGAATTTGGGAAAAAATGCAGAAGGCATGTCTATACAGGACACTTACTACATGGGAAGTTAATTCTACTGCTCATTAGCACATCATGGCAAAAACTGTGTTAATACACAATAAAATTAGTCTACTGTGAATTAAGCATCAGAAAAAGACTGTGCTTTTGCTACTGTGCATTAATACCAGCTACTATGTATTTATGTAGTACCGTGTATTAGAGGTACTAAAATAATGTGCAGTAGCAAAGGTGCATTAATACATGTGTAGATGTGCCCAGTGTCAAGGGTTTAACTCTCACTACATTGCAACTTTACCCTTTTGGAATGGTCTGTAAAGATGGGAGTTCACATACATAAAGTGATGAAGCATCTTTCTTTTTTCCTATGTCAGTTCAGAAAATTTGTTAGTTCAGTAAGTAGAGATCATTCAGCTTGTAAAGCAGGCTCTGTGAGAGATGACATGCATTACTGTCCTAATAATTAAGGACAGAGATGACAGTTTACCTATTATTTCATTCAGTAGCTGCCTTTCAGCTGTTTTCTCAGCTGCACCAGGACATCCACCATTAAATTTTATAGACAGGCAGATCTTTGACTTACAATGTTTGATAAAGATCTTACAGCAGTCAGTGTTTAACAGTAGTTACCTGGTAAGTCCATGAAGTTATCTTCATGAATTTCTTCTACTTGGCAATAATAGGATAATGTAGGCTTTATGGTTAGTATATTGTTTCTTTTTACTACACACCTTTAATCATGTACATTGTCTGGCAATGTAAGAAAAACTGTGCAATTGGAAAATTGCTTGTAACTAGAGCTGGCCAAAAGCAGGTTTTCCAGTTCAACAGATATTTTGTTTATTTGAAATCTGGATTTGGTCTGATTCAGACCAAAGCCAATATTTTTCAACCTTTCCAGTGAACAAGAAGCTCCCTTGACTTTACAGCTGCTTAAGAAATTGCTGTTATTGCCAGTTTTGTGGTTATAGCTGCATGACATTGATTAGAATGTCAATTTTAGCAACCAGCTATAGGGGGAACCTCGGTGCTTTTCTGTCCTAGGCACTGGTACCCACCAGCTTCCAGAATACCTGATTTAGTAGAGACATCGCAGGAATCCAGGCAGAGTGCCCTTGGAACTCTGTTTTGAATTTGGTGACTGTTCAACCAACCAGAAATGTTTGAAATATAATATTTCAGGTTCAATAATTCAGCATTTTTACTACATTATGTTGCATCAGAACATTTTTGACCAGGTTAATGTGCAACTGTTTTGCTAACCTTCTGGCAATATGCAAACAATTCATTAACTGTTAGCAAGTATTAGCTGTAGGACTGCTATTTGTTTTGCATTAGATGTAACAAATATCTAATAAAAGACACAATATACACAATATACATGGAAGATAGGCAATATGACACATCTTAATGGTCACAGGAGAATACCATTGCCCCATATGCTGAGAAATTATACAGTATTTGGGTTGTAGTAGTATTATTTACTAGAAAAAGAATTATTGTAAAAAGCAGGTACATTCATTGTGTAATCTCAAACATTTGCTAAATAATAATAATGAAAAGTGCAAAAATCCTGTTTCTTTGACCCCAGTAGAAACCAACAGCAGCAGGCAGGTTCCTTTCTCAGAAATCCCCTTCTCTTCTTCAGCAAGTTCTATGCACAAGAAGAAGAAGGGTCCCACCCACAATGTTTTCTTCCACTTTCCTTTGGGCTTTTTTCCTTGTTTCCTGCCTGTGGCATATAGGCTACATACACGCATTCAAATCATCCAGGAAAAGTCTCCTAGTTTTCTTTAACTGATTAAAAAAACCCAACTCATACAGAAGTTCAGAAAAGCAAAGAGCCTACAGTGTGGATGCTGGAATCCCAGAGGTGTCTAAAACATGCATTCCGGGGAGCTTTTCAGGCTTCTTCTTTTTTCTTTTTTTTAATAAATGAGGGCAGGGATTGCCAGGGTCAGGAAAGGTGTGGCCAGGGTCTGTGCTGTGCACAAAAGAGTTCCCCAGCCTTTCCCCTCTCCCATTCTGTGTTGTAGCCCAGCTAGCACACTGGGCAGGGCATATGCTTGTATGCTTCCCTGCACCCAAATGCTGCAGTGAACAAGCTAAGAGCAGAACACAGCACATAAGTGCTTCAGCACTGAGCTTTTTCCAGCCCAAAGCACTCAGGGGGCATGTTCTGCTCCCTGCTTGGCTGAGACTGACAAATGCTCTCCTTCCCACTGTGGGAGAGGGAGGGAAGAGAAGCAAAGCACAATGGGATTGTGGATATCATCTCTGCATCTTCTGCTTATACAGAAGTTCTGTCTCCTGAGAGATATTCTCAAGGGAGCCACTTCACTCAGGTTGCTCCCAAGATGTTTTTTCCTCGAGTGGCCATTTTCACTCAGGGAGAAAAATTATAAATCTCTCTACACTCATAGTTTCTCCAGAGAGAGCAGGGACTCTCCCTGGAGAAAATGATGTCTGCCCAAGCCCAGCGTGGTCTGCAAAACCAATAGCCTACTCTTTACACTTGCAACTGTGAAAGTCTCTTATCCAGCATGGCTTAGGTGTCATTTCTTTTGTGCTTTAAAGTAATAAAGGAAGTCTTGTATTACTTTCAGTGAATTACTTGCCTTTTCCATAGAGTTCAAAAGAGAATAAGGGATACCCAGGACTGTAGTGACATCTATAATTGTTTTAAGATTGAACTCTCGCTTGATGTTAACCATCTTCACTTTTCAGTATAGCACAGAGCCTTGTCCTGTGAGATGCTGAATAATTCTTCCAAATGTTTGAATGACCTACTAAATAAGAGTTGGTAAATGTAAGGATCAGGTTGTTTGGTGTTTGTAAGGACTAGGCCCACATTTTGCTTTGCAAGTTATATTAACTGAATAGATAAAGCTTTTCTTATTTTTTTTAAGATGTGTGTATTTAATTCTGGAACAAACAATAAATTGGATGGGAGTCACATGACACTGAAGAATCCATTAAGCTAGTTGGGCATTTATACATGTACCTTTTTGTCCCGTGACACACCAGAGATCCACCACTTTGGAGCACACTCGATTAATCAAGTCTGCTCCACACACATGAAAACTGCAGTGTGCCACGTGCAATTGTACAAGTGACGTCAAGTGCAATGTGCATCAGCGCACAGAAAATGGCAGCGGTGCGCTTTGGAACTAAAGCACCTCCGATTTGTTTTAATTCAAAATTGCACCACCTCCATTTTCTCAGTGCTGAAACACATTTCATCACTTATACAACTGCATGCAGCACAGCCCAGCTCAGTTTGCATCAGCTCATGTGTGGAGCAGACTCGATTAATTGATTCTGCAGTGCTTGCATTTGTAAAAATACGCTTTGGGCCCAACTTTTTTGGCAGGAGTGCCACAAGGTAAGACTTGCACCCTCCCTGGGTGCATCTACATTAGCTGTTTACTGCACCGTTGACTAATTAGCTGAGCAGTGTGCGGGCCGGGAGCGCCCCGAGCCCTTTTTCGCGCTGCACGCGGGCTGTGGCCAGCAGCCTGGGCACGTGGGGGCGGAGAGGGAAGGCCTTCGCTCTGGAATTAGGCACGGATGCGTAGCGCTGGTTTAAAAGATTGTTTACTTACACCGAGATGGCAATGGTGTAGGCTGAAAAGCTTGATTAAGTTGCAGTTACAGACAGACACAACACAGACGGTCTCGTGGAGGTTGCTAGGCTCCACGGTGCAGAGCTCCGGATGCTCTGGGTGAACAGGCCACCAAT
>NW_005841843.1:93435-125225 GCF_000455745.1 Alligator sinensis | reverse complement strand
GCCCCGAGCCCTTTTTCGTGCTGCATGCGGGCTGTGGCCAGCAGCCCGGGCACGCGGGGGCGGAGAGGGAAGGCCTTCGCTCTGGAATTAGGCATGGACGCGTAGCGGTAGTTTAAAAGATTGTTTACTTACACCGAGATGGCAATGGTGTAGGCTGGAAAGCTTGATTAAGTTGCAGTTACAGACAGACACAACACAGATGGTCTCGTGGAGGTTGCTAGGCTCCACGGTGCAGAGCTCCGGATGCTCTGGGTGAACAGGCCACCAATGTAGAAATCGTAAATACGTCTTATATTAGTTGCGCTCGAACACGGGAAGAGGTGGGCGGTGGATCAGGCCGCCACGCTCCTCTGGATCTCACACAGGGTTTCTATTACCCTGCCGTGTACCCAGAGTTCCCACGAGATGGATGTGGAGTCCTCGGGAACTCTTTTGCACCGTGCATTCCTCTTGCAACTCGAACAATGCACTCTGCAAAAGAAGCTGCAGAAAAGGTGGGAAACTGGTCCCTGCACCGGGGTTTCCTCTTGCTACAGGAAACTCCCGTGCAATGCTCTGCAACTTAACGTGGATAATTCTGATGCCGAAGCACACACACACAATCATGCCTTTTGGGTCATGACAAGCAGTAAATCTCACACGTCTACATGTGAGCCCCTATTAGGTTGGAGTAAACTAATTTACTTCACAGCAGAGGTTTTTTTTTTTTTTTCATGTACAGCAATGTATGTGTAGATGCTGACCTGGCTGGCTGGGGCATGAGGGTATTTCAGTGCTGGGGTTGCCTGCCAGCTAGCCCTGCACTGGGGCACCCTTGTGCCTTAGTCAGCTTCTCTGCAGCATGTTGAGATGGGTCAGAGCACCCCCTGGCTGGCAGGCTGACCCCCTGGGCCCCTTGCCAGCTGGGGCTGCTCTGACCTGGCTCAATGTCCTGCAGTCCTGGGTGCATGTGTAAGCTCTGGGACCATATATACTCATGTTTATTGATTCATATTAATATGCATATATAGATGTGGCCCCTGAGTGCTATTCTGATCCCCTTCCCCCATCTATTGCTCTGCTTTTTGTTCCCTGTGCTATATGTGGGGCTAAAGGGGTAGCAGTCAATGGCTCAATGTCTAATTGGCAGCCAGTATCAAGTGGAGTACCCCAGGGGTCAGTCCTGGAGCCAGTTTTGTTCAATATCTTCATTAACAATCTGGAAGATGGGATGGATTGCACCCTCTGCAAGTTCACAGATGACACAAAGTGGGGTGGGTAGTAGTAGTAATACCTGGAGGGTAGGGCTAGGATTCAGAATGACCTAGACAAAGTGGAGGATTGGGCCAAAAGGACAACAAAGGTTCAACAAGGACAAGTGTAAAGTCCTGCACTTAAGATGGAACAATCCCATGCACCAGTACAAGCTGAGAGCTAATTGGCTGGGCAGCAGCTCTGAAAAAAAGGACAATAAGTTGAATATGAGCCAACAGTGTGGCCTTGTTGCCAAGAAGGCTAATGGCATATTAGTCTGCACTGGTAGGTGTGTTGCCAGTAGGTCAAGGGGAGTGATTATTCTCATCTATTCAGCACTAGTGAGGCCATATCGGAGTACTGTGTTCAGGTTTGGGCCCCCGACTTCAGAAAAGGTGTGGACAAATTGGAGACAGTCCAGCAGAGGTTGACAAAAATGGTGAGGGGGCTGGAGGACATGACTTATGAGGAAAGACTGAGGAAACTGGGCTTATTTAGTGTAGAGAAGAGGAGACTGAGAGGGGACTTAATAGCAGCCTTCAACTACCTGAAGGCAGGTTTGAAAGAGGATGGAGCGAGACTGTTCTTAGTGGTGGCAGGTGACAGAACAAGGAGCAACAGTCTCAAGGTGCAGCAAGGGAAGTTTAGGTTAAATATTAAGAAGAGTTTTTTTTCACTAGGAGGGTAGTAAAACAATGGACTAGGTTACCCTGAGAAGTGGTGGAAGCTCCATCCTTTGAGGTTTTCAAAAGCCAGCTAGACAAACTTTGGCTGGGACACAGTTGGGGATAGTCCTGCAGGATAGTCCTGCAGGGGGTTGGACTAGATGACCTCCTGAGGTCCCTTCCAACCCTAATTTTCTATGATTCTATGCCTATATGCCATTGTGTTCCTTGCTTCATCTGCCATGAACTACACAAAGAAGCTGTCTGTGCCACTTACGGCATGAATGCTGGGAGCTGGCCATGCTGTATTAGACTTTTGCAGTAGTCAGAGTATGTTTAATGAGTATAAGTTAAAAAAGCTAGTATGTGTTGAACACTCAACACATAGGCTCAAGCTGCCTAAATGAAACCATTTATTGATCCTAAAAAATAAGGAACAATGCTATATTTTTTTATTATTTTATAATGATTAATTATCCATTAACTCTCAATATAGGTATATAGTTAGACATTTTTCTTTTTAAATGTTCCCTTTAATACATGATTCTTGTAGTGGTACGGAGGGAGGATGTATATATATTAACACTGATGGAGTTCATCCCTCCCAAATTTCCCATGCCTAAATAGAAAACAGAACTGATTTGTAAATCCTCCTACCATTAAGGCTACAAAAAACCTGCACGTATTACGTAGACTGGGGAAAGGTTGATTTCATTTAAGTAAAGCTTGTAGTCATCTTAATGAAGTCTCCTTAAGCCATATCTACACTACAGAGTTCTGCTCATTCAGTTATATGGGTCAGGCATGTGACAAGGAGTGATCTACAGGTTCTGTGCCATCAAAAAACCCTAATGTAGAGGCAGGTATGGGAAGGTGTGGAAATAAGTGCAGTTTTGCTGTATAACTATATCATATATACCATTATAAACAGATTTCCCGTATGCACATACCAGAAGAGAGCAAGCTGTCCTAGAGGAGATGCAGTTTACGCTATCAAGAGTCCTTTTACCATATGATAGGTTTCCAATCTGGTCTAGATTGTCAGATAGGAGTGCAAAAGGTTAATCTGATCTAGATTGTCAGGCTAGAATGCAATTTTCCTGACTGACTTTATAACCCAGCTTTGCATATAAGTATTCTGATATGGTAATGTGCTCCCAGTATAGACAAAGCCTTATTTCGTTCAGGGAAACCTCTTTAAAATTGAACTTGTACAGTTCTTTCTGGTGACATTTAATTTATGGACGATAACATGGAGCCTGACAATGCAAAATGAGTTCACAGTACGAGAGTATTCAGATCCTGGATGACCTTCATTCTCAGAAGTAATCATTCAATAACTTGCTTGTATTATTCATGGGTTTTTTTCTGTATATGAAAACTTAATGGACTATTTTAGAAATATATTATATCTGACATTGTGTACTGCCATAAAGACCATTGGGCTTGCTTCATAAGTATTTTTAACTAACCTTCCCTTCCCTCCCCATCCCCCCTGTCCCCCTCCCCCAAAAACCAAAATCAAGTTCTTGCAGAGTTCCAAAAAACCCACAGAAAACAAAAACCCTACGATACCAGAAGGATAAAACTGTCATATTAAAAACTACTTCTTTCTTGCTGCAGTTTCTGGAAGTTATTGAACAAGGTCTTTAAAAAAGGAATATATTAGTTAATGCCCCTCAACCTTTGTTAAAACCTTGAGTCTCCATTTCATCTAAGAACAGTTACTGCAAAGATCTGTGTGAAACTCCCGCACCCAGCCCCAAAGGAAGTTTGAACAGTAGAGTTCTCTCTGTGCAAAGAACGTTTCAGGAACAGGGCCTCAGGCTCAACAAATGTTCATGAAACTTTTCCAGTTTTCAAAGTTTGGGATTTCCCCCGCTCCCACTATATACAGCAACACTGTCATAAAATTGTAGCTCTACTAAGAGCCTTCTGCTCCTACACCAAAACCATCTGAAAAAGTAGATATATTCTGGAGGTAATGCAGACAGCCTTTTACTCTGTAGGTGGAGCTATGCTTCTAAACTACAGTACTACTTATCTGCAACTAAGTGTATAGATTTTATTGTTGGTATAAATGGTTTCCAATGATAGTGATTTGAATCTGTACAGTGCATCTAAAGTTAACCCCTTTGTGTTAGCCCTAGGCTTACAAGTTACATTTCTTTGATTCACTGGGAGCATTCCCATGGGCATTCCCATGCAGGGGCATCCGTTTCCCATGGGACAAATGGCAGTGACACATATTTGTGCTGTTGCTATTTGTTCCAGGGTGCACCCCTGCACATGGTTTCCAGCACATGGCAAAGGGACCGAGGTGGGGTAGGGGAGGCTGAGGCTGACCCTGTGGCCTCTCAAAGTCTGGCCAGATTCCAGTTTCTGGGGTCACACGCTGCTGCCATATGCACCATGACACTTCTTTTAGTGGTGGTTTTTTAACACTGGGATCTCCTAGTGTCAAAAAAAAAATCACCCCTTTGCAAATTAGCAGTGCAGCATATGGTTGCATGTACACTGCATGTGGTTTGCAGTACCTCAAATGGTTTGGGGCACTGCAGACTGCATTGTGTGCTTGTGGGGACACATCCATTATGTACATTAGCAAAGGAGTGCTTTGCTACATGGGTACATCACTCAGTTACGTTGAGCCCATGCTTTTCAAATGTAGTGTGAAACCCATATTAGAGAAGAAGGGGTCAAGAGAACATCCAGTGAACCCACCACACTGAGGCAGGATAAGTGTATCAGGATCACCCTTGACAGGTGTTTGTTTAACCCCATCTTAAAAATTTCCAAAAACAGAAATTTCACAACACAGGCACCCTTTGCTAGTGCTTCCTTATTTTTCTTAATTGTTACTGGTCCATAATTAGGGTAACTGGTCCAAAATTCCCTGGGACATTCCTTTCCCAAATCGTAATTGTTGCAAAGCAAATTCATTTGTTCTTATCCAACAAACAGTGGAGATGTAGAACAACGAATCACCATCTTTTTCACAATAATCTATCATATTTTGGAACATGTTACCATGTCTGCCCTTAGTTCTCTCTCTTGTAGGCCAATCCACATTATGTTTCCTAAGCTTTATCATTTTGCCCTCTTCTAGGCAGTTTCAGTTGCCAACATCTTTCTTAAAATGTTATACTCAAAAGTGACTTCACCATAGCTGAGTAGAGTAGAATGATTACCTCCAATATTTTACATATTGTATTCTTGTTAACTCATCCTAACATCAGGTTTACCTTTTTTGTGACATCATCATACTGATGGTTTGATTTAATTTGTGATCCACTACAATCCCTTGGTGCTTTTTCTGCAGTACTGTTGCTTATTTTGGGGTGGTATAGCTAAGGGGAGTGACCAAGGCACCAGCTCTTGGGTGGGTGGGGGAGGGTAGAAATTGCATCTGTCACACTGCTGGCACACCCACCACTGGTAACACAGCTACTGACACTACCCTGTGTGTTGCCATCCAGGGTGCAGATATGACCAGATACTCTTCTGTGAGTTGGTTATTCCCTGGTTTTGTTTAAATTTGTGTTTGATTTATCCTTCCTAAATATAACCCTTTGCACTTGTCTTATCTGATCTTTTCCTCAAGACTGCTTGCAGCCTCATATACTCTCTAATCTCTCATCTAATTCATTCATGAAAACACAGATTATAAATAGGTCTAGGAAAGATCTTTTTTTAGGACCCATTTGAAATGTCTTCTTGGTTTAACAACAATTTGTTAAGAGGGAGAGATAGCTAGCAGTGTTAGTTGCAAGTTAGGCAGAAAGCAGGGCAGTATGACATCTTATAAAGTACCCGATTTAGAGAGGCATGATAATCACTGCTAACTACTTCTTAAGTATGGTCTTGCAACGTTTGATGATTGCAACCTTATGGTGATTTCAGCTAACCTAGTGTTTTAGGGGTATGTCATATGTGATACTGTCAAAATCCTCACTAAAGTTAAGCTGTATCCTAGTATTCACTACTTCTTTTTTATCCACTAATCCAGTTAATCCCCTCCCCCCTTTAAATAGACAGATACTAGGTTTGCCCTTCTGCAGATGTTTAGGACTTCTTGCATCCTCCTGGAGTTCTTAAAATATAGTTAATGGTTCAGAGATTTTTGGGCTCATTCTTTAAGTACTTTAGAGTGAATTTAATAGGGTTTTGCTGACTTACATACATTTATCTTGTCTAGATGTTCTGTAACCTCTTCTTAGATATTTTGACCTGTACTTCTATCACCTTGTTAAAATTAATTATGCTAATTATGGTCACTACTAATATGTTTGTGAAGGCTGGAACAGAAAAGTTAGGGGAGGCTTTAGCCTTCTCTGCCTCAATCCTTGTTTGGATTTTCTCCTAGTTAAGTTACGCACTTTTGTCATTCCTTATTTTTGTTCGTAATTCTGGTATAGTCATGAAGGTTTTTCTATTACATTTCATGTCCCTTGCTAGTTGAATTCATTTTATACTTTAGCCTTTATACATATTTGCAATATTGTTTTATATTTATCCTTTGTCTGGTGTCCTTGTCCCTATACAATGTTTTTATTATTTAATTTGAATTTTCATTTTTTTAAGAAGTCCCTAATGCACACCCATATTGGAGACTTCCTGTCTTTCCTCTGCACTGAACTGTTTGCCACCGTACCTTTCAAACAGATTATTTCAGTAGCTATCAGTTGTTTTGCACTCTTTTTTACTTTAGATTACCTTGCCAAAGTTTGTGGCCATCTGTTTTTTGAGTCTATTACTTTTATTCTTGTTACAACTGCTTCCAAATCAAATAAGAAATAGCTACTACCCTAGTAAACTTAATTCACCCTTTTAAACAAATATTTGTCATATTATAAGATCTTAACAGTTTTTTTTTTCTTTCTATGCCATATTGTTTTTTTCAAAGGGATATTTGAGTAATTAAAGTTGCCTATTGCCACTAGTTTCTGCCTTTTATATATATCTATTAATTCAAGGAAACCTGTATCCATCACATTCTTCTAATTGGTTGGTGTACTTTAGACCCCTCCTGGTATATCACCCTATTAGACAAATTTTTCTTCTAGAGACACAGAACAATATCTGCCTTCCATTTCTTACCTTTTTATTTATCTGTGAGATTATCCAATCAGTCCCCTCCAAGATTCATTTAAAGCTCTCCTTAGTAGGCTGGCATGTTGGTGTCCTAAAATGCCCTTCCCCTTCTTAGGTTTGTTTTTGTTGGTTGTAGACATGTTGGTCCAAGGACATCAGCAGACAAAGTTATTTGAGTAGATGTGATGTCTTTTATTAGACAAACTAAATAGTTGGAAAAATTGTTCTTTGCTAGTTTTTGGGCACAAACACCCTTCTTCAGGAATAAGGAGAGTCTGTTGACTCAGCCATGAGGCTGTCCTATTCCTACCACCCTGGCCATAACTGGGCTATTTTTAGCCCCCCGACCTCCCTACCCCTGGACTGTCTGCCTACCTCTATCCTGCCAGCTCCTCCATCCACCCTGAGTTACTTATCTCAGGCTGCCCACACTGCTCCCAGCAGCAGCAAACACTTGCATATGCAGCTGCCAGTCTAGGTTTAGGCAGTTTAAAGTAAGCCACCTAAACCTAGATTGGGTGTGAAAAACCTTGAGGGATCCTATTGTAACAGGTCCCTGTTGATTCAGGGAAAGGAAGAACTACTAGTAGTGTTGGCAACACACTGTTTTCTATTCTATGGGTTCCTCCATCCCTTCTTTTCTGCAGAAGAAAAATATAGCATTCCTCAGATAGTAAAATCAGCTGGATAATTCCTTTGGTTATCAGATGCCTTAGTGTCTCCAGCTATTAATGATCCATGTTTATAAAGGCTAGGATAGAGGTGTGTTTTGACAAAGACAGTCTGAGCAGATAACTCATCCCTATCACTTTTGCAGCATTCAGTAACCTAATGAATAACAACAGGATCTCAAAAAACTTTTCAAATGCTTATGAAGTAAGCCTGTTGAATTCACTGAGGTTCTAAATAGGCCAAGAGGTCTGTCTACATGAGACAAGATACAGGTCTGAGATCCAATTGATTTGCCAAAAGCTATATTAGAAACAGAACTAGAAGGAGAACCCACATCATTCCTCTGTATTACATTCTTCATTGCTTTCTCTTGTAGCTGCAGTGGCAACAGCAGCATTATTCTTACATCTGGTGACATATTAAAAGCAAAAGATTTAATTCAGGCAGTCTTTAAAACAGGCAGCTGTTGTTCAGAAAATATCCTAAACACAAACAGAGAAAAATTAATCGTATTTGTTTTACTAACAACGTTCTCACATGCAACTCCATGCTGATTAAAATGAATTATGAGCTACCCTGCATTATCTGATTATTATTCTTCTCTTAATGCTTTTCTGTCAGCAGAATCAGTCTGCCTTCTGGCATTCTGTCAGCAGAATCTAAAACACAGCATGGTTTCATTCCTTGCCTTGAACAGAGTCACATGCATTTAGACCCACAGGGACCCCATCAAGATAGTTTTGATTAAGTTGCTGAACAACAATTCTCTCTGTTGAATTTGTGTGTGAATATAGTCATTTTAAGGGGCCAAAGTATACGGTGGCTATACTCTGCTTCACACAAGTGTGCCCAGAAACAAAATTAAACTAAAATCTTTGGGCATGTATACACTTGCTCCATGAGTGGGGGGAAGCATTTTAAGTAGAGCGCCCAGAGCATCACCTGTATCAGTGTCCGCCTGCTGAAAAATGGTGGCAGGGGACACTGAATGGCATTGAATGAGCTTTAGTTAAAGCATCCCTGCCACCATTTTTCAGCATTCAATGAACTTTAGTTAAAGCACCCCTCTCCCCCCCTGCACTTTTCAGTGCAGGGATGCTAATACATGTAGTGCAGGAGTCTGCTGGAGTGTGGTAATTACAGCAGACTCAATTCATTGAGTCTGTTCTGATGTGTTGTAACTATAGCACATCAGAGCAGCCTTGCTGCACATGTATAGGTGCCTTCTGAGGCTAACAACCTGATCCTGCAGCCCTTATTGCATTGAGACTGATTTGAATAGTCTAGATGCCTTTAACTAGATCTTTCAGGCAAATAACATTTGTGGGATCAGGAGATAAGGTTGTAAATTCTAATCCTGACAGGGACTCCAGGCTAAATTCTCCATTGCTGTACATTAACATATGTCCACGAACTACAATGGAACAGCGTCAGTTTCTGACGGATGATGATCTTCATCTTTATTTGTCTGTAAAATGACACATTTCAGTCATTTTTCTGTAGAATAACAAATGTTTAGTGCTATATAAATGATAAAAATAGCTAATATGGTATTTGGTTAATTAGCTCCAAGAACTGATCAAATCTGATACCCTTTAGCCATATATAATACTGTAACAGCATCAATAAAGGGGTTGTGCCATATTTTAGCTCAGCTGAACAAACCCTTGAGATCCCTGCACAGAGTACTATTCTTAGAATCTAAATTAATCTTTGCTAGATGAGAAAGCCTGATTTAAGGAAACTCTGTTTAATTTTTTTGTTTGTTTATTTCAGTGTTTAGCACAACATGACCCCTTCCTGTGACCCTCTGCCTCTAGATACCATTTCAATGTAAAGGCTACATGAGAATCAAGTAAGATTCAGTGACTCACATCCCACCCCAGTTTCCTACCCTATCAAAAGAAAATCCCCTCTATATATCCAAATGTGGGGAATTCAGAAGTCATCTGCAAATGAAACATAATCCTTTATATCAGAAAGGGACCAGAGTTCTGGAAGGGATAATATCTCTTGATGACAGGATAATACAAAACTTGTAGAGAACTGAATGTGATGGACGTGTCCTATTACTTCAATAATAATGCCTCTGCCACTTACTTTCTTCCATTTAAATACACTAAAACACCCTTGTACTAGCAAGTAAGATAACAGACATGACTAGCTTAATTCAACAGCAGTTTCATGTATAGCTAGAAATAATGCTGTTCAAATTCCCAGATGCCTGAGAGTGATGAGCACCTCAACAAGTCCAGATAATTTTGTACATTGTACTGAAAGATAAGAGGTTTTAAAAATGTTTTGGTACTCCTGAAAAGTCTATATCATTTACCTCATGTCTAACCAAGACACTGTTCCAAAGCTTGGGATTCACACAATGCTTTATTGCTATGGATTACGTATTTTAGTTAATATGTTATATGTAATATGTTATAGCGAAAAGTTTTATACAAATGTCTAATGTTTTTCTAATTTAATTATCACTTTGTGAAAGATCAGTCTAATTGTTTGGACACCACTGAATGTGTGGATGTGCATTTTTCTATTTGTGTAGATGTAATAGGATGCCATCCTCACAGCAGGCAAAAACCCCTGGAGGTACCCCAGAGTTCCCCTTATTCCAGTTCACTTCTGGAAACAGTCTCCCCTTCACTCACATGCTACATCTTGATGTTTCTTTTGGTTTTCAAAGGGGAGGCTGCCTCAGGGCTTCCCAGATCTGGTCGTGACTCCAAAGAATACCTGAAGGTGAGGAGCTCCTGCATTGAGCTAAGTGCATGGCTCCCTACCACCCCTACATCATGCCCCACACCTCATAGATGTTACTGTCATCGCTGTTGGGGCTTCAGCTTCCCTGGCATCGGCTATCTTGCTTTATCTAGGCCATCTAATCTAGACCCACTGCTTTGAGCCTGGCTTTGAAGCTCTAGCTCACATTTATACCTGGCACCTGTCCCCTGACTGCCAGGCCCCAGGTCTCTGTGTGTTTGCCACCTAGCACTCTCTTTCTCTGCCCACTCTAGGCTCAGTAACTGCTTGAGCCTTGGGCCTGCCTCTGAAATGGCTCAAGGCTATTGCATGCCTCTCAGGCACTAATGGGATCCCCCAAAACCTTCCCTTATAGTCCTAACCCAAACTGCTGGTTTAAATTATAACATAAATGCTAAGCCCCTGGTCTATAACAACGAAGGAAAACAATAGAAGCAGTGTGACTGCTTACCCCATGGCTCTTTCTTTCTGAGTTGCTTTGTCCTGTGCCCCAGCCTCCAGAGCTGTATTCTTCTGGGCATTCAGGAGCCCACTGCCATAGCCTAGGCTGGCTATCCCCTAGCTGGCTCAAACCAGGGTTTATATAGCTCTGGCCTGAGCTTTTTCCCAGTCAGGTGATATCCCCCAGACACCTGCTCAGCCTGCAGGTCAGGCTTTAACCCTTCCTCTGCTGGCAGGCTGTGCTCTGAAAACTGTCCTTAAAGGGGCCACCCCACTTTCTAGTAAAAGGGCTGGGGTTCCCTGTTGCACTGGAATAAAGTTGTGGTCAAGTCCTTCAACTAGGAAGTTGAGTGACTAAGGCAGAAAAAAACAGACTTTATTGGTGATATACTCAATTTCCATAAAAGAATCCTTAAAAGAATCACATTATAACTGCACTTCCAGAGTTACCTCCTATTTAGGACTAAATAGGGACTGTTTAGAAAAGTTGGATGTGTACAAGTCCATGAGGATGGATGCAATGCATGCAAGGGTGCTGGCGGAGTTGGATAATATGATTGCAGAGCCTCTGGCTGTAATTTTGAAAACTTGATAGCAGTCAGGGGAGGTCTTGGATGACTGGAAAAGGACAAATAAGGACATCTTTAAGGAAAGGAAGAAGGAGTATCCATGGCACTACAGACTGGTAAGCCTCACCTCAGTCCTGGGAAAGGTCATAGAGCAGGTCCTCAAGGAATCAATTTCTAAGAACTTGGAGGAGAAGAAGATGAGTAGAAACTATCAGCATGGATTCACCAAAGGCAAGTCATGCCTGACCAACCTGATTGCATTCTGTGATATGTGGGGAGAGCAGTGGCTGTTCTGTTACTCTGTGGATGTGGGGAGAGCAGTGCCCTTTATATCCTTTGACTTCAGCAAGCCTTTTCATACGGCCTTCCACAATATTCTTGCAACCAACCTAAGGAAGTACAGGTTGGATGAATGGACTACAAGGCTGGATTGTTGGGGTTAAAGGTATTATCAATGGCTTAATGTCTAGTTGGCAACCGGCATCAAGTGGAGTATCTCAGGGGTCAGTTCTGGGGCTGGTTTTGTTCAATATCTTCATCAATGATCTGGAAGATGAGCTGAAGTGCACCCTCAGCAAGTTTTCAGATGACACCAATCTGGGGGGCCAACTGGCTAAGCAACAGCTCTGCAGAAGAGGACCTGAGGTTTACAATAAATGGACAATATGCTGAATATGAGACAACAGTGTGCCCATGTTGCAAAGAAGATACCAGCATACTGGTCTTCATTAGTAGGAGCCTTGACAGCAAATCAAGGGAGAGGATTCTTCCCCTCTATTTGGCACTAGTGAGGCCACATCTCTGTGTCCAATTTTGGGCCGCCCCACTACAAGAGAGGATGTAGACAAATTGGAGAGAGTCTAGTGGAGGGCAATGGACATGGTTACAGGGCTGGGGCACATGACTTATGGGGATAGGCGGAGAGAACAGAGCTTATTTAGAATGGAAAAAGGAAGGGGTTTTAATAACAGCCTTCAACTGCCTGAAGAGTAGTTACAAAGATGGTGGAACTAGATTGCTTTCAGTGGTGGCAGATGACAGAACAAGGAGCAATGGCCTCAAGTTACAGCAAGGGAAGTTTAGTTTAGATATTACAGAAAACGTTTTGACTAGGAGGGTAGTAAAGCAATGGAACAAGTTACCCAGAGAGTTTGTGGAATCTCCAAGCTTGGAGGTTTTTAAGACCCAGGGAGACAAAGCTTTGGCTGGGATTGTATAGTTGGGGATGGTCATGATTTGAGCAGGGAGTTGAACTAGATGAGCTCCTGAGGTCCCTTTCAACCTTAATTTTCTATGATTCTATGATAGTTATTTAAAGGGAATTCGTGATAATCTTCTACTGGTTACCAATAATATTATAATTACTTTTGCTAACAGCTCCATATTTTCCTAGGCATAAAAAATACTGAATTCTGTCTTCTTATCACAACAGACATTTAACGAAGTAATACTTTCTAATATGAATTTGTTTCCTATTGTGCAGCCTATTTTGGAGTTGATGTATGAAGCATGCAGGAAGATACATTAATTTTATGAGCTGGATTGTCTCAATGGTGCCAAAAAGAACAAACAAGTCTTTATTTTTTCAAATAAGATGAGCGTATATGTCATCAAAATCATAAAGACAATAAATGTGCTCAAGGCTCAATTTATCTTAACTATTATGCATTTTTCTGTTCATCTAATATTCCTAATTTAGAACCTCTATTGAAGATTTTATGCAGCTATATTCTGGTACTACATTTTGTCAGTGGCTGGAAGCACCTAACTATAGCTAAGTTTTCAAAATATTTTCATTACTCTTCTGTTTGCACAAACATGCATCTTAGCTTAAATATATATAGATTCTGGGCTAAAATATTCTATATCTGCTGTCTCTTCAGTGGTGAATTTGAATCATTTTAAGAAAATTTGTAAGCTACATCTGATATTCGTTTTCATTCATTTTTATTTTCAGTTAAATAATGGCTGGATTTTGAAACTTGGCAGGCCAGTAGCTTTCACTGAAAAATAGGACATTGCCTTATTTTGAAAATATTGTTCAGATAAAGCTGAGACCAAGTGAAAATTGTATGCTCTGTATGCAAAGTAGGCAGTCATTAAGAATGGTAGCTTGCTCTTTTGTGAATGTAATTTTTTTTTTTTTTTTTAAATCTGAGATTATAATTTTTGTCTAATGCACTGGTAAAGATTTATTAAGCATGTTCTGGTCAATGCATGAACAATAGGGGTGTGTGAATCTTCAGTTGCTGATTCGAATTGGAGAAGATTCAGTCTGATTCAGAGGCTGAATCACCAAATTTGAATTGAATCGGAAGACAAAAAAACCCTCCGAATCAGTTTGGAACCTCCAAATTGATTCAGAAAAGATACAGAGATTCAGTGATTCAAAGGCAGTTTTGCAGGGAAACAGAAACTGAAAAGAGGGAGATGGAGTAGTGGGGGAAAGACGGACATCTGTAGCTGGCCAGTGACTGTGATCTTTCACTGAGTCCCCTTCCAATCACAGTGCTCTGGGGGAGGAATGTAGAAACAGCATATAAACCTCTGTCTGCAGCCTTTCTGTCCCTTTTGTGAGCTGTTTCTGCCTGAGCAACAGCATCTGAAAAGTACTGGACTCGCTTGGCTTCCTGTCTGTCTCCTGGTAGTTTCTGTTCTTGGAAAGGATTGGATACAGCTTACTAATTACCCTTGTCTAAAATCCCTCTACTTATCCCTATCCAATCCATTTCTTTCAACTTATTCTTCCCCTAAAAATCTCTTATTTGTTTTTGTTATTCCCCAACCCCCGCCACCACACACACACACACTTTTAAAAAAGAAAGCTGTGTTTGGCCTGACAGTGTGAGGTCCATCACTGCGCAGGAAAGTACATACATTGCACACACTGACACACATGCAGTATACAGAAAGAAGAGGAGGGATTAGTTACACACACATACAGTAAACAGAGAAGAGATATTACAGTCACACACACATACAGTAAACAGAGAGACTAAGAGATATTAGTTATACACAAATATAGTAAACAGAAAGAAAAAGAGGTATTACAGTTGCACAGACAGACATTAGTTCGAGCACAGAAAACATTATGAAACGAGAAACGTGCTGGAAAGGCAGGTGCAAGGTCTTCTGACAGGGGAGGGAGAGGGTCTAGAGGGGTTAGGGGGAGAGCTACAAGTCCCCCACCCCCAAGCATAGACACATCCTCTTTCCTGGCAGTGATGAGTCTTCTGCTGCTAGTGGGAACAAGGAGATGGGAACAGTACCTGTCCCTGCACCTGCACAATCTCCCATTACACCAGAAATAGCCACCAGCACCAGAATGACAGTCTCCTACACCCCAATTTGATTTCCCAGAGTGAGCCTTCCAATGCTAGAGAAGGAGCTGGATCTGGAAGCAGGGGACTTGAGCAACCTGGCAAAAGAAATTCTGGGGAAGGAGGGGGAATCTGAGTTTGTGCTTGGCACCCCTCAAAGTTCCTCTAGAGGCAGGTCTCCTTCTCTGGAAGGCACCTTAGATGAGGTTGTGGGGAAGCTGGGGAAGGAGGTAAAACACTGTACGACCACAGTGATACTGTTGCATCTCAGGAGGCATCACCCCCTTGCACTTGTTCCTCCTCATCCTGGCACCAGTGGAGCCAAGCCCAAAGGGAAGTCCCCCTCTTACTACAAAGCCCCATCCCCATGAAGCAGAGGTAGGCCACCCTGGACTGGTGGGGGAAAGCCACAGACAAAGGGGGAAAGGGGGCACATTGCAAGGGCAAGTGAGGTCACCCAGAGCACTGGGGATATGCTTGCTCTGGATGGCCAGCCCTTCTTAGTTGAGCGACCAGGGTTCAGGCAGCTCATGGCACTGGTGGCCCCATACTACCAAGTGCCTGCATGCATTACCTGTAACAGGACAGTGGTGCCTTCCCTGTATGAGGCATGCAGGGAGTACTTGAGGGAGTTACTGTGCAAGGCAGGTTTTCTGGTAGTTTTGCACTTTGCCTTGGACATCTGGAGCAGCCGGGGTGGAGAATATGCTTACCTCTCCCTCACAGGGTACTGGTGTGATCAGTCAGACCATTGGTGGGCTCTCCTTCAAGCTGAAGTGATGGATGAGTCCCACATGGCAAGGGAGATCATGGTGGACATGAACCAAATGTTGCAGGGGTGGCTCTTTGGGCAGGGTGAGCTTACCTGTGGGTTCATGGTCACCAACAATTGGGCCAATATGGTCAAGGCAGTGTGTGATGAAAACTTTGTTGGCATCTGCTATGTGGCACAAAAGTTCCACCTCATAGTCAGGGACACCTTGGAGGGGGACAGGGGTGCCAGTGATGGCACCATCACTACCACCCAGCTGATTTCAAAATGCAGGAAGATGGTAGGCTACTTCCACCACAGCATCAAGGGGGGGAAAGATGCTGTGGGACAAACAGGAAGAGCTGAGCATTCTGCAGCACAGAATCATGCAGGATGTGGAAACTCTGTGGAACTCCACATACCTGATGTTGGAAAGGCTGGTGGAGCAACAGAAGTCCATCCATGAGATGGCCTTGACCTGAAAGATTGGGATCAGTGGCCCCTTAAAGCAGAGTGGGATATCATCTCCCAGATCTTGGTGGTCCTCAAGCTGTTCCTCAAGGTCACCGAGACCTACAACACTGGCAATGCCCTCCTTAGCCAGGGGATCCCTATAGTCAAGGAGCTTGAGAAACAAATGGAGAAGTTCCAGGGGATCAATTTTCCTGGTTAAGGCAAGTTCTTTCAACCAGAGGTGCAGGCACTGGTGAAGCAGCTAAAGGAGGGCATCAAAATATGGCTGGATCCATTGAGGTCCAGTATGGTCCATGTTCTAGAGGGCATGTGTGACCAGAGGGTGAAGGGGAACATGTGCAGCACCAAAACCCTCGATCCCTGGATGGAGGTGCTGGTGAATAGAGTCAGGGAGGCAGAAGGGCAGAGGAAAGGGTATGTGGAAGAGGGGGATCCACTTTCCTGTGCCAGCACTCCTAGCACTAGCCAATCCTCTCTATGCCAGCCACTGCCAATGTGAGCCAAGGGCATACCTTCAATGTTGGGGTCCAGACACACCAGACCCCAGCCTTGGGCAGGTAGCAATGAGGCTTCAGTGCCTACCTATCTCACTGAGGACGTGGAGCCACTGGACTGCAACCCACAGCCAGATGTGGCAGGATTTAGGCACTGTTGCCCTGGAACATTTATCCTGTCCAGTGACCATTGTTCTGAGTGAGAGGTTGTTCAGCATTGCTAGGGATGTTGTTACACCCCACTGCACCATCTTGGACCCTAGTTTTGTTGAGCAGCTGGTGTTCCTGAAGGTGAACCTCCCACTGCTGGGGTTCCCCAAGCTCCACCTGCAGATGGAGTGAGAGCCACCATCCTTACTTCATCCACACCCATTTCCATTAAAAAAAAAATGCCCTGCTCTCATAGCTGAAGGCAGCACTCACTGCATTACCAGCCAGCAGGGGAAGAACATCTCCCTGCTGAGCTCCCATTCCAGGATGAATTTGGAGATATGGGATGGGGCTGTGGGAAAGGAGGAGACCCCAGGTCCTGGGCATGACCTAAAACTGCACCCTGTCAGGGTTGGGTGGCCTGGTGGGACTGCCAGTGGTGTGACAGCCCCCAAGAAATGCCAGGACTGCAAACCTCCCTGGTAAAAGGTGGGTAGGAGATGCCTTATAACCTCCAGCTACCACACATATGCACAGTCCTGACTAGGGAAAGCCCAGACCTGTAAGATCTTTGAGAGGCCTGAGGCTTGCTGGTTGCAGTGGAGTTGTGAGGCTCCAGGTGAGCCTCTTAGCTGCCTGGGATGCCATCTGCAAGGCATGGGCCGCAGTGTAGGGGAAGGTATGGAACTGTGGAATGGATGTCTCCCCTAGATATCAAGGGCCTAAATGGGCAGCCTCCCACCTGGGTAACATCTGAATCAGTTTTCTATCAAGGTGTGGTGGGCGGTTGGCCCAGAAATAGGTGGGTGAGCCGAGATCTCACCCACACTGGGAAGGCCACCTGTTACAGGCTACCATCCCTGCTAGCTTCATCCCACTCTGCCTTGAACCACACAGGGAAACAAGGGTCTTTGGGTCAATCTGATATCTTGTATTAGAACAACTGAATAGTTGGAGAAATATATCTTATCAAGCTTTTGGGTTTAAAATCCTCTGTCAGGCTGAGGAAGCATGCAGCTTGTAGTGTGTCATAAATTCAATGTCTAGATTGAGTCCATGAGTTTCTGTATCCAGGAGGTTGATGAAGTGAAGTTCATAGGCTTGTCTGTGAAAAGTGGTCTGTAAATTCCCTTTGAGGATCAGGTCTGAGAGATTGGAGACTGAGGGGATTTCTTGTGAGAATTGTGCTTTACAGGTAGTTGGGTATTCTTGTCTGTAATAGATTTCCACTGTGCATTCATTCTGGTGCACGGTTGTTGCTTGGTGTCTCCTACATATTTTCTATCAGAGTGTTTCTGGAGGTACAGGTGTAAGATCCAGGAATGGTGATGGTTCTGTTGTGGGGTGTATTAACTGTTGGGGTACTGGAGATATGTTGGCAGGTTTTGCATTTCTTGTTATGGCATGGTCTGTATCCATTTGGTGTGTTTTGGGCTGTAGGAAGTTGGCTTCTGGTGATGAGGTTAGCAAGGTTTGGTGTTTGTTTGAATTTACAAATCACTTTTCACAGATGAGCCTATGAACTTCACTTCATCAACCTCCTAGATATAGAAACCCATGGACAAAATATAGACATTGGATTTATGACACTATAACATGCCTGACACTTGACTCCTCAGGTACCTCTCCACTTTTACCTGCTACCTCCGCCCCATCCCCCAGCCTGTGTCTCACCCCCTGATGCCTCAATTTATGTTTTCACTGATTGGCTTTCTTGCCTGCATTGCATGCCAACCTCTGGCTTCTTTACTATTCCTTCCATCCAGGAACAGCACACATACCCCTTGTGGCTGCCTATAAGTTCATCACGGGGGCACAGAAGGGAATTGGTGAGGTTTTATTCACCAAGGCGCCCCCGGGGGCTACAAGAAATAATGGCCACAAGCTAGCAGACAGCAGATTTAGACTGGACATTAGGAAGAACTTCTTCACAGTCAGAGTGGCCAAGGTCTGGAACGGGCTCCCAAGGGAGGTGGTGCTCTTCCCTACCCTGGACGTCTTCAAGAGGAGGTTGGATATACATCTAGCTGGCGTCATCTAGACCCAGCACTGTTTCCTGCCTCTGCAGGGGGTCGGACTTGATGATCTATTGAGGTCCTTTCCGACCCTAACATCTATGAATCTATGAATCTATAAATCTATGAATGACCCCCAAGTCTCTTTCTTCCATAGTGCTAACCAGTGTAGCACTGCTAAGCCTATAAGGATGCTGCAGGTTTTTCCTCCCAAGGTGGAGAACCTTGCATTTTTCAGTGTTAAACACCATCAGGTTTTCATCCGCCCATTTGCCGAGCCTGTCCAGGTCAGCCTGGATCACCCTCCTGTCTTCAGGTGTGGAAGCTATGAAACCTATGAAAGATATATTTTTTCAACTATTCAGTTGGTCTAATAAAAGATATCAGAGGTACCCTCAACTGGTCTGTGCTGGGGCCAGGACCCAAAGGAAGGTCAGAGGGCCAGGGGTCCATCACAAGGAATGCCCAGAGCAAGAGGCTCAGGATTCCAACTGTCCTGAAGGCAGGGCCAGGGCCTAAGGGGGAGCCAAAGGCCCAGAGAGGGGACCACAGCTGTAGGTGGTGAAGGATGCAACTTATGAGACATCGGCCACAGTGTAAGGGGAGGTATGGAGTTGTGGATGGATGTCGCCCCAAGACTCCTATGGTGGGCAGCCTCCCACCTGGGAAACATCTGAATCAGTTTTTCATCAAGGTGTGGCAGCTAGCCCAGAAAAAGAAGGGCAGGCAGCTGGCCCAGAAATAGGTTAGTGAATGGAGATTTAACTGGCATGGCTGCCATCTGTGCTGTTTTCACCCTGCTGTGCCTTAACACACACACAGTCACACATGTCACAAATTTTGCTTTCAGAAGCTTGAGGTGAAGTTTCCCAGAAACCCTTGTACCTATCTCCTTGAAACTTGGCAGGGCCCATGGCCTCTTAAGGGGCTACCATGGCTGTTGTTTTCATCCCACTGTGCCTTAACTACACTCAAAGTCACCAATGTCATGAGTTTTGTTTTGAATAATTTGAGGTATGGTTTCCCAGAAACCCCTGCACTTATCTCCTTGAATCTTGGCAGGTTTCATGCCCTGAGAAGGGTATATAATTTCTAATATTTTCATCCAAATCTTCCAAAACATGACAACGTTATAGGTATTTCAGTAATTCCCTATTATAGTCTATGGCTGAATCACCAAATCTCTTAATCAGCGCTGAGTCTTTCAAAGCTGATTCAGCCAGATCAATTTGGGACAGTGATCCAAACCTCTGAATCAAATCACTGTCCTCTGAATCAGCCAAATCTGAATCGAATACTTGCATATTTGAACAGACCTAATGAACAGTGCTCGAAAACCAAGAGAACAGGGCTTGGTTGACTTGGCAGGCAGGGTAGCTGCTTTCTGCCTGCAGGCCCCACAGAGACTCCTCTACTGTGAGGAGCCCCCCCCACCCCCCCAGCAGTAGCTGGCCTATGTGTTTCTGTAATGTGTGGGGGGGCCTTGGTTTGACCAAGAGCTCCTCTTGGATCCGGCCAGTTGCTGCAGGAGCTTCTTGTCCAGAACCTGGCCCTGCTCTACAGGGCTTGAGCCTTGGTTCTGACAGCCTTGTCAACTCTCTTATCTGGTTGCATACTGTCTGGCTGGGTCATCTTCTTGACATGGCCTGGTCAGACTGGCTGTTGACTGAGGCTCTAGCTGCCCATTTGGGCATGCGCTCGGTCTGTTGCACCGCCTTCCTCCCGGTGGATGCAGTGGTTGCTGTCGAGAAACAACTCTGAGCACGGTGAGTTATCCCTGCCAGGGATGTCCCAGATGAGCCCTTTCCACCACTGCCCATCCTCCTGGCCATGGACAGTGATTTGGGAAGTTGGCCCAGCATTTTACTGGTTCTTCCCATGCCTCCTGACAGCAATGCCAGGGTTCACTTCAATGCACTCCCCCAGAAGGCCCTGTACCCATGGATGGTTCATGTCTGCCATGCCCACATCCTTGCTACTCATCCTGAACAAATGTAGTGGTGGTGACTAGTAGCACTGGCACTCACGCCAGTCTGCCCCCATCTGGCAAATGTTTTCTGAGCTGTCCATTGCCAAAAGGACCAGTGACCTCTAGTGGCGATTGCTGCATGGTGTGGCAGGGCACTATAGATGCCTGCCACTTTAAGGGCCTGAAGATAGCAGCTGGCAGGTGCCTGATGAGGGCAGCCATTTTGGATCTAGGGCTGCCCATATAGGCAGGGCATTTTTGCTACTGAAAGGCTAGGCAACAACATTGCCTGCCTGCAGGGCTGCTGGTATCATCTGGAGGTAAGGGAGGAGCTGTAGGCGATGCTCAGGAGGCTCCTGGTCCTGGGCATGACCTAAAACTGCACCCTGCTGGGAGTGGGTGGCCTGGTGGGTCTCTCAGTGGCACAGGAGTCCCAGGAAATGCCAGGCCAGTTATCACCCCGGTGAAAGGCAGGTAGAGGTGCCTTAACCCTAGCCCTCACCTTTGGGTGGGTTTGCGTACCATCGGAGGTAGTTGGGGCCAGGCATAGCTGTGGCCACCTGAGCCCAGTGGGATGTGAGACCCCGAGAGGGAAAGTTGGGAACAGGCACGGTTATGGCCACCTAAGCCCACTGGGGAGCAAACCCCTGTGGCCCTGAGTGAGGGGGGGGGTCTGGAGCCCCAAGTGAGGGGGGTGGAAATTAGGACCCCAGTGAGGGGGTAGCCCCAGTGAAGGGGGCCGTGATCAGTAGCCCCAAGTGAGGGGGCGGTGAGGTAGCCCCAAGTGAGGGGGAAGAGTTGTGTAGCCCCAGTGAGGGGGTAGGCCCAAGTAAGGGGTGGAGAACTGGAGCCCCAAGTGTGGGGGCAATGTGGAGCCCCAAGCAAAGGGAGTACGCCCAGGTAAGTCTTCGGATACCTGAGGCTGAGGTTTGGGCCACAGGTCAAGTGAAAGGGGCTTAGCCCTAGAGTGAGAGAGGTGAGTCCTGACCCCAGTAAGTCCTCCACTGCTGGGAGGCCGAGTGTGGATCGAATGTAAGATCCGAAGCAGCACCATGACCTGCTGCCCCAGGTGGGAAGTGAGAGTCCCCTGTGAGACCCTGGGGCACCAGTTGTGGTATGAGGTACTCCAGCTCCCCACATCCAGGAAGGTGGACCCAGACAGAATGTGGAGCTAGTGAGACCAGGAGTAGAGTGCCCCCTTGACTGGTCCATGCTGGGGTCAGGACCGAGAAGGTAAAAAGGCCAGGAGCCCACTGTGAGGGACACCCAGGGTCATGGGCCTGGGACCCCGCCTAGTCTTGGAGGTGAGGCCAGGGCCTGTATATGGCTGAAGGTCCTGAGTGGGGGACCACACCCAAGAGGGGAGTCAGCTACAAGGAGCTCAACAGCCCGAATGAAGGCAGCATAGGCCACCTGAGCAGAGGGATCAAAAGAGGGTCCTGCCAGGAGGATTCTGGAGTCTAGTGTGGGGCTGGTATGACTGTTAACATCTGGATGCCATCTGCGAGGCTTGGGTTGTGGTGTAGGGGAGGAACGGATCCGCAGATAGCGCCCCCCTGGCATCGGGGCAAGACATGGGCAGCCTCCCACCTTATTTAACAACTTATTAATTTCCCAAAAAGTCGTGGCGGGTGAGACAGGTGGGCGCTGTGCCCAGAGGCAGGTGGGAGGCTGGTGATGGCTGGCCTGAGAGAAACCCATTTAGTCACACATGAGATACTGGCCACCAGCACTCTTGTCTTCCAAATAGATCAGGCTGCTTTGTTGGCTTGCCCCTTTTGTCTGGGAGAAGTAGAAGAGGATCTGTTCCATGCCTTCATTGGGTGTCCCCAGCTACCATTACTCTGTGCTACCTTCAATGCTTTATTTGAGATGCTGGACTTGCACCTCTTGGAGGCTACCTATGTTTTCCTTTTCTTAATGGGCAGTTGAGGTGGGAGGTGTCATTTGCTTGGCAACTTTCTGCTTGGCCAAGCCAAGATAGGCATCCACAAGAGCTGCAGGAACTAGCTCACTGGGGCCAGCTCTGATGATGCCCTGTGGCTCTATCAGGGCACAAGGCATCATCACGCCTGCCACGGAATTGGAACATGCAGTTCTCCAGCAGACAATACCCACCTTACAGGTGTACTGGGCCATTTGGGAGGTGCTCTGCAGCATTGGCAGCTGCTTGGCCCTTGCACTGTGATACTGCTCGTCCCTTCCCAGGGTACTGGCAGAGGCCTTAGCACGTTGATGCCATATCAGAATGTTTTTGTGTTTAGACTGAGGGCAAGCTTTGTGGGCCATAGCCCCGGGCTCTGTCTGTTGTACCTGGACCTGCGTAGGCCATCCTTTGTTGTACTGCTACTCCTTTTTCCTTAGTAAATGTTCATAAAAAGTCAAAATGTCTTTCTTTACTTTCTCCAACTCATCCCTAAATGCCTTTGAATTTAAATGCCAGAACATTACATTAAGGCAGTACTGAAGTTGGCTTGATCAGGAAATACTCAATTTCATGTTTCAACACCACTTTTAATTTGGCAGTGTTGCATACACAACATTAACTATTCTTGCTTGTTAATTGTGAAGCTTAATACATGAATGTTTGTGATGTAAAATGTATTACCGTACAGGTTACACTATAGTTTAACAAAGTTTAATATTGTTTTTGGAATTTTGGCATGTGCATTTCCTGAGTTTTGGTGGTATGAACTGAACAATCTCAATGCTAAGAGGACTTTTAAATCCCCAGATTTTAATGAAAAACAGAAAGCAAGAGGCAATGGGCAATCTGTAACTTCCCTACTGTACTTGTGTTACAATGTATTTTGTTTGTCAGGCAATTTTCTTTAGCCAAAAGGAAAAGTTTTCTTGTTTTTTGTTATCCGCTTACAGTGAGTAAGTACAGACATTCACCGCAGATGGTCTATGTTCTTGTGGCTTACTTTAAGCCATGTGAACACAGACCAGAAACAGAGTGTATAGTTGTTTGCTGGTGTCAGGAGCAACACAGGGGAAACTGGTGTAAGTAACTCAGGGTGGAAAGAGGGGTGGGTAGGATGAAGTGGGGTGGGAAGGAGATTTGGTAGGTCTGGTAAGGGTTGACCAGATCAGGAAGCAGGTACAGCTTCTAGGTTCATGGCAAGTGGGGAGAAGTGGGCTGGGGCCAAAAAATACCCCTGTCAGGGTTACGGGGTGGGAAATGTGCAACCCTAGGGCTGGGGCAAGCAACTGGGCTTTTCCAGCCTTGGAGCTGCACTACAAATGTGTACAGGTGTACACAAGATAGGATGAACCCTTTCTTAGAGCAGATTAACCTGATTTTGATATAAATTAATACACCTACTCAAGTGAAATAACTTAGATCAAGCATGCCATTTTGGGGTGATTTAAGCCCCCTGTATGCATGTACAATTGGACATTTGGATCAGCCTAACCCTGGTTAGGTTGTTCTAAACATAAGGCCTGTCTATACCCACTATTACTAGGATGTGACAGAGCCTACTTAAGTGGACCATTAAGACATGTGATATATCAAATGCCTTTTATTTAAAAGGTCAGTGTGCCTTAACAAGGATATTATTTTACTTAAAGAATTCACTGAACATCAGATCACATTATGTTCAAAGAAATATTTGAGGAAGGCACTAAAAGTCTAATTACTTAGTAACTTCATGGCAGAAGTAATATTTTAAATATGTTTTCTGTTGCATGTTTCTCATTCATATTAAGAGACTTAAAGATAGTCCCTTTACCTCATTCCTTACCATTAATTTCAGCATAGTTTGCAGTGATGAGGCTAGGCCCATAATCTTTATCACTTGAAAAATAAATCTGGTAAACTCTTTGGGCTATGTTCACAACTGGTAACAATAAACACAATCATAGGTATTGCACTGGAATTTCCTTGATAGACATAGGAGGCACCTATACATGTGATGGACCGCTGCTCCAATTAATACTAATTAGCTAATTAATCAAATCTGTTGTGAGTCTGCTGAAGCATGCTAATTTGCACGCTCCAGTAACCTCTGTGTCGCATGTATTCAGTGTTCCTGCATTTCAAAATGGCAGCTGGGGAGCTTTAACTAAAGCTTATTGAACTAGCATTAGTTAAAGTTCCTCCTCTACCATTGTAAAGCACAGGGTGCTCTTAGAGCTGTTCTAATTAAAACACTCCTTCCTCCACCCCAGAGTACATGAATAGATGCCCAGGGAGCATACTTCACTCTCGTTTGTACAGAGATGTTCAGATTCCACACATCATACCTGCAAGGGTCTTATCACCAGAAAGGGCAAACTCCATTTTTACTTCTGAGTGTTCTTCAGGTGAGGGTACCTTTAGTTTTTAGTGCCCAGATATTTTAAAGTAGTAGGTATTAGATGCCTAAATCCTTTAAAAATTATCAGGTATCTTATCAACAAAAGCTGTTTCGGTAATCCTTTTTTACCATTTTGGCTACACCCTTGTCCATTAATCCTGGTCTCTTTCTAGTCCCTATTTTTCAGATCTTTTCTCTCATTATCAGCTTGTTCCACTGAAGTTGGAGGGCTAACAATAGAAAATGGTGAATGATGAATGTCCAGTATGTCAAGGGTGATTTTCAGTAATTACAAAGCAATTTTCTAAGGGTTTAAACCTGATCCCCATGGCAAAGTTCTTGTTTTATTTCAATAGAATCAGAATTTCACCACAAGCTTCAGAAATGCTCCTTCAATGAAAAGGCTAGACAGTTATACTGTATATATTATGTTACACACACATGTAGTTTTGTAAATGGAGGAAAGACCAGATATGTTTTCTGTTTGCCAGAAGAATCAATTTATATATATATTGGGAGCATGGACTATATCCTGTGGAAATAGCCTCTTTTCATAGATTTCATTGGTTTCATAGACTTTAGGGCCAGAAGGGACCTTGTGAGATCATTAGGCCTAGCCCCCTGCCCAAAGGGCAGGAATGTCAGCTGGGGTCATATGACCGCAGAAAGGTGAGCATCCAGGCATTTCTTGAACATATCCAAGGTAGGTGCTTGCACCACTTATGTGGGGAGTCTATTCCAGACTCTGGAGACTTGGATGGTAAAGATGTTTTTTTCTTATGTCCAGCCTAAAATGTTCTTCTTGCAGTTGGTTACCATTAGACCTTGTCTTCTATTGGGGTGCCCTGGTGAACAGACATTCTCCCAGTTCCTGCCCCCCCCTCGCCACAATGGCCTACACTGATGCTGTTGGTAGGGCTGGTGCCTCCCCTGACAGGGCCTCTCCAGATTCAGGAGGCACCAGTCACTCATGCCTGATTCATACCCCTTATATACTTATAGGCTACCACCAAGTCCCCCCTGAACCTTCTCTTCTCCAGGCTGAAGAGTCCCATGCATCTCAGCCTCTCCTTGTAAGTTCTGCTCTCTTGACCTCTAATCATGTGCATTCCTCTCCTCTGGACTCTCTTTTTTTCCCTCAAATAGAAAAGAAATCCTGTGTAGGCCTCCATTTCCTCTCATTGGGGTACTGGAACTCTCTAAAACAATTGCATTAAATTTTAATCTACTGGAATTTACTGTTGGATTTGAGGGTCATTGTATTCAAGAAACAGTTTACACTTGCTGCAGCCTCACCTGAACTACCAAACATTTACTAATGTGCTTAGAAAATTAAATTCAAAAGCCTTAAAGAGTAGTATGTGGAGGAGAGGGTTTTGTGAAGGGTTCATATGGTAGATGAGTAAATTAATTAAACACTATTTTTAGTATGCAATTATTTTTGCAATGTAGAGAAACAGATATGGAAAACTACCTCTCATCTTTTAATAACTTGTAGTAGCCCGACCCTAAACCAAAATTTGCTTTTTAGTTTTCAACAGAAGACTGTTTCCAAGCACTATATGAATATCCAAGCAATATATGAAGCACTTTTAAAAAAAGAATAGAATAGAAGAATTCCTGCATTGTGTAGAGAGAATAGAATTTTGCCAGATCGCCTGCTAGCCTTTTCTAGTTGTATTCAACTCTTTGAAATGGATATTAATGATTCTATAATATTTAATAAAGTTTGTTCCTGATTGATTTTTCTCTTCTGAATTAATTGTACTTTTCTCTTAATTAATTTAGAGAGATTGTACTTCATGTAAGTTAATTATGATTTTTCTTCTTTAGAGGTAAAAAATGTCCATAAAGTAAAAGCTATTATCATAACAAGTATAGCTAGTTGAAGGTGAGTGTTAACATTGTTTTTAGCCTTCTTTCTTCAGTTGTTCATAAGTATGCCACACTAATCCCTTTCATATTTAAATCTCCTATGCTGTCCTCAGCCTAAAAAAGTAAATTCTTTTTCAAAGTTGGATTTAAATCCATTCAATTTTTTATTTTTTTTAGTTTAATACACACACGGGAAAAAATACATCCTCATATGTTCTAATCAAACATTTTGTTCAAGGGTAACTGTGAAGGGAGAAGAAACTGCCAGTGGGGGTTTCCCCTACTTTCCCCTTTTCCCCTTCATGCACAGCCTGTGGATTGGCAAGAAAAGGGGGCAGAGCCCAGGAGATGAGTGGGCTGGAAGGGGAATGATGTGGCATGTGTTGAGGGGAGAAGGCTTAAAAGTGGGAAAGAAAAGGCCACAGAGAGGAGGGAGCTGGGGAAGAGAGGCTCAGAGTGTTTTGCCAGGAGGGCAGAGCTGCTAGCAGACCTACATGGAGCTGGGTGAAGGCAGCAATTTGGGAAGCAGCTGGAGGGAGTTGTTGGCAGCTGGGAAAGAATCTGCTATGGCAGGATGGGGCCTGGAAGCCGCATGTGTCTCACTCAGGGAGAAGAACCAGTTGTGCATCCTGGTGAAGAGTGGCTGGGAAGTCTCATGAGGCTTGTCCAGGGAGTTGAGCCAGCTGTGCACCCCAGTGAGGAAAGGCTGGGACTGGCCCATGGAAGAACCCAGCAGAGGGATGGAGAAAGGCCTAAATCCCTAACAGAATGGGTAGCATTGGAGCTCAGATGTACCAGGTGGGGAAGAGCTAGGATGGGAACCAGAAAGCGGTGTGAGGCCTGACAGGGAATCCCCATCCAGCCCTGCAGCTGGTCAGAGCCATCAAGGTGGGAGCAGTCCCTCTGGAGGGCTGAGGCCCTAGAGACAAGGCGGGGCATGAAACCCAAACAGCATCAAGGCTAAGAGTGGTGGCTGATGGGACAGGTACACAGAGAGGGCCCAGTGTGAGTGAGGGGCACAGTGGGATACTGAAAAGCCCCATAATGCAACTCATGGCAAAAAACAATAGCCACAAGAATATACCAGCAGAGGCTGATCAATTGAGCTTTAAGTTAGTTTTCCTGAGTTACTGTTTAGAAAAATTTAACACAAAGCTGTGATGAATTTAGTTGCAGGGACATTAGCCTGAGCCAAAGAATGGCTGAGGATGAGCCAATGGCCAGGGAGCAGCTCTTCCTCTAGTAATAGGCAGCGTAGGTGAGAACCTATCACCAAGGAAGAGTGAGCTTCAAGACAATTATGTCTGTTCCTGCCCTGAATGTGGTAAGGGTGGGGTAAAGGGGAGGTTGGAGCCCCACAAAGAAACCAAAAGAGTGAGATCTCACAGGATACCTGCATGTACTGTCTCCCAGGAAGAACACCAAGACATGGCAGGAGAGAGAAAACAACTAACAGGATGTGCAGTTAATGCTATTCTTAAGATCTCACCCTGACATCACAAGGAGGTAGGATGCCAGACAAAACTCAAGCCCTATAATACCTACCAACTACAGTAAGTTAATATTGGCTGCACTAGATACAAACATGAATTGTTCCTTAGATTTCCTCATGATCAATGGCAGAACTCCAGTTTAATGTTTCATTAGATTTAAAGTAACTGTAAAAATATTACCACATTATTATTCCAATTCCAAATTATAAAATAAAACTGTTATAAATGTAATCAATGATTACATTTTTTCTCTAATACCAGTTCAGTCTTTAAAATTTTTAATTAATAGACTTCAGCAACCAATTGAAATAAAGGTATGAAAATCAATTTACTCAAATATATGAATTTGTATTTCCCCATGGTTCAGACTGTGAGTTATACATGGTTAATACATGATTTATATTAACAACTAACATAAATGTGTCTTCACACTAAATGGCTTTATTGGAAATACTCCCACTTATGAAAGAAATTCAGTTAATAAAATTAACACAGTTATATTAATCAATTATGAGGTTAGTCATCCAAACTAAAAATAACAGATGTGCTTACAAATTCTCAATTTTGATTTTCCCTGGAACTTGATTTCAAGGCCGCTGAAGTCAGTGGGTAGATGTCCATTGACTTTAACGAACTGTGGTCATCTCTCTGCATATATTTAATCTACTTGTCATTTTAGGTGCTTGAGTACCATGGCGAACCACAATTATGGCTTAAAAGAGGAGCAGTTGCTTGCTTTTCTTGAATTAAAACATTCCTTTTTGTTTAGCACCTGTGAAATAGGATGTTACCAATAAGGTAGCACTGGAATAATACTGAGATTGCAATGACTAGATTGACAGCATTCTTCTCTAGCTACCTTCTTTTTCCCCATGGCATCTCCCCTCCTCCACCTTTCAATTCAGCTGTCTTATAGATGGCCTTAGGCTTCAAATGTACCCTAGTATTTTTTGAATTGGTTGCCATGGTACCTTTGAGATATCCCGCTTTGAGAAATTATTGGGAAATTTCCACTGCACATGACTGAGGAGAAATAGGGAGGCCCTCTTTGAGGAAAAAAAATAACACAACTATGCAGTTTGGGTAAGAGAGAATCTAACCTGATTCTTCTAGGACAAGTCCAATAATTTTATGTTGGGCAAAGTATCTGAAAATACCTATATAATCGTGCACTAGAAGGGAGATGAAGTAGATAACCTTTTTAGGACTTTTCTATTGATAACTTCCATTATGTTGTGACTGCCACCTACCAATACTCCTCCTCCAAAGGTTAGCAACAAAAAACTTATTTTTAAAATAATGAGAATTAGAGGCTGATGCCACTTATCAGTCTCTTGTACACCCTTGTACACTTTTACCATGTGCAAAATAGAACGGGCTGTAATTTTATCTTATTCACACCAGCTACAATCAGGAGTGACTGCACCTGAAATCTCTGGAATCATGCTAGTTTAAAACTTAAGTAAAGAAGATCAGAAACAATCATGTGATGGTGATGATTTTCTAAAGGAGAGTTTCTGTTGTTTGTTTGTTATGTTTTAGTAAGGATAACTTATTTTAAAGCAATTTTCCTTGAATGTCCCCATTGGCAAGGGGAAACAGAATGAAATATGGTCAATTAATTTAGTAGACAACATTTAATAGACATTTTATTCTGTAGATATTAAGAGGTTCACTCCTTTCCTTCACAAGAATTATATTTTCCTATATCCCATCTATCTATTTTCCCTCAAGTGACTTAGACCAAGTACACTGGGAATTTGCCCAAATTTAAGTAGTTGATCGTCAGCTGTCAACATGGCTATATCAGTACAAATCCCAAATGCCGAGAAATAAATTTTCAATTTGTACCAATGGAAATTACCTTAAAGGCAGGTGTAAGCTCCACCAATATAATTTTTTCCTTAGAGTTTTCACCAAAATAGTGCATCAATATCTGTCTCTCTCAGATTCCTAATGAAAGGCAAGAACCATGGTCTTGATCAATATAAAGTCAGTTCTTCTTGAAGATTAGATCATTGTGAACCAAAAGACAAATAAAAGGAAAACTAAAAAGTTTATTTAAAAAAAGATATAATGGATTAAATAGTTTCAAAAGCTTCATGTATTTTAATAGGTAACTAGAGAGCCCTATTTTATAGTAATCATCTTCCCTTTGACATATGGAATCTGCCTGCAATTTATAATACAGTAAATTATCTTAAATTTTAAATTACATGAAATTATCTTACCTGTCATTCTTCTCCAATTTTTCCTTCCTCCCTATATGATTTGTGTACCACATAAATGCATATTACAATTATTACAGACTTTTTTTTCTTCCAAACAGCTAAATGCTGTATATAGGTCAAATAAACAGGCTCTCTTTGGTTTTATTTAAATTGATGATGGCTCTCACATTCAAAGGACAATGTGAAGGTAAAAGTTCTTTATAAAAAACACTCAGAACTTGAAACAGAATCTGTTTCTTTGAGAGAAATTGCCTTTTCGCCTTTATGGACATGCATTAGTTCATTATTGCTGGATAGGGCAGGAAGACTGGATTACTAGTACTAAAACTAAAGGCAGGGTAGATATGCACCTTTTATAGACTAACTGAGTAAGATATATAGAGAAAGTGAGAGCATAAAGTTTCATGAACCCAAGTTCACTTTGTCAGATACTGAAATTAAAGAACATTTAAGAATTCTCCTTAGAAAAATTAACTCTTCCACTGAAAGTAACCGAACTAGAGGTAAATTCTTTGCTGAAAAAACTGATGGAGATTTTGCTGGATTTTTTTTCTTTAAAATGTTTTGTACAGGGCAAATAATACGCAGTGTTACATGCAAGGAACCAATTCTGTTAATAATAAATATTCTATTAATGAGGCCATTTGGGACCTGATATTTCTTAAATATCTTTGAAAGTTTTGCCATTGTCTTCGCTTACAGCAAGATCCAGTAACATCCAGATTTTCTGGCCATAATGTAGGAACATTTGTTCTCTTAAAATCCCTCTTCTAGTAAAAACAAAAACAAAGAGCAAATAAAGACTTATTTTCCAACCACTTTATACACATAGGTCTTATTTAAATCAAAAACACTTCTGAAGCCAAGTCCTTATTCCTGTCACACTACCAGTGTTGAATAATAAATAATAATACTCTTGCAAACTTGGAGACAGCCTATTCTTTTTCTAATTCAGCTTTCTTGAATAGTGTTTAACTGTAGATCAGATAAATAACTGTGTCAAAGTGGGAATATTATAAGGAATAAAAAGGCAAAGCAAATTACAACTCCAAATCTCTATTGTAGATATCCACAGTTTTTGGCTTTGTAGAGAGGATGCCCATATCCAAAATGGGACTTAGGTGCTGTAATGTAGAATTTGACAGCACTTAACTTTTTGGTGCCTAGTTCCCACAGTAAAACCCACACAGCTTTTATGAGGTGAATTAGGTGCCCAGTATGTTATCCCACAAAAAAACACCAGTTGAGTGGGGAACTTGCCAGAACTAACT
>NW_005841843.1:79186-93404 GCF_000455745.1 Alligator sinensis | reverse complement strand
AAATACTGAGGAAATTAGTTCCTTTTAAATCCCTCCTCTTTCCAGAATTTAGGCCTATTATTCTGGGTAGGTGCAAGGAGGTACCTACCTCTGCCTTAAATCTTGGCATCCTGTCCTCAATATAGGTGCCTATGTCTTTTTTTTTTTTATAAAGGAACAGGAGTTGTTCTTTTCTTTTAAAACAGGGCCAAAGAGGAGGTGGGACCCTTTACTATTTATACAGCATCACAGTGGTAACAGCTCTTACCTAGGATGTGGAGCACCCAGTTTTATATTCCACTTTTGCCTTGAAGGTTTTTACACCTACATTTCTCCCATATCTTTTGAGTCTGTCCTACTGGCTATTCTAGCATGAGGATACATTTCACCTATTCTTCAGAAGATGTTACATGACAAAGAAAATAATTCAAGACTCATTCCTTGCAGAGGGGAAAAAAGGAAGAAGGAGAATAATTCCATAGCCTGGTCATTAGCGCGGTCACCTGGGACTGTATAGATCTCAGACTTTGCTTTAACTTAGGATGGCACTTTCCCTACTTTGCTAATGTAATCAGATCCTAGTAGTTCTCCAACATCATCCTGCAACCCAATCCTCAAAAGTATTTTAATTATCTTCACGTATGTTGGGTAGTACACTGTTTACCTCAATAACCTCATACATATTGTAATTATAGCGGTTTTATTGACAGTACCATTTTATGGTCTGTTAGCCAAATACCTATTTCACCACCTGCAGCTACTTGGGTGCAATTAAAACTACTGCCAGTGGCAGGTGCTCACATCAAGTAAAATTTCATAAGGTATATCATAAGGTGGACTTCATTTCCCAACTAATATTCATATTCTTAAGTGGAATGACTAACATCTGTATTCATGTGCTATGGAAGTGGTGTACAAATATAGTTGAGTTCACATTAAATTCCAGTATGAATTATAAACTGATAAATCCTGCTATGAACACCTAAGATAATTAGCCTTAATCTACATGGCAAAGTTGGCATGTCCTTAATATGAAGTAAAGCAGCCCAGGCAGTCCAACTAGTTCAGGTAAGAAACACCAATAAATTCATATCAAGATTTTTGTTTGCAAATGGTAATTGGGTTATTGGCAATGTCTGAATAAGGGCTTGGGTATGCTCTGTATTAAATAAGTACCTTTAGATATTAGAACCTTAATATGTCATAGACATTCTCCTTGCTCAGTGTTAGGGAAAAAAGAAGTAAAAAGACAGACTGTTTGCTATGTAAATGAAAGCTAGTACCCAGTGAAATCTACTTTCACTGGGGCTGTCAAAAGGACAAAGAGGCAAAGGGTTGAAAAAGCTCATGAAAATTTTAGCACAGTAGTTTCATTTGTGTTTTATCTGCTAGTCAAGCATGTAGAACTGCTTCTAAAGGAAGAAAAATATGTCAAGGAGAAGAAATGAAGTGAGACAGGCAACAAGAGCAGCCAAAACAAAGATAAGGTTTTGTTAACAGATATGACTGATTGACTTGATTTGAAATAATTGAGGGACCATCGAGGAATTCATTAAAATTGCTCCACAGGAAATGTTAGTAGTAACTACAGTGGTGACTCAAATTAGCAGTGCTATTACAAGATCAGCAGTTGCATTAACATTTCCCCACTCTTTTTTGCAGTAAGATATTTTATATAGCTGCAGCAATGGTTCTTGGAGGTTAAAAAAAAAAGTTTGGGTAAAGAGGTAAAAATGGGCTACAAAATTTCTTGAGTAGTCCTGCAGAATTTGGTTAGCCCTGCAGTCCTGACATTGTAAGGCTGAACTAAAAGGAGTGAACAAAATCCTGAGAATGTGTCCAATCAGCCAATGAAACACTTTTAAATGGAATATTTTTCATTTGGTGCTTTGATAAATATGTTTATTGTCCCACTGGGTCAATGACACAGGAAATGTAGCCAGGAATTAATACTGGAGACATTACAACTGGTGAGGTATGGAATTAGTTGCAGTTCTGGGAAGGGACCAATGTTGTAGGTTCTGTTTATTAGCCTTTTTAATAGGTTTTAGCAGAGCAGTGGACCAAAGAATAGGTAAAGATGCTGAACAGACTAGCCTGCCAGCAATAACCGAGAACACAAGTTTGTTCACTAGGGCTAAATAAAGACAGTCAAAAAGCCCAAGGCAAAATCAGTTCAATCTTTACTGGTTTCTATAAGCTGTGTAAATTAAAATCCTCCAATTTGTCTAGGTCACTCTGGGCACTTCTACACATACCGCCTAAGGCAGCATTGTTACAATGGCACAGTAACAGCCTGTGTTGCACCATGCTGATGGCACACAGTTGCTTTTGGCCGCTACATCATCACAGCTGTAATAAGGGAGTATATTGCTACAGTGATGTAGCCGCAGCATTGTGGTTTGTTACCACTGATGCTATGTCACCATAGCGCATTGCTACAACACAGTAGTCTCACATGTAGCCACACCCTCTGAATCCTAGCTGTATCTACTACTCCCCCAGCTTGGTGGCATCCATGAACTTGCAGAGGGTGCAATCCATCCCATCTTCCAGATTATACACTCCACTTGATACCAGCTGCCAACTAGTAGGGCTGTACGAAGCTTCAGTTGCTGATTTGATTTGGAGGAGATTTGGCCCAATTTGGAGGCCAAATCTCTGGATCTGAATCTAATCGGGAGACCAATTAAAAGGTATGAATCAATTCAAAGACTCTAAATTGGTTCAGAAAAGATTTGGAAAATATTCAGAAAAGTTTCAGAGATTTGGGAAGTTCCTGCTTGCTGCCGCAGATTTCAGAGATTTGGGAAGTTCCTGCTTGCTGCGGCAGAGAGCTGGGCCTGGACTCCGTGCCAGTAAGTAGGGGGTGGGGAGTGGAGAAGGGGGAAGAGGACCATGGGGGGACCCCTGCCAGGCCCCATTCCCTGCTTGCTCGCCCAATCCCCCTGAGTGCCCCCAACCCCCATCTGCTCTCCTAGTCCCATCAATAGCTGCCCTGCCTGGCCCCAGAATCCTGGCACTTAAAAAAACAACAACCCACACTCACTGGCTGCTGCAGTGGCCATCAGGGCCTCTGGGGGCTTGTGGGAGGAAAGCCCCCCCCCCCCCCCCCCCACAGGCAGCATAGGGCAGTGGGGGGGCAGTGGGGATCACCCCCTGGCCTGGCAGGAGCCAGTGAGTGCAGGGCTTTTTTTTTTTTAAGTACCAGTATGCTGGGGCTGGGCGGGGCAGCCATAGATGGGGCTGAGAGAGCATGCGGGGGATGGGGCCTGTTCAAGTCAGAGATTTGGCCGATTTGGTGGTGGCCAAATCTTTGAGTCCAATACAACTGAATCAATTCATGACAGTGACTTGAATCACCAAATCAAATCACTGTCCTCTGAATCGGCCAAATCCGAATCCAAAGCGAATACTAGCTGCTTCACACAGGCCTATCAACTAGATCTAAAGCCATTCGTCATTACCTGTTGAGTCCAATGTTCCAGTGAACTTTCTATTCACCTTACAGTCCATTCATCCAACCTGTACTTTCTGGTTGCAACAACATTGTGGAAAACCATATCAATAGCCTTGCTAAAGCCAAGGTAGATCACATCCAGTGCTTTCCCCACATCCACAGAACCAGTCATCTCATCCTAGAAGGCAATTAGCTTGGTCAGGCATGACTTGCCCTTCGTGAATCGATGCTGACAGTTTTTGTTCATTTTCTTCTCCTCCTTGAGGACCTACTTCATGATTTTTCCAAGGACTGAAATGAGGCTAACTGGTCTGTAGTTCCCTGGATCCTCTTTCTTCCCTTTCTTAAAGGACTATATTTGTCCTTTTCTAATTATCCAGGACCTCCCTTGATCACCATGAGTTTTCAAAGATAATGGCCAGTGGCTCTGCAATCACATCAGCCAACTCCCTCAACACCCTTAGGTGCATCCCATTCAGCCCCATATATCCAGATTTTCTAAATAGTCCCCAACTGTTAGTTGCTCACCTCCTCCCTGAACTATGCTGCCTGGTGCAGTAGCCTGGGTGCTGACCTTGCCTATGAAGACTGAGGTGAAAGCCATTAAGTACTTCAGTCTTTTCTGCATCATCTGTCACTAAGTTGCCTCCCGCATTCAGTAAGGGACCCACATTTTCCCTGATCATTATATTGTTGCTAATATACTTGTAGAAATCATTCTTGTTACCCTTCATGTTCCTTGATAGTTGAAACTCCAATTGCACTTTGGCCTTCCTGATTTAATCCCTTCATGCCTGAGCAATATTTTTATACTCCTCCCAAGTTGCTTGTTCAAGCTTTCACTTTTTGTAAGCTTCCTTTTTGTGTTTTGTGAACATGGATTTTGGGGTATTTTACAGAGTGACTTTGGGATTTTTTTATCAGCGATTTTTCAGTTTTTCAATAGGGAACACCAGAATTCCTGCTCGGGAGGTCAGTGGCAGGACCCTGCCTGCTCAGACCTGGCATCTTGAACCCAGCTGGAGGTGGCTGACCTCCTGGCCAATTGGGGCCAGGAGGACATGCTTTGACAGTTCAAAGCAGGCCACCACACTGGGAGCATCTTCTGGGTGATAGCTGCTCAGATGGCCAGGCAGGGGGCACACACGGCAGCAGTGCTGCACAAAGGCCAGTTCTGCGGCCAGTCCATTTCTGCGGCCACAGCCCACTGGCAGCTGGCCCAGAGGAGCAGATATCTCTACTGGCTGTGCAGTCCCCATCCAGGTCTGGCAGGTGTGTAACAGGTCACAGCCAGGCCGAAGCCCCCTCTGCCAGACTGCTGCAGTGGGTAGAGGGTGCAGGGAACTCTCAGGGCTTCTTCAGCAGTCCAACTGGCACAAGGGGTAGTATCTCCAAGTACCAATTGACCAGGACCCAGAAGCTCCTGAGAGTGAGTAGCCCTGAGCTACTTGCCAGGGCAGTTTTATGTACTGCTGGGGACAGCACAGGTGCTGTCCCCAGGCTCTAGCTCCCCCTGGCTGCAGATCTGGCAAGAGCCAGGCAGGGTTATTTGGCCCCAAGTGGTACAATTTGCTCCACAACAAAGTGCATGTCTGAGCATGTGCACTGAGGCAAAAAAGCCCTGGCTCAAATTTGCACCACTTCTTTTTGAGCTGCTGCAAGTGCACGTGCTTGCATATGTGGATACACCCAGTAAGGTTTCTGTCAAATATGACCAACTCTTCTGGACTCCTTTCCCCCTCAGACTGACCTTCTAGGGGATCCTGATGATCAGCTCCCTGAAGGAGTCAAAATCTGCTTTTCTGAAGTCCAGGGTCCATACTCTGCTGCTCTCCTTTCTTCCTTTTCTCTGGATCCTGAACTTGATTATCTCCTGGTCACTGCTTCACAGGTTGCCATCCACTTCTACATCCCCCACTAATTCTTTCCTGTTTGTGAGCAGCAAGTGAAGAAGATCCCCAGGATGGTCTCTCCAACACTTGCACCAGGAAGTTGTCTCCAACACTCTCCAGAAACTTCCTAGTTTGCCTGTGCACTGCTGCACTACCAACAAATGTCAGGGTGACTGAAGTTTGCCATGTGAACCAGGGCCTATGATCTGGAAACTTCTTTCCCCAGAAAGAAAGCCTCATCTACCTTATCCTCCTGGTCTGGTGGTCTACAGCAGACCCCCACCATGACATCACCCTTGTTGCTCTCCCCTCTAACCTTAACTCAGAGATTTTAACAGACTTATCTCCTGCTTCATATTGGAGCTCTGAGCAATCATATGCTCTTTTACATAAAACACAACTCATCCTCCTCTTCCCCCCTGTCTGTCCTTATTAAACAGTTTGTACCCATCCAATCACATAATTCCTTGACTGGGCAAGGACTTCCAATTCTTTCTGCTTGTTGCCCAGGATACATGTGTTCATGTACAGGTGCCTGAGGTAACTAGTCGATTGCCCTACTTTCTTATTAAGAATTAGGATTCCTCCTCTATTGCCACCTCTTCCTTGCGCTCCCTCCAAGTCTCCTGCTTCTCCACTTGCCTCAGGGCTTTGGTCTCCACCCCTCTTCCCCCGCAGTGAACCTAGATAAAAGTTGCTCTTCCCTCTCTTAGTCAAGTGGATCTTGCCTCTTCCTAGCAATCCTTCTTGGAACAATATCCCATGGTCGAAGAAGCTGTAGCTTTGCTGGCATGGCAACACCAACTGCACAGCCATGCATTGATCTGCAGGTTGTGTCCACTCCTGCCTGGGCCCTTCCCCTTGACTGGAAGGATTGATAAGAACACCACGTATACCTCTTCCCTCTTTATCCTTGCACCCAGAGCCCTGTAGTCACTTTTGGTCTGCTCAATACCCCTGCCCCCCAGCGGTATCATTTGGTGCTCACATGGATGAGCAGCATGAAATAGTAGTCAGAGGGTTGAGCGAGTCTTGATAATCATTGTGTCATGTCAGATTTGACTCCAGGTGAGTAGCAGACCTCCTGGGACAACAGGTAGGCTAGCAGATTCCTCTGTTCCTTGAAGAATGGAGTATCCAACCACCACCACCCATTGCTTCCTCTTCGTGGCAATGGTCTCAATCCTACCCACCTTGGGGATTCCTGCCCTGGCATCTTCCATCAATGGAATGCACATCTCCTTCTCTGTTGCTAGTTCTCTGTATCTGTTCTCCAGGCAAATCCCTGCAGGTGAGGATGATGACATCTCCTTGCTTTCAGACATCACAAGCTTCCACCTTCCTGGGAGTCCATGCCCTCTTCCTTTTCTAGCACCACCTTTAGAAGTCCTTCCTCCACAGCACCCTGAACCCCTGTATCTGCCCACATTGGGGAGCCCCACACTGTGGATTCCCCAAAACCTGGTCAGCTCAGCTGTGGTGGTAGTGGTGGGGGGGGGGTGACTCCCCCCATGCAGATGGACCAGAATGAGTCAGTGATGAGCCCCCTAGACCCTCCCTGCCTGGGCAAGCCAGCTCCATAGAAAGAAGTGTTGTGCCCCAAGGCCTGGTGCAAACTCCCTGGGCTACCTGGTGCATCTTGCTGGCTGCTGCTGATGACAAACTCCAACAAAATATGTGAGGCATCCCATGGAATTTGTGCTGGGTGGTAGGGATGGAAATATTCTACAAGGGGCAGGATTAGGCACCACCACTTTGTACAAGACTCCAGGGCTGCCCAACATATTCCTGGTGATATCCCTGCCCAGCTTACAAGATGCATAGGGGAGCCCTCAGAGCTTTTGCCAGGTAGCACGGCCCAATCCTGTCCTCTATGGAGCACTCCTATCCCTGCTGCTCAGCATGTCCCACCAGAGCCCAGAACCAGCAGCAGACAACAAAATACACCAGGCAGCCCATGGGGTTTGTGCCAGGCAGTGGGGCCCCCTAGGGCCCAGGAACCAAGCCCCTTCCCAGCCTGGAAGACCCCAGGTTGGGGGACTGAGACCACGATGGGGGGTTTCTCTCCTCCACCCTGTGCATCAATTACTCATGCTGGACTGGCCATATGGGTGGGGGGATGACGCCCACAGATGTGCAGACAAGGTCTGTGGAGGATCTGGAGCTGGCCAGGGAACCCCCCCACCCACCCAAGACTGGGCTTAGGGGCTAGCCAGGAGGGTGGACCCCTTTTCTCCTCCTCCCAGTACATCAATGACTCATGACAGCATGTCCTGTGAGGGGAGAGGGGGGCAACCCTCATAGAACAGAGCTCAGGACTGGGGCTTGGGGCTCAGTTCCACCACCTCTGCCCCACCCCTCCTACCCCATACGGCTGACATGCTCAGGTAGGACCAGGCTAGAGAGCAGAGTCATTGCTGCCTCAGCTCTATGCCACCCATAGGTGGGGCCAGGTCTGGCTCAGCCTGAGCAGATAGCACAGCCAAGGCTAGCCTGCCTTCCCTGAAAGAGGGGCTAGTAGGGTCCCCAAAACATCCTGGCATGCTGGGGGACTTGGACATAACTTGAATCAGGATGGAATCTGGGACAGAAGTTCCATAGACTAGTTTAATATAAATCAATTAAGTTTGATACTACATTCATTCATGTTTATTTTAAACTGGTTTTAGCCATTTTGAAAATGGTTTCATGTGTACTGGACTTCTGTTCTTTTCCAGGTGTAAACAGGTTTCTGATCACTTATACTGGTTTATGTGCAACTTCTGTCTCTAGCCCATGTGCTAAAAGCATAACAGGCAACTTCTTTTATCAGTCTGCACACAGGAAGATGCAACAATTCCAGCTGCAATTACTTGTTCTTTTCTGTGAATTCCTCTTAAACCAATGAAGCTCACGTTTTGCAGCCAGAGGCAGGGATAGCCTTGTCTTTGGTAAAGCAGCATGGTTATCATGTATTAGTGTATGAACTCACTGACCTTCCCACTCCCCATTTTACACATATTAGACACAACCTGAGTGCCCATGAGCAATGAGGTGATCTATGTGGAGCTTCAGTAAATTCCATGTCCTTGTCCATGCTGACACTCTCCTGCACAAAATGATAGTGCTTAGTTTCTTCCCACAAAGGAATGTATTTTCAGAGTGTCACAGATGGTAAAACCTTCATGTTGCATCTTCTCCCTTCATAGGCAACTGGTAGCGGGTGCACGGGGGTGCACATGCCCCCCCTGATGAGGCCTGTGCCCCCCCCTGACACCCAACAATGATGCTGTCAGTAGGGCTTGTGCCCCCTCTATTTGGGCCACTGCCACCACTGACCCCTCCCCTCCCCCGCCCCCAGATTCAGGAGGCACCAGTCACTCATGTCTCCCTTTGTCAGATTTGATTAACTGAGTTATCTTCTGTCTGAGGAATTCCCTCTGAATTTGAATCCTTTTCCTGCCTGATGAGCTGCATATGTTTTCCGATCAAACCATTGTCCAATCAGATGCTCCAGCTGTCTGATCCCACTGTGCTGTCTAATTCAGTCCAGCTGCTGTCAGATCCTGTTGTTTTTCTCACCTTCTCTTTCTTCCCCACTCTTTTCCAGCTCCTGTTAGGTAGGGCTGTTCAAAGCTTTGGATCATGAGTCGGATTCAGAGATGATTCAGACAATTCAGAGTCTGAATCTATTAATCCAAATCAAATTGCTAGAAGTTTTAGGCTTTACAAATCAATTCGGAGCTTCCGAATCAATTCAGAAAAGATTCAGAAAAGATTCAGCGATTCGGAGATTTGGTCAAAGGGTATAATGGGGAATCAATGAAATATCTATAACTTTGTTGTCTTTTGGCTGATTTGGATTAAACTTGCAGGATTGGTAGCCTCTCACAAGGTCATGAAGCCTGGAAAATTTTAAGGTGATAGGTGCAGGGGTTTCTGGGAAACTGTACTTCAAAGTCCTGAAAGCAACACTCATGTTGCTTGTGTGCGTTAAGATACAGCGGGGTGGTAGCTCTTGCTGAGACCACAAAGCCTGCCAAGAATCAAGAAGATAGGTGCAGGGGTTTCTGGAAAACTGCACCTCAAACTGCTGACAAGCAAAACTCATGAGATAGGTGACACTGAGTGTGTGTTAAGGCACAGGGGGGTGAAAACTGCAGGGGTGCTAGCCACTGCTGTGGCCACAAAGCCTTCCAGCTCTCAAGGATAGGTGCAGAGGGAGTCTGGGTTCTGGGGCCCTGCACCTCTGGCCACAGGCAGGCAAAACTCATGACATGGATGCTTGTGGGAATGTGTATGTGTTCAGGTGTGCCCTTCCTGGTGCTGGCACCTCTGCACAAACTGGCAGTGTGCCTCTGTGAGACCTCCTCCTCCCCTACAGCCTCATCTTGGTCCACCACTGTAAATGATGGAAGGTCAAAATCACTTAGCTGGCTCAACACCAATAGCACCAGCACAATCAAAGGTACCCAGATGGAACTGTCACATATCCTTTCTTTTTATAAAGGAATTGACAGCAAGAAGTAAAGATGTTGTGTTTGATGTATGTTACTTGTGGTGGGTGATGGCTTATCTCGTGTTTTTATGTTTATGTTTATTATGAAAAAAAATGAAATAGTTAGAAAAATATATCTTAGGAAGCTTTCAGGTTGAAAAACCCCTTTTCAGGCTGAGGAAGCACCTTCAGTTGGTCCTGGATGGAAGGAATAGTAAAGAAGCCAGAGGCTGGCCTGTCATTCAATGCAGGTGAACAAGTCAGTCAGTGAAAATGGTAATGAAGGCATCATGGGGTGAGGGACAGGCTGTGGGGGTGGGAAGGGGGATGTAGCAGTGCAGGTAAAAGTGCAGAGGTGCAGTTTCTCAGAAACCCCTGCACATCTCTCCTTGAAAGCTTGCAGGCTTCATGGCCTCAGCAGGGGATACCATCCCTGCAGTTTTCACCCCACTTTGCCTTAACACACACATACTGTCACCTATATCATGAGTTTTGCTTGTCCGTAGTTTTAGGTGCAGTTTCCCAGAAACCCCTGCTTCTATCACCTTGAAACTTGGCAGGCTTCATGGCCTTATGAGAAGCTACCATCTCTGCATGTTTCATCTAAATAATCCAAAAAAACAACAAAGTTATACATATTTCATTGATTCCCCATAACATCCTATGGCCGAATCTCCAAATTGCCAAATCTATTCCGAATCTTTTCCAAATCAATTCGGAAAAGCAATTTGCATTTCCAAATCAAATTGACAGAATCTTGGCATAACTGTATGACCCACTGTTTCTGGAGTCCAGTTACATATCTTTGCAATCGAACGTTTTTGTCATACTATTTCTTCCACGTCCGATTCTATTGTCTTGGTCAGTCACTGTATGATCAGTCCTGCAGGTGCCATTGTTGTTCACTTCTGGCTGCCTAATTAGCTGTTTTACTTGCTACCTGGACAACTACCTAATTTCCAGATTCTCCAAAGATCTCTTTTCTACTCTCTGGTCTTTCTTGTGCCTAATCTTGTTCTGCTGTGCTCTCCTCATGTCTCTCTTATCAAATGAACACTTCTTTCATTTTTTGATTTCTTATCAGCCACTCTTCAGTGTCCAATTTTGTTGCAACCATCTCTGCTACCAGATATTTAGATATCTAAGATGTTATTCCTATGCTCCATTCCTATAACTATTTTTAGTCATTCTTATTGCTTGCATCTTCTCCATCCAATCAATTGTCATTTTCTTTTTCTCTTGCAATATGACTTCTATCTGATCAGTTCTTTCTGGTATCTAATTCTGCTACTGGTTTGAATCCCTACTGTCTAATCATCAGTGATCTCTTTTGTATTAAGTCTTGTATAATTATCTACCCTTGTGGTTTTGGGCAGAGCTTCCACTGCCCTAGCAGTAAAGTCTGTTGAAACCTTGGAAGCAAGTTACTAGACTGCATAATACAACAGTGCATGAGGGAGACTAGGTTTTATGAACTTAATATTGCAGAGGTAAATATGTAAGCAGATAAGTATATCTATGCAACAGATGCAATTGCCAGCACCTTTTTAAGTGTTGTGTTTCATTGTTCACAAATCAAGTCAGGAGGGGGGGAGAGGAGAGGAGGATCATTACCTTTTCCTTCCTTCCCCAGCCCCTCTTCCTCATTTCTTTATTAAAATTACATTTAGTACCTTATACTTGACTAAGATGACAAGCCTAGCTTATCGTCACCAAGTTTAGCTTATTAAGGCTGAGACTGTAGTTCTTACTACAAGGGTATTTCAGACAGCAACAGCATTTTAAAAATAAAACTATTTTGTGTGCCATGATTATTTACTGGACCACATCAATTCTCTACATAGTTGTAAATGACAGGTGTGTTCAACAATGATACGATAAGTGTTCCTTGATGGTGTATAGTTTTCCACTTATGGCAAATGAAATGGTTTTATTTTACTATTGCTGTTATTTAACTTGATGCAATAAACTCTGGAGCCATTTGAGCCAGAGGAAACTGCTCATGTGTGCCCAGGACAAAATCAGTTTGAGCCAGGGCAGAGCTGCCCTGGGTTGGCAACAAGCTCAGGGGATCAGCCCTGGGCTCTGGGTGGTGGTGTTGGGGAGCAGAGGGACTGACTGGGGTACAGGAATGCTGAAAATGTAGATCCATGTGGCTAGGCAGCAGGCAGGCCCCACACTTTAGCACCTTCATGCCCCAGCCAACCCTGGCCACTGTCTACATGTGTGTTTCATTGACAGTGAATTACTCAACAATACTATCTTATGGCGGAATTAATTAATTTACTGCGCCCTAATACCGGCACACATGTAGATGTTGACACTTTACTGAAGAGCTAATTAGTCAACTCTGGAGTAAAGTGCACACGTGGATGTACCCACTATAATTAAGGATCATTGTCTCCAGTTGCTGGATGAGGAATGTAGATTGATTACCTTTGCCTTCCTGAACATATTAAAAATATTTGAGGAGAATAAAGGCATATTAGAATGTTACTAAGGCCTTTACAACGCATCAAATGGGCAGAATTGTATTTCATGACCAAAGTAAAGTTTGCAGAATTCTTTCTAGATGTGACTTACTCTCCCTTCACTAGTGGTTTGAACCAAATTCTATAATATACACTGCAGGCTGGGTTCTGTACTTCAGCAGCAAAATATGGATATGCGGGCCATAATTCTCAAGTGCAGTAGAGACTAGGGCTGTGCAAAGCTTTGGATCACGATTCGAATTTGGAGATGATTTGGATAATTTGGAGGCTGAATCTATGAATCTGAATCAAATCACTAGAAGCTTTAGGCTTTCTAAATTGCTTTGGAGCTTCCTAATCAATTAAAAAAAGATTCGGCAATTTGGAGATTCGGTCATAGGGTATAATGGGGAATCAATTAAATATCTGTAACTTTGTTGGTTTTTGGCCAATTCAGATGAAACTTGCAAAGATGGTAGCTGCTGCTGATGGAATAAAGCCTGCCCTCAGTACAAGTAACATATCCAACACAACATCTTTACTTCTTGCTGTCAATTCCTTTATAAAAAGAAAGGCTATGTGACAGTTCTGTCTGGGTACCTTTGATACTGCTGATGCTACTGATGTTGAGCCAGCTAAGTTATTTTGCCCTGCCACCATTTCCAGTGGTGAACCAGACTGAGGCTGTAGGGGAGGACACGCCATGTTGTGCAGAGGACCTAGCACCAGGAAGGGCACACCTGAATACACACAGAGTCCCACAAGCACCCATGTCATGAGTTTTGCCTGACGGCCGGCCAGAGGAGCAGAGCCCCAGAACCCAGACTCCCCCTGCACCTATCTCCTTGAGAGCTGGAAGTCTTTGTGGCCACAGCAGGGGCTAGCACCCCTGCAGTCCCCTCTCCCCCCTGCTGTTCCTTAACACACACTCAGTGTCACCTATGTCATGAATTTTTCTTGTCAACAGTTTGAGGTGCAGTTTCCCAGAAACTCCTGCACTTATCTCCTTGATCCTTGGCAGGCTTTGTGGACTCAGCAAGTGCTACCATTCCTGCAATTTTCACCCCTCTGTATCTTAACACACACACGTGACATGAGTTTTGCTTTCAGGACTTTGAGGTGCAGTTTCCCAGAAACCCCTGTACCTATCACCTTGAAACCTGGCAAACTCCATGCCCTCAGCAGTAGCTACCATCTCTGCAAGTTTCATCTGAATCCACCCAAAAAAACAAAGAAATAGATATTTCATTGATTCCCTATCATACCCTATGGCTGAATCTCCAAATCACCAAATCTTTTCCGAATTGATTCGTCTGAATTGAATCAGAAAAGCAATTTAGATCTCCGAATCTGAATTGGCTGAATCTGAATTGAATAGTTGCCTATTCACACAGTCCTAGTAGAGATGGATAAATATGCCCACCTCTAACTTCTATATATAACGCTGTCCAGTCAAAGTCTGGCCCAACATGTTAATTAACAAAAGAAAAGTCTCCCTTTCTCTGCATATGTGACAGGCCCTTACTCTAACCCCCCCGCCGCCTCGACATTATTTCTGTACTTGGGTAAATCTGAAACAGGATTAAGCAAGGTCACCTTCCCTGATAGAGCTGATTGAAAAAAAATCTTTTAAAACTTGCATCTATCAATGGGTATTGTCTTGTCCTATCCACTGCTACTAACTTTGACATTAAAAAATTGTCTTAATCAAAATGCCTATGAAAATGTAACAATGAGAAATTTACTTTCCACTACCCATTTTTCCAGAGAAAACATTTTTTGTTTGTTTAAAGTGAAAATATATTTATTTCCTTATTAAAACTAGGGTATGAGAACCCAAGGAGGAGTTGAGGAATGAAAGCACAAAGGGTACAGTGGCAGCAAGAAGCACCAGCTACCATGCTCTGCCAAATGGGAAAGCTGGGCAGCCAAGGGTTAA
>NW_005841843.1:75889-79155 GCF_000455745.1 Alligator sinensis | reverse complement strand
CTTTCCCTTCCTTTGCCCCAGCTTTTACTAAATTCCATATATCACGGTTTATTTTTATGCAGTATAATGTCTTGGCCCTATCTTGAATGTTGGCATATGGTACAAAGAAGGAGTATCTACACATACACTTGTTGTGGCACCACTTTACTCATGAGTAAATTACTTGCAAAGAAATAGAGCCAGGCAGGCATCTACACTATCAGGAAAGCAGATTTGCTGCCAATCTACTCCCACTTCTTGGGGCCATGCAATGGGCTCTGGCCACCACCAGGTGGAGCTCCAGGCTTCGGTTGCAGCTGGCAGCACCCAGCAGTCTTCCAAAGCCACCCCCACTTGCTGCTTTCTGGCCAGGACCAGTGTGCACAGCACAGGGATAGCACGTGGCAGCACTGTTCTCAACACCTCTGCCTCCTCACACCATGGCCGCCCCTGTCCCTGCTCCTGCCCCTGCCCCTGCCCCTGGCAGTGATGACTGAGGCCCCTTGCTCCAGCTGGTCACTACATGGGGCCTGCTGACTCACTGCACTGACTGCCGCCTGGCCCATGGCTATTTCCCCCTTCCCCGCTCCCCACTGCCTGCCCACCTGCTGCACACCATCCCAGGGCTGCTGATGCACACCTGCTGCCTCAACCCTGTCTGCCTGTCCAGGGACCCTGCTAGGGATGATGATGATGGGCTGCAGAAAGCCACTTCTGGGGCCATCCTTACCCTCCTAGGCCCACCAGACCCTCACCCCACCACCTCTGGGCCCACCAGACCAGCCAGGACTGGTGGTGGCACATTTTCCAAACACACCTGGGATGATAAGCAGTGGCTGGAGGCCTTCAGGATGACCTGGGCCACCTTTCAGAATCTTCTGGAGCAGATCAGGCTGCACCTGGATTGGCAGGACACTGCCATGCAGCCATCCCTCCCTGCAGGCACCTGACTGGCCCTCACCCTGCTCAATCTAGCTGCACCCCACCTGTAGTACATTGGCCACCTGTTGGATGTGGGCAAGGCCTTTACCAGGGAGGCCATCCTGAAGGTGTGTGGCACTATCCATGACATGCTGGGAGACACGGTGCTCTGCATGCATGACCCCCAGGTAGTGATAGTGGGGTGCTGTGCCCTGGGATTCCCCCAGTGAACTGGGGCCTAGATGGGACCCACATCCCCATCACCTGGCTGCCCCATGGAGACTGTCTCTATTACTGCCGGGGAGGACTTTCATTCCATGGTGCTCCAGGCTGTTGTGAAACACCGTGGGGCCTTCATGCATGTGAGCACTGGCTGGGAAGGCAGCACCCACAACACCTGTGTCTTCAGGAACTCTGGATTTCCAGACCTAGTGGACAGTGGACACTTCCCACTAGGGGTGCCGAACCTGCAGTGAGTGCCGTGGAGGTCCCACTCCTCATCATCAGCGACCCCACCTACCTACCTCTGCCCTGGCTCATGCATCCCTACATCAGCAACCTGGACCCCCACCAGGCCCACTTTAACTGCTGCCTGGGTCAGACTCATACCCTGGTGGCGTGTGCCTTCAGCTACCTCAAGGGCTTCTGGCACACTCTCACTGCCTGCCTTGAGTTCGCCAAGGACAACCTTCCTAGGGTCATCATCACAGCCTGTGACCTGCATAACATTTGCAAGGCCTGAAGGGGAGCTTTTCCATGAGCCTTGTGCAGAGGAGGCACAGCATGCAGAGGACACTACCTATGGCAGCAGTGACAGCAGAAGGACAAAGCTTTTCCATGAGCCTTGTGCAGAGGAGGCAAAGCATGCAGAGGACACTACCTATGGCAGCAGGGACAGCAGAAGGACCCAGGGGCCTGGAATGCCCTCAGGCTCCCTGCTGGTATGTCCCAGGGATCAAAATGACTGTGGGCTTTTAAAGGCCTGAGCCAGGGGCTGCCATAGAGGCAGCCTAACTCTGCAGCAGGAGAAGCTCCCAACCCAGAGCCCTCGGGCTAGCCTGAGGCTGCCCCCCTAGTGACAGGGCTGACCTGGGAGCACATTTGCTCCTGGGTCACATCTACATGTGCATTACTGCACAGTAACTAATAACGAGTAAATTTGATACCTGCATTAGCAGCATCCAATTTACTCCCAATTTGGGGATTTTACTGCTCATTAAGCCTGCACACATGTCGACATGCATGGTCAGTGCACAGTAAACTATGCTAATGAGCAGTTAACCATCTTATGAATACATGCCCAGTATGTATATTTTTGCTACTATATGCCCAACTTTATTTCTGCCAACTAATATCAGTCTAAGTCACCTATAGTTTAGCATTAACCATAAATTATCATCATAAGTAGTGGCAATTTCTTCACTTATATCTACATATTCCATTGCAGAATACTTTTAGTCAGTCCCCATTCAACAGCTAACTAGATTGTCCAGAATGTGAATCATTTATATTCATATTCTGATGCTAAGTACAATCAATTTCTGAATTTGCATATACTTACAACCAATGACACTAGCTACTTTGTTTAAAACTGTACTCTAACCCATAGGACAAGTAACAGAAATGCTTTATTGTACCATGTGACCACATTTTCAGTCTGTTACTCCAAAAATATTCCAAGCTGATTTTGCAGTGATCCTGTTCAATGTACATTTTACTTCTTTATTGTTCCATTGATTTCAGTCCTGTTTTAAAATTCTCTTTCTTTACGTAACAGATTTTAATTAATTATTTTGTTCTATTTTCATTTGTTTTAGGTGAACCTTTTCAGTTCTTTGCCCATTATTTTCCCTCTGTTCTCTGTAATGTTTTCCCTGCCTATAATAAAGTCAGTGAAAGTGGTAATAGCTTTCTTCATCCAAAAAGTCTATTTTTTCATTTTAAGCTCCACGACTTCATATTCTATGGATAATAAAAAGGCAGACTTACTACCTACAGTAGAAAAATGGATGAAGGTTGTATTATTATTATTATTATTATTATTATTATTATTTTGCAACCTATTCTAAATAGGCACTGGCAAAACTATGCACAAATGTCATACTGCTGATTGCTTGCATGTCCATTAAAATAATGAATGGTCCCGTTCACAGTAGAGCCGTTCAACAGGATATGCATTGAGTATCTGGTATAAAGGCTCAAGAAAAACCCTTGTACATGTTTAACGTTATGTAGAAGTTTATCATACTAGTTTAATGTGTTTTATGCTGTCATATCAGTGAAGGCCTAGCACTCTGTTGTTTTCTTAAAACCATCCTCGTGACTTGGGAGAGTAACAATTCAGTTTTGGCATGTTGTTCTCCAGT
>NW_005841843.1:72979-75879 GCF_000455745.1 Alligator sinensis | reverse complement strand
GAAGGGGCAGGGGACATTGTGAACATGGCCAAAAAAAAAGAGAGGTGCATAAGAAACAAAAACTTCAATCATTTAGATCACCTCTATGCCACCTGCCCTATCCCAACATAGACAAACACAGTGAAAACTGCAAGAGATCCAGGGTTATTTAAATTAATGGGAGGAAATTGGTAGTATAAGAGTGATGCTGTAGCCATGAAAAATTGTCTTAGTAAAGGACAAATATTCTTTAGACAGTCCATGAACCTGTGTAAACAAAAATATTATTTAATTTATATTTACATGGGTTGGTTATTCAGGATAAAATAAAACCAATAAGCTAAATATCTTATATGTTATGTATACATTTGGACTGACTCTAATTAAGTCAATGGAGTTTTCCAGAGATAACTGACCCTTGCATTTTAGATAAACTTTTGTCTGGGATATTTTTCTAAATTTGAAAAGAGATTGCTTATAGGCTTAGTATATCTTTGTTAGCAAGACCTAAATTGTTGCTTAATGTTCACAGAAGTCATAATAGAAAGTGTGGGTAAGGAGTTACTAAACTTGCTAATGATTAGAACCTCTTAGCAGGATAAGAAGGTGAAATAGATGTTCACAACTTCCCTTGGAAATTCTTCATGACAGGATCCTTAATTAACAGCAGCAAAAAAAAGTAAAAAATCCCTGCATTTCTTTAAAAACAGAAGAACAATAAGAACTCATCTGATTCAAAACTAGGTTGTTAATTAATGCTCAGAGTCCAAACTTTAGATTCTGGATTAATTACAGAAGGCCTGCTCTCAGTTTTTTAGTCCCCTGAGATGTTTTTATATCTGGTGGGCAGTAATACCACCATCTGTTTTATGAGCTGATTGTTAGTTCTTACTAGAATCATTAAAATCTTGAAAACTACATTGCAGGCTATCAAGGTTCATAAATGTTGTACATTTTAAAAATAAAATGTGCTTATGTTCGCCCGATCATTTCTGCAACAAACTTTCAGCTTGCCTCCCACACCTGCCATGGGAAAGCATCTGGTACAGGAGAAGCAGATTAAATACCTGCCTATCAGATCACACAACATTTTCAACAAGTGAAGTGAAATTTACAGCCTTAGATTCTGAGAAACACTCTGACAAACATGTTCTTTAAAATAAAAGCCTTTAAAATAGCAATTTCCATCTGGTGCTGGAAATAAAAATCAATCAGTGTTGGATGTCCCTGTTAAACTCTCAGCATTATATGTAGTGTAAGTGGTGCATTCATCTACATGCGTGTATGTAAATGTTTATATTAGGAACAAAGCTGAACACATATTTGTCAATAATTTCCATTGGAAGCAAAAGCCATGGACTAACTGTATACTATTCAGGACTCTCTTGTTCTGAAATAACATATTTTCTTTTTCTTTCTAAAAATAAATAAAAGACTGGTTGTGGCTTTTTTATATTTATATTTGTAGTAGGAATTAAAAGTTATACATTTAGGATGCATCCACATGAGCATGCACATGCATATTGCAATGTCTCAAAGCCATTTGAGACACTGCAAGAGGCACATGTAGGAATAAAAAAATGGTCTCTGCACTGCAAATTTGCAGCACAGGGGCAAAATTAGACCTTTGGAGATCCAGGTGTAAAAAAAAAAATGTGGGGGAAAAAAGCAGGGCAGGACATGATCCCAGACCATGCACTGAGGCAACCAGGGGCTCAGTTCTCCACAGAGATGCTCTGGTAGCCAGCCAAAGCATGTCTATGGTTGGCCTTTGGCCCTGTGCTGAAGCACGCTCCCTGCCCATGAAGGGCAGGCAGTGTGCCAGCTGCAGGGAGCTGGACCTGGGCTCCGTGCTGGCAAATAGGGGGTGGGGGCGGGGCTGCAGGAGGGGGGAGAGGACCATACTGGGACCCTGACTGGCCCCGCTCACTCCACCAGACCCCGATTTCTGCTCTGCCCAGCCCCATTCCTGCTGCCTCCCCCCCAAGGCTTCCGATCACTGCCCCGCTTGGCCCTAGGATCCCGGCAATTAAAAAAAAAAAAGCCCCTCACTCACTGGCCATAGCAGCTGCCATGGGGGTCACTGGGGCCTCTTAACAGAACCTTTCCACAGAGCATGAGGCCAAGGTGACATCTACATCATCCCCAGCTGCCCAACAGTGTATGAACCCATGCAATGCCCTGCTGACCCTGGCCATACCAGGTGCAGTGGCAGTGCAGGTGCCAGGCAGCCAGGGCTCTGGCTCTGCCATGAGTTGCTACTGCCAGTGAGGGTGGGGCTTTTTTTTTTTTAGCTGCTGGGAGTCTGGGGCTGGGTGGGGCAGCTACCAGTGAAGTAGCCATCTGGGGGGCCTGGGGGTTCAAGCGGGGGTGGGGCTGAGTGGGGCAGCTATCTAGGGTGCAGCAGGAGCTGACAGGGCTTGGGGCCAGGCAGGGCAGCAATTCACTGGGGGAGCAAGCAGGGGTGGGGCATGTGGGCCCTACAGGGGAGGGGGTGGTAGCCCCTGTGGGGGCCATGTGGCCCCTGTTGGAAGGCTGTAACCCCTGTTGGGGGGATGTAGGGGGCAGTCCATGAGCTGTGCAGGAGGGCTGTGCTGTGTGGGGGCAGGGGACCCACCCCTCCTGAGCAGCCTCCCTGCACAGTCTCCCCACAATCCACCCACACCTATCCACACACCCCACATCCCCCCACATCCCTACACATCCCTACACAGCCATCCACACCCCTCCCCACCTTGCTCCTGCAAACCCCACATTCCCCCAGCACACACCCTGCATAGGCAGCTGCCAGAAAGGATGAGATCTGCTGGCAGGAGCTGTGGCTGCAGGGGAAGATGTCCCCACATCCTGGTTAGTGAAGAGGTCAGGGGAGCTCTAACTGCTCTATGGTAAGAAAACCAAAGGCAAAGAGCAAAACATGC
>NW_005841843.1:47797-72604 GCF_000455745.1 Alligator sinensis | reverse complement strand
AGGGGCAGATCCCTCTCCTGGCTGTACAGTCCCCATCCAGGTCTGGCAGGTGCGCAGCAGGTCACAGCCAGGCAGCAGCCCCCAGACTGCTGCAGTGGGTAGAGGGTGCAGGGAACTCTCAGGGATGCTTCAGCAGTCCAATTGGCACAAGGGGTAGTGTCCCCAGGTACCAATTGGCTGGGAGCCAGAAGCTCCAGAGAGTGAGTAGCCCTGACTACTTGCCAGGACAGCTTTCTGTACAGATAGGGACAGAAAAGACCAGCTTTTTACACTGTTGGGGACAGCATGGGTGCTGGCCCCAGGCTCTAGCTCCCCCTGGCTGCAGATCCAGAAGGAGCCAGGCAGGGTTATTTTGCCCCAAGTGGCACAATTTGCTCCAAAGTGCATGTCCAAGCACGTGCATTGAGGCAAAAATCCCTGGCTCAAATTTGCACTGCTCCTATTTGAGCTGCTGTATGTACACATGCCTGTATGTGTGGACATGCCTTTAGAGAGGTCAGGACCACTTCCAGACAAAGTTGTTTGAAGTTTCATAACATTTCCCATCAACACAGCTCTCAAGGATCAGCTGATGTTCAAACCATATACTTGCTGGATTTAGTTAATTAATTTTCCTCCTTCATTTTGTGATATTTTTACCAATCTGAATATTCATATACTATCTCAGTGTCTTATTTCTTAACTTTGGGGTTTATTAGGCATTCCAGCTTATTTTGGGAACATGAAAAAATGAAATGTTATGTAGAATAACTTCAGACATTCATAAAATCACATCAATAATATCTGGGAGAGAAGTTTCTACCTACGTTCAGGAAAGAAATGGTTTAGTTCCTGAAATATAAATAGTGTCAATATTTGGGAAAAAAATGATTTAAAAAAAAGCGTTATAAAGATCCTATGGATGCTCAATGACATTGGCTACATTTTATTTTATGCTTGTTTTATTAGTATTATTATCTGTCAATCAGAGATAAAGTAGGTGGACAAATCTTGTTATCTTATTTTAGATGCAAGGTGGATGTCATTTTAACAAGGATAGATATTTGAAACTGAAATTGCCTGACTACTAACTGTGAACTAATTGAGAAAAGGTTACATGGAGTATGTATAATGATTTTAACAATTTAGCCCATTCTCATGATTCAATGTCAGATGAGATGTGGGGCAATGTAATGATCACAATAAAAAAGAATGATATTCCTTATCCTAACCATTTTTCAAAAGTCTCTTAATGAACATTTCATATATTATGAATAAATCTGTATTTTGAAATCTAAAGCATGGGGTATGTATAAACATAAGCATGGAGTGTGCATAAGCCAAAGAAAAACTATCAACAGGAAATGTAACAAGTGCTAACCTACTGCCTTGTAAGTTGTACTTTAGTAATGTGTTCTCAAATTCAGCTTGCATGAAAGTTATTACATAGAGAGGGCATCTACACATGCATTTGATCTGGGATAAGTTTATTCATGAATAAACTACTTGTGAGTAAATGCTCCGAGGCAGGCATCTACACATGCAGGTAAGCAGGAGCAGATTTGCTGCTAATGGCTGCAAACTGCTACCGCTTCCTAGAGCCCTGCAGTGGGCCCCTGCCGCCACCAGGGGGAACTCGATGTTCCCTCTGGATTCTAGTTCAGGGGCTGGAGGAGAGCACTGGGCCAGGAGACAGCTATCTCCTGGCTGGGGTTGGGGCTGGGACATTGTACCCTGGCCCCAGGAGCTGCCTGTTACCAGGGCAAAAATAATGTCCCCCTGCCCCAGCAGCAGGGAGATCCCCCTGATTCGCTGATCAGGTGCAGGATACCTGGAAAGAGGTACAGTGGGGTGGAGGATAGGGATCCTGTTCCCTGATCAGTTCCATGAAGATCTTGCGGTGCTGGTCTCGTAGTCGAGGAGCTGATGCTGGGAGATAAGGATCTCCCAGCACTGGCCCCACAACTGCGGAGCTGGCACCGGGACATTAGGATCTCCCAGCGCCCTGCTCCTTATTCACAATGGTAGAGTGGGGGCTGGGAGATCGTTATCTCCCAGTCTCCACTCCCTGAATGTGATCTGAGAGCAGGGCACTTGGAGCTCCCTTCTGCTGGGGCAGGGGAACATATTCCCCACCTGGGCTTTGGTGGCAGAGCCCACCCCCAGGGCAGGGAGAAATCTCCCAGCCTATGGTGGACAGCTGACTGGGAACAAATTTTCTCCCAGCCAGGTGTCTACAGGACAGCCACTGTGCCATTACCAATCAAAAATAAATTGCTACTTGCACTTTCAGGTAGCAAATTTACTTATGATTAGTGAGGTTTACTGTGTAGTAACCATGTGAACATGTAGACACATGTGTTTACCGCTCAGTAAACTAAGCTACTATGCAGTTGATTGTCTTGGGTAGACCCACCCAGAATGTACTAAAATTTCTCTATTGCCTTGTAATTCTTGACAAAATCTGACTGAAATCTGGGAAGGACAATTTGTTGAAGCTTGGCAGATCCATGGAAATGTTAACTATTTATATTTATTTTCTTTATGAATAATAAGAATAGTAAATATTATCATAATTACATGCAAAATGAATGTTCCAAATATAAGAATCATGGGATTAAACAGGGCTTCGAGTATCATCTAGTCCAGTCCCTTACAAGACCCTTGCAGGATTTCCTGTTTCTAAACCATTTAAGTACCATTTAACCATTTAAGTTAAGTAACTATCCAGCTTTTTCATGGATTCAAAAAGAAATTTGTTCCATTGTCCTACTGATTCTAGAGTTTTCTGAGGTTTATAGAATTATAAAGTTATTAAATCACTTCTGAAACTTTTGTTTTCCATCATGATTTTAATTCTGTGTTGAAAAAAAATTTGGAATTTTGTTTGGCCCCCACCTTTTTCATTTGAATTTGGGGGGGGGGGGGCAATGTAACTGAAATACCGATAATTTCACACACAAAAATAGTTCAATAACAACAATAAAAAAATCTAACCAAGTTTACTATGTAAAATGCCAACTTGAACAAAATCAATCTAAGAAAAATATGAGGAATTCATAGCTTCGGGAGTTTCCTCAAGAATTCACTTACCAGCTTTTGTGATATGAAAAAGAAGGCAATAAAAGAAGGTTGAAGAGACCAGCTTTTTCCTTTCTGCAAGCACCAGACTGCCAAGCCTGTCATGTAGGGGCCCCACATTACATGGTGTCTTCTTCTTACTCCCTATGTATTTGAAAAGGGACTTTTTGTTATCCTTAATTCTGGTCACTAGCCCTAGTTCCATCTCTGCCTTGGCCTTCCTAACCACCTCCCTGCAACCACAAACAATGGAGGTGTAAACCTCCTTGGTGATTTCCCCTTGCTTTCACTGATTGTATGCCACCTTTTGTGCCCTAAGGCCCTCCTGGATGCATTTACTGAGCCAAGGAGGCTTTTTAGCATTCTTTCCCCCTTTGGTTCACATTGGGATGGACTCCCTCTGAGCTCAGAGGATCGTCTCCTTAAGGAGCAACCACCCGTCCTGGACTCCCATCTCATTGAAGCTCCGAGTCCCCAATGTCTCTCTTACTAAACTCCTTAGCTCATTGAAGTCAGCCCTCCTGAAGTCAAGGACTCTTGCCTTACTGCAGTAAGTATGGCATAGTATGGCACAGTAGCATGGTTTACAGCACAGTAAGTACATGCATCTACATGTGTGCAGACCTACTGTGAAGTAAAAAACCCTTATCATGAGTAAATTTCATACCTGCAAATGCAGGTATTAAATGTACTTGTGATTAGTTACTGAATAGTAATGCATGTGTATACAGGACCCAGGAGCAAATTTGCTCCCAGGTCAGCCCTGCCACTAGCGGCCCAGCCTCAGGGTAGCCCCAGGGCTCTGGGTTGGGATCCTCTCCTGATGCAGAGCTAGGCTGCCTCTATGACAGCCCCTGCCTCAGGCCTTTCAAAGCCTGCAGGCATTTTAAGCCCTGGGACACAGTAGCAGGAAGCCTGAGGCCACTCCCGGCCCCTCTGTCCCCTTGGGTAGGGTGCAGCCTAGCCTCACAAGCCTGCCTGAACCCTGGCACCACTGCCTGGCACCACAATGCTGCTCACCTGTCAGGCCTGCTTCATCCAGGCTTGCAGGCTGCTGCAGGCTTCAGCCAGCCCTGCCAGCCCACAGGCTTAACTGCAGGTAGCTTCTAGCTGCCAGGGCCAGCTTCAGCTGTCCACAGGCCTCCACCAGCATCCTGCCAGTGCTGAGTCTGGAGGTGCTGTGGGCCACTGCCTTAGCAGTGTGGCCATTCCCACACCAGGCTCCTGTGCTGAAAGCTCATAAACAGCTTCTTTCTCATGGTTATACAGGCCCTGCAGATTCACATGATGGAGAAGCCACATTTGGCTGCTGGGATACAACCTCAAGGTTACTACCACTTACAGCTAGGGTCCTATGAATGCACCAGCTCTACCAGAGGATGATTCAGAATAGGATCGTACTGCTGGGTCACCCAGTCACAGCATCAGAGGACCAGGTGGTGGATGCTTGGACTTCTTGAGCAGAGGACCTGGCCCACTAGGACAGATAGCAGGTGAAGGTTATGGCCTGCCAGGTCAGGTGGCAGACGGAGGATGTGGTTCATGAGAATGTGTGGGGCTGGTGCAAGGAGGCATGGGACCAGGCAGACTGGGAGTTCCCAACACAACTCCTGGACCTGAAGCCTGAGCGGGTGGAGGCACTGTGGGAAAAGGCCGCAGTCCTGGGCAGGGCAGTTCAGGCCATGGACAATGATTGCTGGGTGCTGGACACTATTCTTTCCCTGGCAGTCACCTTTATGCCACCCTCTGCTTGGCCCCCAACTCTAGTCCCACCTTCCCCCTGGCAGCCACCCAACACCAAGAAGAAGGCCTCCACCTGGTCCTGGGAGGAGGTCCTGTGACACCTTCAGCAGCCAGAAGCTCCTGGCTGGCCCCCACTCTGGAATCAGCACCATCCAGCCCTCCGCCTGGATCCAGCCCTTCCACTTGCCCTCGCTCCATGCAGGCACAGAACCATAGTTGCCTGCAGTGGGACCGGGACTACACACCAGCCCTATTGGCCCTGGTCACTGGCTGCTGGAGGTGGAGATGTCTGTGTGGATGATCTCCAAACCCATCACACTCACCACAGCATGTACACCTGTGGGAGAATGGTAAGAGGCCATGGTACTGGTTCCCTGTCCCAGTCCTCTGGCCCCTAGGCACCCCCAGCCCAGCATAGCATACAAAGGACATTGTACATAGTTATCATGGGGAAGAAGTTTTATTAGTGTTGGGGGGTAGAGGGGATCTATTGGGGGGCCCGGCTCTCTTTATTTGGAAGTGGGGGGAGGTGGCTCTGGTTGATGTAAGGAGAATAAAAAACGTGTTCTTCTGAGATGTGTCTGCAGTGAGCATGCTGCTGGAGGTGGAAGGGGAGGTGGGGGTCTGTGGGTGGTGGTGCAAGTGGGCTACAGCAGGAAGTGCTGGAGGAGGTGGTCAGCCAGCACCCCCTGTACCTGGTGCCCTGGCCTCAGCTGGCAGGTGTGCAGCTCCCCTGGGACCTTCACTGCTGTTGTAGGTGGTGTTCCCACTGCCAGGCATTCTCAATGCACTGCACCTCCTCTGCCCAGGCTTTGTGGAAGAACTCCCCTTGGGGTTTGCTGATGTCATGCAGCATCCAGGCTGTGATGATCACCTGGGGGAGGTTCTTGGTGAACTCGAGGCAGGTGGAGAGTGTGTTCCAGCAGCCTTTGAGGTGGCTGAAAGTGTACTCCACCATGGCATAGGTCTGGCCCTGGTGGCAGTTAAAGTGGGCCTGGTGGGGGTCCAGGTGGACAGTGTAGGGCTTCATGAGCCAGGGAAGGAACAGGTAAGTGCCCATGGTGCCCAGCTGCAGGTCTGGTACCACCATCATGAAGTGCACACTCTCCACCAAGACTGACAGGCCAGAGTTCCTGAAGATGCAGGCCTAATGGGCTCTGCCCACCCAGCCAGTGCTCACAAACATGAAGGTCCTGTGGTGGTCCATGATAGCCTGGAGCACCACAGAGTGAAAACCCCTCTGGCTGTAATATAGATGGTCTCCGTGGGCTGGGCAGGTGATGGGGATATGGGTTCCATTTAAGGTCTTGATGCACTGGGAGAATCCCAGGGCATGGAACCCCACCACCAGCACCAGTCACTCATGCACATGGAGAACGGTGTTCACCAGCACATCCTGGCTTTTAAAGAGAGCTGGCAGGCATGACTTTTGAAAAGGGCTGCCAGCTGCTGGCACTTGTGGGGGGAGCCTGGAGTTCCCCCCAGTGATGGCCTGGGTCCATTGCAGGGCCCCAGGAAATAGGAGCAAATTGGCAGCAAATCTGCTCCTGCTTCCTTGCATGTGTAGACACCTGCCTGGCATTGTTTACTCGCAAGTAAACTGGTGCCACAGCAAATGCATGTGTAGATGTTCCCAAAGTGGGTCAGATTGGATGCTTAGGGAAAATTATTTGTGCAGGGCCTTTTCAAATGCTCTGTCCCTCATCTAGTTGAAATCATTATATCTCCCAGATCTAGTTTTGATTGAGTTTAATTTAATTTACCATATTTTCTTGCATACCACACACATCTTTTCCCAAAACTCAGCACTTGAAACTTGGGCTATGGGTCTTAAATTGGGAAGATTTGTTTTTATTCCTCTAATAAGGAACCCCCACTGTGATTCCTGCTCCAAAATCAAATGCAGTGGCTCAGCTGAGGAAGCCTATTGACTTAATAGATCATCATTCTTTACTCCACAGGTATTTTTAAGGGCCTTGAAGTTTTGCTATCAAGCTAATCTTTCTTAGAATCAGAGAATCACAGACAGTCATAGAGAAGCAGGACTGCCTGAGGCAGGGCCATCCCTATCTGAACCATCCTATACAAATCAATTATCTAAACTCTTAGCAAAACTACACAGCTAACCCTGACACAACATAAGACATAACACCTCAATCTGCCACAGGTAAAACAAGGGGATAACAACAGCCAATACCCTGCTACTGTAAATATTGTTAATATATGCTCAAGAGATTTCAGGAAGAGGTCCCCACCCCTACTACAAAGGAAGGCAAAAGCCCACACAGTGCATGCTGATCTGACCAGGGGGTAAATTTCCTTTCTGACCCCTAATATGATCATCAGTCTGGCCCAGAGTGGAGGGGCAAAGCCTTCTATCCAAGAATTTCCAGGTTTAAGTCCTAGCAGAAGTATTGGCACACCCCTGTCAAAATCTCCACTCTCTGCTGCAACCAACATCCAATGACTCTGACACATTTAGCAGAAGTCAGGGGAAGGGAAGAATTCCCTCTCAGCCTCATTTGGCAACCAGCAAAGCCCAGAAATACTCATCATGGGACATAAACATAGTTATACCTAGATCAACCCCAATCAGTGGCTGTCCAGTCACTTCTTGAACAACTCCAGTGATAGAGAGTTTCCAGCAGGAGCTAATATTTCAGCTTGTGATTAAGAAGGAAAGGTGTGTGAGCTGAAAAACAGTAGCTGTCCCTACTCCATGTCATCATGACGCTGAAATATTTTTTCTTAATTTTTTCTTCCCAAAAAGTTAGATGTGTGGGTTGTTTTTTTGTTTGTTTTTTTTTGGGGGGGGGGGGGGAAGAGGGGGATATGCAAAAAGTACAATACATTAAAAGTACCAACCACTTCTATTGGTGGGTTAAACAGTGTCTTATGTTTTCTGTTTTTTTTTTTTGGGGGGGGGGGGGAGAAGAGGGGGATATGCAAAAAGTACAATACATTAAAAGTACCAACCACTTCTATTGGTGGGTTAAACAGTGTCTTATGTTTTCTGTTTTCTTCATGTTTGCACTCTGCCCCTTCATTTTATGCATACAATAAATCTTTCCTTCCTACTAAAAAGCTATTTAGCTGTCATGAGTAACAACTTTCCTAACTTTCACTAGGCTTTACCTCTAAAGGTCCAAAGAATCCTAGGACAGAAATGGAATAGGATATGATTTTCTCCTGAAAGGCTTCTGTGTAGAACAGAAGGAGGCATTTTATGGGATTAAATAGGAAATCAATAGGATAATCATTGTTTTATCCCGCTTGTTTATTTTTATTTCCTGATTTTTTTTTCTCTCCCTCTGAACATCTTAGGCCATAAAATATGAAATTCAAAGATTTATCTTCTAACTGCACAATGAAAATGTTTATCTGCTTGATAATAAAAGGTTGAAGAAATCAACAGCCTACCCTAACAATCTCAGGGTAATGTTCCTATTCATAGGACCATTAGCTATTTTTTTTTATATTTCAGGTTTAGAGAATTTCAGTTATGAAAGATCTGTGTAAAAAAATCATATCGTGTATTTAAAAAAATATAATTACATTGATAAAAAATATTTTGTTAGGATTATGTAAGGCACTATAAATGTGAATTTGACAGGGTAGCACACATTTAGGTCAGTTATTTTTATCCAGGCCAGGTTAAAATTTCATGGCCATTCACCACCATGAAGATACCATAGCATGCTTAATTTTAGCATCTCTGCTAAGTTCAACAATGGGAAGTGGGCTGAGTGAGAAACACATTTTACAAAGGTTTTCTTTATGGGGTGCTAAAGTAGGGAATAGAAATAACCAGGTTGGGAAGAGGGCCTGAGAGGGTGAAAGGGATCCAAGGGGGAAGATCAAAGAGATATGCAAGTAGCTTTGGGTAGGACTGGAGGATCAATAAAACACTGCTCTGGCAGAGTGAGCCAGGTTTAATGATGGAAACATCCAGGGTTACAGAAGACACCAAGGCTGTATACAGAACTTTAAGCAGCATGTTGGGAAGGCACTCTAACTATGGTGCTATACACAAAGCACCCTGAATTAGAGCACCATTGAACCCATGAGTTGAGCATGGGGGCTCAGATCCTGATATTACTGGCACAGAGGCTGCTGGACCACTCCTCTCCCCAGGTCCACCCCGCTGCTTCATCTAGTTGGCAATTGTCAGCAGCAGCTGGGGGGGAAAGGGAGGGGGAAAGAGCCCCGAACTACCCCTGCTGGGGCTTTGGAGGGAGCTGGACCAGGCCCATGAAGCAGGGGGACTTTGTCATTCCGCCCCCCCAACCCAGCTACTGGCATGGCAGCCTCTGCCACTGTCAAGATGCGTATTCAGGGGACTGCGTATGGGTGGAAGGGACCCCTTCCCATTGCTCAGACCCATACTGGCCCCCCCATGCCCCAGCCGGGGCAATGGGGGGGGGCACATCTGTGGAGGGAGGGCTCCCTTCCCCTACTGCCCAGCTGCAAAGAAGAAGACAGAGGTTTTCTATTTTCTCTCTGTGATAGCCCTAGAGGTGAGGCTGGGCTGGTACTCACCTCTCACCTGCATGAACACCAGCCTAGCCATGCAAAGCTGCATGGGATGTGGATGGAATTAACCTTCACAGTAAACCTGCACACAGGTTCCTTAAAGAACTCTGTCCTAAAGTGCCCCTGTCTGATACTACATCAGAGCACTTTTGGGGGCCTCATCACATAAAAAATGTAACTTCTGTATGCAACCCAAATGGCAAGGAATGTTCTTGAGTGGTAAGTAAATGGATCGAGGGAAATGTGTAGGGTTTAGTAGTGGGGGTTAAGCTAGATGATTTCCTGAGGTCCCTTCCAATATCAGTCTTCTTTGATTTCTGTTTTTGGTCAAGATCTGTGTACCTTGAGTGGGAATTAACCTAACCCTGGGTAAAGAGCAATTCGTATTTTGAGATCTGGAACATGGTAATTACTGTGATCCAACAGATTCCAGTGTCTCCAGTGTATCAGTGTCCCTGCACTGAAAAATGGCAGTGGGTGAGTTTTAACTAAAGCTTTTCAAAAGAGCTTTAGTTAAAGCAACCTGCTGCCATTTTTAAGCATGGGGATACACAGTAATTACCATGTTCTGGGTGCTTTAATTAGAGTAGCTCTCAGAGATCTTTTAATTAAAGCATCCCCCCACCTCCTGGAGCATGTGTATAAATGATCTAAAGGCTTAAAACAGGCCAACTCAATATAGCATTCTGGTGAACATCCAAACACAACCCTTTCTGTCACTCAAATTTCACCCTCTGTCAGTAAAGAAACTATTTTCAGGGATAATGTATGTATCATATGTTTCACTTAATTTGTTAGTACATATTGAATTACATGTATTTTACTCTGGGACTAATCCTGCCACATGACTAATAAAGAATAGTACTTTACTCTGGAAGCAGTCTTGTTCAGAACACTGAGACTATTTTCAGGGTAGAGTGTTACAGGGAGGGCCAGAATTTGGCTCTTTATGATTATGACACAGTAGTTTTTAAAAACAAACAAACTAAATAATAGGTAATGCATAGCTACATAGCACATACCAGATTGTGACTACTCAGTGTTATGCACAGGCATATTTTCACAATTGAGATCTTAGTGAGCAACTGGACTTTCAGAATAGAACATATTAAGTGAAATTCCAAAGCCTGGATTTTATTTAGAATGATGTTTTTCCAAGTGTTTCTGCATAAAATGAAATGATGCTTATATCTGTGGCAGACGTTAGTTTGGGGGCCTTTTCTCTGTCGGTCAGGATTCCTGGTCTAGAGTCCTACAATTATTTATAAAGCTATTATGAATCCCAATTGTTCAAGGGTTGAACATGCATTTTATTAATATTCAAGGTTTTACTTTAACCTCAGGTCTAGATAACTCGTTTTGGAAAAGTTAATTTAATTAATTTATCAGATTTTTGACAATGTGATTAGAGAGTTCTGCTCTTCAGCCTCCAACTATGTGAACTGAGAAAGGCACTGGACTACAAATTACTTTTCCATTACTGGAAAGAAGGTACTGTGAAATTTCTGGATATTATGAAAACAAACAGTTCGGGATAATTTGCATGAAAATATGAACAAAATAAATAATGTTACATGTATTATCAAAAAATATTTATTCTGTGACTAAAAGTAGTAAAATGTAGGATCCTTTTATTCCTCCTGCCAAGTTTATTACTTTTTAAAAGACTGAGCACTTCTACCTACTACAAATTCATCATAAAACCTGAACTTATTTAGCAGGCAGCTTATCTGGGATTTTGTTTGTGAGCTGACAATAAACTGATTTCTTTTCTAAATTAACATCAATGAATCCTGTTCAGTGCTATAGCTCAGACAATTAGAAGTTAAACTGGCCACTAAATCTCGATAAAAGTCAATGCTGAACTCACATTCTGTGTGAGAGCTATTAGAAAAACATTTGTCAATATAAGAGTGATTCTAAGAATAGGTCTTATTTTCAAGTCAATGCACTTGTGAAAATATAAAAGTAGAAATAAGTAGAATATGTCAGAGATAGACAGAGATCCTCATGGTTTGTTCATTTGTTTTAGAGCAGGGGTTGCACTACACATTCAACCTTTTTTAGTTTAAGTACCCCTAGTGGCCAGATGCCAGGGGGAAGGGGGGATAATGCATGGCCGGACACGGATCATGGAGGCAGGGACAGTATGTGGGGGTCGGGCAGAGACAGAGCTCTGCTGCCTCCCAGGAGCAGGGCTGGGGTGGGGTGGGGAAGCTCACTGGCCTGGGGCAAAGGCGGGCTGGGGAAGCTCACTGGGCTGGTGTGGGGTGACTGTGGCCACAGTGTGTGAGCTTTCCCATCCCACAGAGGAGCACCGCTGCCCTTGCCCTGCCACAGCCCTGCTCCTGGGAGGTGGTGGTGCTCTGTCCCTGCCTGCCCATACGTACCCCATAGGAACGGTCCAAGTACCCCCAGGAGTACACGTGCCCCTGGTTGACAACCCCTGTTTTAGAGTTTTACCCCTGTTTCTTTCTACTCCCTTTCCTGCATCTCCTCATGTAGTGGATAAAGAGGTAAAACTAGACTTGCACTCAGAAAGTCTGAATTCTACTATCATTTCTGTATAACACGGTCTTTTCTCTGTATATACTTTAACTTTCCCATCTGTAAAATTAGGATAACAATGTTGACTTCCTTTGCAAAGTGCTATGTAAAATAAAAAATAAGAAGTAGGTATTACTATCATGTGTTTAGAAGAATAGGTGGTTCTGGAAAGGGAGTGCAAATAACTGATTTTTAAATTACTTTCTGTGTCACTCCTAATCCAATTTAACCTATGAGCTTTTTGTTCGTTTCTCTCTATACCACCAGCTATTTTCTGTATAATCATAAATTCATCTTTAGCATTTTTAAGCTTGCTTTTTCTGATGATCATCATTTTAATCTCTAAAATGTTTTCTCCAAACTATTCTTAATAGAGAATAGCTCTTGATGATCTTTCCTCCTTTATTCTAAGTTTACATTCTCAAAATAGCTTACTTAATAATGGCCAGGTTTTTTGTAGCCTTCTCTCAGTGATATAAGAACTAAAGAAAAGTACTGGTATCATTTCCCTCCCACAAAACTCTGTATCATTATGTTCCAGTGTGGGTACTTTACAAACTGCCAAGCTTCTTGGCATTCATTGAGCAAAGATATTACTTGTGGATCATACCATGAAAGCTGATAGTTAATTTCCTTACTTCTTTAAACCCTTGCTGATATGAAAAGCTGTTTCTTCTCTAAAATCCTGTTTCTGTGCTTTTTTTAAAAAAAGGACATTTTCATATCTTCCTCTGAAAATGAAACAGGTCTACTTTTAAATTATCTTTAGAGAAGATTTTATGAAGTTGGTGTCAATACTGATCAATCTTCCTAGATGCGCATACAATTTGTCATTTTCTATTATAAGAATAGTAATTGCTATTTGGAAATAAAAAACAAAACATTTTAATAAAGGGATGAATTCACACTTCAAAGAGTGGCATTTGATTCTCAACATGGTGTTGATTCAATAAAGCATTTAAACAATAATTTAACTTTAAGCATATTCTTATCACTTTTACTATTGACCACTGAACTGAGATGGGTAATGAGTAGACTGACCACATGGGACAATGTAATATCTGAGGTACTGTCCCCCAGCCTCAAGGCAGAGTCACTGCTGCAGGCAGAGCAGGGTGTGGTGCAGCAGTAATATTACTATTCACAGCCAGCTAAGGGAGTCAGTGGCTTGTTAATGTCTCATTGTTCTTTACTTCACAGATATTAAGAATCACATCTCCATTTTATTGGTCATTCCATTAATCAAGCTAACCCATTTTAGGACAATGTTGTTGTCTTCCAGGGCTTTCTACTTCACAGCTTGTGCCACGTTGCTTCCCCACTGGACTGCATCCTGTGCTTTGCAACAGGGAAACTCATTTTAATTTTCACCTGCCAGCCAGGACCGACCTCCAAAATCCAGGACTGTCCCAGCCAAACTGGGACAGACAGTCACCCCAATACTAGAAACAATGGCACTTAAAGGCATAATTAAGTGTGACCTTGAACTTATTTCCCTGACCATCAGTTATCCTTGTGAAAATAAAAAATGCTGTAATATCAATTAAAAAATATTTGTGAAATATAGGTACTATAACTTTATATAATCGTATGTGATAATAAGCCAAATTCTGTTTTTAATTGCATTCTGCTCAATACAGTTACATCTCTGTAAGTAAGTCTATATGTGTCCTTTTGTTGAAAATTAATAAGGGAAAATAAAGTTGGCCATGAAGCCTTGTAACACAAATGAAAGGTGTTTCTATACAAAACTGCATGGGCAAATAATTTAATCACATTTTTGGATTATTATTTTTATCATATTTCAATTAAAAGGATAAAACAATATGTTATAATGTAATTAACAATGACATTAATATATGCAAAATTATTCAGAGAGCTCTATAAGCTAAATGAATAACAGAAACATATTTGAAATTATTTGAAATCTATTATAAAATTAATAAATCATCCACTAATAATATATTGAATTATTCCAGCCTTTATAGCTAATTATCAAAATCCTTTAGGTTGTGTATTTTTTAATATTGATGGATAAACAACCTTACATCAATTCTGATTAAACATAGATATTGTTAAATACATGTGTACATTAAATTTGCTATATGATACCAGTTATGTTGGTTGATTTATTATTCAATGGAAACATTAGAGAATTACCTGATGGAAAACTGAATCATTAATTCAAGATGGAAAGCAAAGATTTAGTATAGTTAACATAAAGTCTGCTTTCTGTCAAGTGCTCGGGTTCCCAAAGCTTTGTTTGCGGAGGACCACTTAATGGGCAAACACCATTATGAGTTTCACATAACACAATGAATCTGCAATGCAAAAGCTTTGTGCTCAGGGGGTGTAATATAAAACACTTGAACATGTGAAGTCACAATAAGGAAAATCATGTGGATGCTGCTAAGGTTTCTCAGTCAATTGCTACTGAACAGTTGATGACTATGGCATCAGCTCTCAGATGGTTCAATCAAGGATAGCTGCCACTAAGAAGTTTCCTTGTTGGCTGAATACAAATGATTTGCATGCAATGCTTTTGGAACCCCAATTTAGTGTCATGCAGCATATATTAATTATCTTGATTTACTGTGCTGGAGAATGTGGGAAATACAAGACATTGGTTTCTCCAAATGTGAGATATTGACTAATCATTTTAAAATATTTTGTTCAAAGCCATCTGTCTCTAGACATTTGCTTCTGGTAAAGAATAAAGTGTTTCTGACAACGTTGTGCTATTGCAGAAAGTTAACAGGCTAACAGGTTCCACACAAGTACACTCAGGCAGGCACAAGCAGAAGAACTACTTTAATAGCATTACATCATTCTGTGCTACAAAACATGAATGAATCTTCTAAATAACATAGATGGAACTTTTAGGTATCTCCTTTGAAATATTAATCTTCTCTAATGTTTCTCCTAAGAACAGCCTACTCTAAACTATAGAATAAAGTCAGGGATATTTGTCAATGGCTTTCTTTTTTTCTTCTTCTTTTCTTCCCACAAATCTTTTTCATAATGACCTGTTGTTCTTTATGCACTTTTCTTCATAAATGATGGAACCACATTGGCTACCATACCCATGCAAAGTAAGACATAGGTTTCACCACACTAGTCCCATTACTTCACAATGGGACATACAAAAGGGATTCCAACTTTCAGAACCATGTCATGCTTCCAGAAACATATCATGCATGTTGAAAAATTCAGAGAGAAATCCACATATTTTTCCATGCTCCAGTAGCACAAGGAAAGTCCATAAGGTTTTGCAGATGCCTTTTATGCCTATAAAGTATCACTTGGTACAGGTAACTATCTTTGTTATAGTATTTTAAGTATTTCACAAAGGGGTCAAGTTTTAACCTGTATGTAATTGGAGGATGGGATAATTAGAGGAAAGGATTCATTATAAATCAATTCAAGCAATGCACTGACAAAAAGTGGTATCTAGACTTTGAATCCTTCCCCAGATGTTCTCAATCAGATAATTTTGGTTTAGGGTCTTTTTCATTTGCTTGTAAAATTGAGTAGTTGGATAGCCTGGTGTTCAGTACAGTCGTACAAATGCAGAAAATCTTTGGTGACAAAATTAAGTTCACAGAAACCATGATGGTTAAAAAGCTGGCAATGGTCATGTACTTTCCAGTCTTAAGCCATCTGTTTAACTTTTTCAAGCTGGAATCTCTACGGTAACTTTAAGGTGCCACTGGATTTGTGTCACTTGACACCCTAAATACACTAAACACCATACACAGTTTCCCCTCACCATTCAGTTCTAAACTGGTATAATTTACTACAATCCAATGGTAAGTGGCATGTACCAGGCCTAGTAGACAGTGGTATGTACTAGGTCTCCAGTGAAAAATCCAGCTGCACCTGCAACTGTTAACATAGCCAGGTCCTAATCAAAAAGGGAAAGAATTTAAAGATTCCACTCTGAGGTCACATCTATACATGTTATTAATGTACTGTGTATTTTACTGTACAGTAAGCTTTCCCTGGGAGTACATCTACACATGTGCCTGTCAGGAGCAAATTTGCTCCTGATAGGAGGAGTTCAGTGCAAGACTATTCCTACCCTGCTCTGCTCCCCTACAGCAGCCAGGGAGAGCTCCAGGCTCCCCCAGGTGCCATCCATGGGCTGGCAGGGGACACCTGGTTTATGCCTGGGCTCTGTGAGGCAGGAGGAGTTGTCCTACCTCCAGACCAGTTACCTCCTAGCCCTGCACCCCAGCCCTGGACAGCTGCCTGCTGCCCAGCCCCCAACTCCAAGATCAGAGCGGGGGCTGGGAATCAGGTAGCTGCTCTGGGGAGGGGATAGTTCCCCACCCCCTGCTGCCTGGGCTGACCAGGAGCAATTTCTCCCAGTCACCTGTCTATACATGCACTACTATGCAGTAGTTACTGAAAGCTAAATCTACTACCTGTATTTACAGGTAGTAGCGAACTGCACAGTAGACTAATTTACCTGCAGTAAATGCTGCACATGTGTAGACAGTGATGCTTTACTGGCCAGTAGACTAATCTGCTCTACAGTAAATTCTCTCAGGGTACATTTCATTCTCTTAGGGTGTGTCTACACGAGACACTTTACTGTGCAGTAGACTAATCTACTGCTCAGTAAAGCATCTCATGTAGACACTCCCTGAGAGAATTATCCTGGCAGGCACCTGCCTTTAGCCTCTAGCCATTTGCCCAGTGCAAACAGACTGTTTCTAGCTCTTTGCCACCTGCTGACAAGGTACTCAAACAGAGCCTTCTAGGGCACAGTGTAGAACAGTGGAAGCCAATTTTTTTGGAGGTGTGCCACAAATTAAGCATCACGCCTTCCCCGGCTGCCACTCTGATCCCCTTCCCCTGCCTTATATGCTTCTCTGCTTTCTGCTTCTTTGTGCTTCCTGCCCAATTTGCTGTTTTGCTTTCTGTTTCCTGCCTGGTCTTCTACTGTGATACATATTCTCTCTCCAATCTGTCAGATGCCAGTCACATGGCCCACGTCACTTGTAGTGCCTATACTGCAGGTTGGCAGGTAGGCCACCTCTGACCTAGAAGAGCTGGTTATTCATCTGTTCCAGACACTGATATAATTTACACTAGTATATAAACCCAATTACACTGATATGCTAATTTGTTGTCTGTCCTGGATTTGATTTTCTTTCTTTCAAGGACACATGATCAACAGCTTTCATAAAATAAAGTATTTGCATTTAGCAGTTGAAACTTAGCTTTGGAGAAAAAAAGTGTGTAAAACAAATAGGCAAAAGGAGAGCAACATATCCATTTAGCTAAATCTAAGCTTATGCTTCACTACCAGTTAAGTTAGAGAGACTTTTCTCTAACACTATAGGAACAGAATAATCAACCTTGTCTCCTTTAGGAAGCCTAGACTTCCTTAAACACCCATGCATTAACTGTTCAAGCATGTACTCCCTAGGACAGAAGGCTACAACCAAGAAGTTGGTCACTCTAACCCTGTGTCTCAATGACCCGTTAACAGCATAGACACATGTAACACTTAAAAGTGTTTAAATGTGTTTTAAACCTAAAACGTGCTTTAAAGATATGATTTAAAGATAAACTGGTTTAAATTTGCCTGGAATGGTTCTAAAGTGTACCTGGAAAATCGTGTATTATTTTGAACTGATTCACTGAAAACTGGTTCAAAGTTATCTGTGGACACCAAGTATTCTGTGACATAGGTCTGGTCAGTCCTCCAGGCATCTCACATTTCACTGCTCTCCCCACCCCCACCTTTTTTCTATTCTTGAAACATTGTATTGATGAGTTTTCTTGTGTTGCTTGTTCTTTCTAATGATGAGCTGTGTCCTCATTCCCTAGCTGACTTGCAGCCCATTATTATTCCCACCCCTATTCTCTGAGAACCAAAAATTGTGGATCCAAGCACTTCCCCAAGTCAAGCAAGCACACTGCAGACTTCAGTCATTTGCAGGCTATTGAAGTTTATTGAACTCATGTTTAGGAAACAAGGGAAAGCATAGATGTGAAAATGCTTCAAGCCATGGGTCACCCATGTTCTGGAAATCCTGAAGTGTGGGTACAAGCACACACTCTGCTCCCTGAATCACCCATTGTGAGGCATTCTGGGTTGAGTTTTAACTCCCACCTGCTCTGTCAGAGCACCAGCACTTCACACAATTGTGAACAGTTTCCCAATAAGTGACATTTTGTAATGGTGTGTCTGCACCCAATAGTTTAGCTTGCAAATCTTTGGTACACCCAATTAGATGTTTAATACTACAATCACATAATTGTAGGAATTTCCAAGGGAAGGTCAGTGTTCCAGTGCTTTTGAACAAATTTGACCCTCAGAAGGAGTGTCTACACATGCTTTTATGCCTGCCTAAACTTAATGTGCATTTGCCTAAGGTAATTTAGGAATGCACCTACATGTGCACACAGTAAGGCACATTAATGCAGTGTGCAGACTGACTTAGGACTAAAGTTAGTCCCAAATCAGTTGACATACACAGCATTAAAGCATTTTAGCACATCTACACATACGTTAAGGTGCTTTACCTATTTACACTTAAATTTTCACCAGTTTAAGGTGTGTTAAGGACATGCACATGCAGACCCACACCCTTAATGCATCTTAAAAATGGATAATGCACCTTAAATTGGCATGTGCAGACATGCCCAGAGACACCAACGATATTGTATGTAAAAGGATCTTCCAAACTGCATTTATTTCATTTTGTTATTTTTAAGTCTTGGAAAAAGTGATGCAGTGAAAAATGACTCCCTTTAAGAAAAGAAAAATGTTTCTGAGTCTAGAAATGTATGCTTCACACAGGCATGACCCAGGTTGGGACATTTAACAATCTGTTCTCAATAAAGATCCAAGCGTGTATTAACAGGAATGTTGCTGTTCAAGATTGAAAGACATGGGTCTAACTATAAAATCATGTTAAAAGCTTGCATAACTGTCTACTATGTCTCTGGTTTGTACAAGGACAATTAGTCTACTTTGCTGTTTAAAATTCCTGCATATCTTTAAGCAAAGAAAGTCACCTTACAGGGGATACGAATAAAAATATACAGTTATTGTAATCATTCCTTGAAACTCATCTGCAATAGCACTATGACACATTTGTAAGGAGCCATGTAGTTATTTGAGTATTTTTCACTCAGTTTCTGTATGGGAATGCTCTACCAATACTTTCCCTGACCATGCATAAATCATTGACAAAAAAACACAGTAGATACTCACTTTTCTCTAGCCAAGAAATGCGTGTATAATTTTGGATTAAATGAAAAAAAATTGCACCATAATTATTATTGTATTAAATAATAATAATACTTGATGCATCACATTGGAATTGACCTTTGTCTTTAAAGATGAAACTCCCGTTATTTTATAATGCAGGTGGGAAGGGCATGAATAACTCTCATAAGTACTAGAATTGGAGATTGTTCTGAGTGATAAGATATTTCTTTTCATTAAATGCTATTATACTTGGACATACTTAGTATGAAAACCTTTTGTATTGTGGTTTGTTGCAAATAGCTCTAGACACTGATGATGTGGTATATAACTCAAATTAATAAGAAATAAATAAGAAATAAGATGTGGAGATAAATAAATCCCCAGAAGTTGTGGTGGGAGAGCAGGGAGAAGAGCGGGGATAGTGGTAGTTTCCTGTTTAAATTATCCCATAGCCCAGCACCAATCAAAGTTTTCGCCTTTGAGTCTAACATTAGTAACTGAGGTTTGAAAATGTTGCCCCTTCAAATAATCAATTTCTGGTCCTATCATAGCACCAACCCCTAAAGTTATGAAACGAAACATTTTTTAAAGTTACCAAGATTTATTCAAACTTCAAAAATGGTTCTATTTGGTTTGGTTTTTAATTTTTTTCAAATATTTAATCTATACTTATATTAGACCAATTCTACCACTATTGTTAAGTCCTAGACTTTTTAGTGAAGACACTATAAGACCTACTACATCTCTATCCTTCACAAGGAGCAGGTGAAGTCCAGAAAAAATAACAGTCCAAAAGAGTGAAGTCCAAAAAAATGACAGTCAGATACCTGCATTATATAATCTTTACCTTTTCTTCCAGGAAACCAACCCTTGGTGTAGACTTAATGACATTAGCCTTGTTTAAACATATAGTAAATAATGTGATTAGGGTCTCAATGACATGAGGATAAGTTAAACAGCTGCTTACGGGGGAAATACAAGTTACACTCAATGTGTTTGTCAAAATACAAATTTTGTTGTACCAATGCATATGGTTGTGAATAAAATGAAAAAAAAAAAATTAAAAGTTTCTCTAATTTTCTAATTTCTCCACAGGATTGGCAGCCATGAAAAGTCTTCTATTTGGTCACAAAATGAGGAGGTTTGCACAAAAATTCCCAGCACTTCAAATATCTTCTCTAGGAATTGATAGGTTAGGTTGAAATCTTGCCGCAGAATCACACACCATGTCAGTGACAGAATAAGAGACTGATCCAGATCTTTTGAATCCAGTCTAGCTGAATCACAAGCACACATCTCTTTACTGTGATTTAGGCAGAGAACCAATTTGGAAAGCCTGAATGAGCTTGTTCTAGAGACCTTGGAAACTCAGTCCAAGGAGATAATATAATGGAAGCCATTGTATTTGCTTTTAAAAGAATTATACTGAGTAGAGATAGCAGATACTGTGGTTCATTTTTATTCAAATGTTAATCAGGTCTCAAAATTAAAAACAGTACAAGATCAGCACATTCCTAAAGGTAAGGAAAGGAGCTTCCCCCTAGGAGATGAGCTGATGGTTTATCTGGGGCTTTTTTAAGCCAACAGTACAAAGCTGTGACTAAATGAAAATGTATTGTTATCCTGTATGTGCAATTCTACTCTGACCTCTAATACTATATATATATGGAAGTTATTTTTTAAATCACTACCATAATCTCTGTGCGCCTCATAGCTACATAACACATAAAAAGAATAAAGCGGGTGAAGAGAGAAAGGACTCCAGTCTTCTTCCAGTAAAATTACTAAATTTCAATTACAAAACCTTGGGATTTATAGAATTTACAAACATTAGATAGCATCAGAGTAACTGGCATTGGCAACATAATTAAGTTACAATAACTCTGAACTTGCAGAAAATGCCCAGTGGCATTGACTTAAATGAACTAAATAACTTGGAACTTGTTCAGATGTCCTGTGAAATGAACTTAGCACTGGAAATTGAATTAGGTTACATAAAACTTGGGAGGTAATGCAGATTCCACTGGCTGTGATCATACTTGAAAATGAAACAGTGGTAGGATTTATAAAGCCAGATCTTCAGCTACAGAATGTTGACATTTTTCCATTGACTTAAAAAAATATGCACAAGAGTCCCTTATTACCTTAAACTAATCCAATCAACTTGATCTGAAGAACAAACACAAAGGACATTTATGTTACATTTTTATTTTAATTTTTGCTTTGTTATTGTTGTAAAGGAGATGTGATTTATGACAGAACCAATATTTTTTTAGAAGACACTGTACCTATGAAAGTCTACTCTGCAAACAGGCAGGCAAGGTTCTTTAAGTAAATCTGATATGTGTTATTAGACCAAGTAAGATAGTTGGAAATTTTTTTCTTTGGAAGCTTTGGGTACAAACACCCTTCTTCAGACAGAGGTAGAGTTGCAGTTGTTTTGTGCTCTTCCTGGATCAGACAGAGTAAGCATGCAAACATCAGTTCTATGAATAGTGCAGCATGGATTGCCTCACCTGTTCATGCAAATTTTAACCTTTTAATTACTGGTATTTTTTAAATACCAGTAATTTCCAGCTGGTGACCACCTTCCTGAAAATCGATGCTATTTTCATAAGTTATAGGGCCAGTCAGGCACTCCACAGTCATTAAAAGAGATGAGAGGAGCACTGAAGAAGGGAGCACTGTCAAAATGAATGCCCCTTTTTCATTCTACTTGCATAAAGCATCCTTTGCAAAAACTGTATAAAAACTGGGCAAGCCTTGAGTGATAGCTTAATAGATTATACTGGGCATGTATGAGAGCTCTCCATAGTATCATTTGTTCTCCCTCCCCTTTCTCCCCTGAATCCCTGCTAGTTGCCTCAGTGTATATTAAAACCAACAGTCAATGTCAGGACTGACTCACCAGACTCATTTAGAAGTCCCTCAGTACATGGCACAGTAATTTCTAGTGAGGGCAGTTTTACTGGGTAAGGATGTTGACATAAACAGTCCAAGTTCCCTACAACTATCTTCAGTACTATCAAGCACAGTGGAGTTATGTAGATGTTACATGGATAGACCTAGATGGAATCTTTAAAGAATTTCTTAAGCTCTGCAGCAGGAGTAGGCAAGTCCCAGCACAGGTGCCAGAGTGTGGCAGGTGAAAGCATTTTGCTTGACACGTGCCCCTTGAGGCAGACAGCAGAGAAGAGGCTGGAGCTGCACTTCCACAACAAGGATTGGGCCCCTTGCGACTCCTCCTGACAGGCCAATATCTTACAAGTCAAGCGTGCAGGTGTTTTGGCATTCTGCCCAAAAATATTGCTGACCCCCAATCTACAGGTTGGGGCACTGAACCATCAGGCAAGTCTACATTTGACTGAGGTAACAATCAATCATTGCTTTTTTTACCCTACTTTGCACTTCTTTTGACATCACTTTTAAGAGGATTTCTCTTATCTATCTGCCCAATTGACATTTAAAAATCCATCACTTTCAAATTTGTCACTGAACTGTAAATCAGTAGGAAACCAATGAAAGTAACTAAATATTTAAAATCTTCAGAGGAAAGGAGCCATATAATTGCAAAGTATTAATTTATTAATTATCACTTTCTTGACTTTACTGAGTGGCAGTATGCCAAATTTGAAGGAGGACATAAGCTCTTCAATTTTGGCCCTCTGGCACAATCAAAACTTTCTTGTTCATAGCTTGAAATCTTAGAAAAATACTATGTCTTAAAAATGAACATTCATTTAACTTTTCATAGCTTGACTCAATTCTCTACTCCCTCCAACCCTCCATGTTGTACACTTTCAAATAGCTTCAAGAATGTGAATTGCTCCCTGCAAACTCTGAGGACAGAAATTATATAAGGTTTTTGCTACTGCATTTCTTGGCATTTGGGAAAATGTGTTGAGACTTTAGAACTGTGTCCTGTGGGACTGAACTTACTAAAGAGCAGCAAGTTACTATTAGAAAATGTCTGCTATTCCCTGAGGATTTTTTCTATTACCTTCCTCTAAACGAAGGACTAACATAATGGATTAGTCTCGTCACCCTTGATACATGACTAGAGGACTTTATGAACTAGCAGGGAATATATTTTGATTTCACTGATGTGCTTCCCTTCACTATTGTCGAATTTTTAAATGCCTTATGTACCCTCTAGAATCCAGATGGAGAATTCTTTAAACTCTTAACCCAGACATTGCTTTCATGATTCACTTTTCACTTAACCTTCTTATGCCCCATGCATAGTGCTCCCTTTTCCCAGCATCAAATCCGTGACAAGCCAAAAAAATGGATCTAGTCAGTTGCTAAAGGTGATCTCAGCTCCAAAGTAAAACTTGAATTTGGAAGATGAACATTCAAAGGGAAAGTTCAAGACTTGCAGAGGCATAAATAAAGATACATTTATTAGATTGTCTTCAGGTTTACTCCATAAGTATAGGTGTATTGGCTTTTATGAGTTTACTTTGCATTGTCTTTCAATAAAGTACTATGCAAACAACATATAAAGAAGATATGGTGCATAATACACCTTAAATGTCTGCTCCTAAGTGGATGTAAGCAGACAGGGTATATCTGTATACTTATTACAGTGTTGCTACTTAATATGCCACAGTTAAAATTAACAGCAAAAATTCCTGCACAACTATGGAGTTCAAGAACTTAGCATAGAATGCATTTTTAATGATTATAAATAAAAGAGAGACTTCTTCATTATCAAATATGTTTCATTTCATCTCTCAACTTCAAAAGGGACTGATTTTTAGAACCCCATTTGTTGTGATTGCTCTGACACACCAATTACATCTTATCATATTCACTCATATGCAGCTTGCTGGGGATTTTGGCTGCAATGTCTCAAGCACCTGAAAGCTGCAATGGCCAGGTTGGGCTGCTTCCTGGCTAGCTGAAAGTTCACATAGCTGAATGTAATAGTCAAGTGTTACATTTAGATATGTAGCAGAACCTCCCGTTTCTTTTATTTTTTTTTTTTTAATGCATTCCCTTCCCTTTCCCCAACCATTTCTGACTTTTTTTCTCCCTCTCTATTCCCTATAGATAAGTATAAGTGAGCTCAGACTTAGGATAAGCTTTAAACATTTTTATTTTGTTAGAAAGTTTTTGGTTTTGGATATCCACTGTTTTTATTTGTATTATTATTAGGTTTGTATTGATTTTTACTGTTGTATATTGTATTATTATCATTTTCATATTGATTTTTATTGTTTCATATGGATATTGTATGGTTTAGGCCTGTGTTTGTAAGTGAACCAACGTCATGTCAAGTTTCCATTTTTTTTATGTGAACCCTCCATCTTCTGTCCTCTGCCTGGGCATCCCATGTTGCAACTGTATGAGTCACGTACCCCTCCCATGTAGATTGGTTCCCCAATGAATGAGTGAGATTGGGAATGATTGAAATACAATGGTAGCAGGCCTCTACTGAATGGCCTGTAATGACTGGGCCATCACCTCTCATTGATTCACGCAGGAACCATGGACCTCACCCAGGAACAGAGACAAGACCAACATTTGAAAGACAAGGGACCCTGCAGAACCAGCAACTCTCACCATTACAGACACCCGAAACTGCACATCCCTGCATGAAGCACACATGCTCAGTACGCCAGGGGCTGACCCTTGCATGGGCATGCCTCCTGTCACTAGGGTCACACAAGGTCTGTCCCTATAAAAAG